>NW_019154093.1:13974897-14097945 GCF_002288905.1 Enhydra lutris kenyoni
AGAGAGAGAGATCACAAGTAGGCAGAGAGGCAGGCAGAGAGAGAGGAGGGGAAGCAGGCTTCCTGCTGAGCGGAGAGCCCAATGCAGGGCTTGATCCCAGGACCCTGAGATCATGACCTGAGCTGAAGGCAGAGGCTTAACCCACTGAGCCACCCAGGCACCCCAAGTATGTTTAGTTTTGTAAGAAACTGCCAGGCTGTCTTCCAAAATGGCTGTACCACCTTGCATTCCTGCCAGCAATGAATGAGAGCTCCTGTCGCTCCACATCCTTGTCCGTATTTGTGGTGTCGTCGGTGTTCTGGATTTTGGCCATTCTGATAGGCATGTACTGTATGTCATTGCTGTTTTATTTAATTTGCATTTCTCTATTGGCATATGGTATGGAACATCTTTTTTTTTTTTTTTTTGAAGTTTTTACTTTTTTATTTTATTTAATTTATTTTAACTAGACTCCACACCCAGCATGGGGCTTGAGCTCACAACCCTGAGGTCAGGGGTGACATGCTCTGCCAACTGAGTCAACTAGGTGCCCTGTGGAACATCTTTTTATGTGTTTATTTGTCATCCATATATCCTGTTTGGTGAGGACTCTATTAAGGTCTTTAGCCTACTTTTTAATTGGGTTGTCTGTGTTCTTATTATTGAGTTTTAAGAGTTCTTTGTATATTTTGGATCATTGTCCTTTATCAGATTTGTCTTTTACAATTATTTTCTCCCAAACAGTGCTTGTCTTTTCATTCTCTCTCTTTTTTTTAAAGATTTTATTTATTTATCAGAGAGAGAGAGAGAGAGAGCGTACACAAGCAGGCAGAGTGGCAGGCAGAGGCAGAGAGAGAAGCAGGCTCCCTGCTGAGCAAGGAGCCGGACTCAGAACTCGATCCCAAGACCCTGGGATCATGACCTGAGCCAGAAGGCAGCGGCTTAACTGACTAAATCACCCAGGCATCCCGTCTTTTCATTCTCTTTATGGAGCAGAAGTTTTTCATTTTAATGAGATCTAGTATAACAGTTCTTTCTTTCCTGAATCACATCTTTGGTACTGTATCTAAAAAGTCCCTGCCAAGGGGTGCCTGGGTGGCTCAGTGGGTTAAAACCTCTGCCTTCCGCTCAGGTCATGATCCCAGGGTCCTGGGATAGAGCCCCGCATTGGGCTCTCTGCTCAGCAGGGAGCCTGCTTCCCCCTCTCTCTCTGCCTTCCTCTCTGCCTACTTGTGATCTCTGTCAAATAAATAAATAAAATCTTAAAAAAAATTTTTTTTTATTAAAAAAAATTAAAAAAAAAAAGTCCCTGCCAAACCCAAGGTCATCTAGATTTTTCCTCTGTCTTTTAACACTGTTATATCTTTTTGTTTTATACGTAGATCTGTGATCCACTTTGAGTTGTTTTTTTTTTTTTAATTTATTCATTTGACAGACAGAGATCACAAGCAGGCAGAGGGGCAGGCAGAGAGAGAGGGCGAAGCAGGCTCCCCACTGAGCAGAGAGCCGGATGCGGGGCTCAATCCCAGGACCCTGGGATCATGACCTGAGCCGAAGGTAGAGGCTTTAACCCACTGAGCCACCCAGGCACCCCCCCACTTTGAGTTTTTTGAAAGGTCTCTACCTAGACTCATTTTTTTTTTTGCATGTGCATGTCCGGTTGTTCCAGCATCACTCGTTGAAACAGCTGCCTTTCTCAGAGATTCGTTAACTATATGTATATATATATAATATATATATATAATATTATATTATATTATATTTATATAGGTCTGTTTATACAGGTCTATATAGGTTATATAGGTCTGTTTCTGGGCTCTCTATTCCATTGATCTGTTTGTCTCGTCTTTGGCCAGTACTACACTGTCTCGATGACTATAGTGTTACAGTAAGTGTTGAAGTTAGGAATGCCAGTCTCCCACCTTTGTTCTGCGGTATTGAGTTGCCAGTTTTGGGTCTTTTTCCTCTCCATAGAAACTTTAGAATCAGTTGGTCAGTATTCATAAAATCACTTGCTAGGATTTTTATTGGGATTGCCTTGAATCTATATTGGTCAGGTTTAGAAGAACTAACATCTTGGCAATATTTAGTCTTCTTATGGAATGTGGGATGTCTCCATTTTTTTAGTTCTTCATTGATTTCATTCATCTGAGATTACATTTTCCCTCATATAGATCTTGTATTTTGTTAGATTTAAACCCAAGTATTGGGACGCCTGGGTGGCTCAGTTGGTTAGGCAGCTGCCTTCGGCTCGGGTCATGATCCCAGCGTCCTGGGATCAAGTCCCACATCGGGTTCCTTGCTCCTCAGGGAGCCTGCTTCTCCCTCTGCCTCTGCCTGCCATTCTGTCTGCCTGTGCTCGCTCTCTCTCCCCTCTCTCTCTCTGACAAATAAATAAATAAATAAATAAAAATCTAAACCCAAGTATTTCATTTTGGGGGGTACTAATGTAAATGGTATTAAATTTCTTTTTTTTTTTTTTAAGATTTTATTTATTTATTTGACAGAGATCACAAGTAGGCGGAGCAGCAGGCAGAGAGAGAGGGGGAGGCAGGCTCCCTGCTGAGCAGAAAGCCCAATGCGGGGCTCGATCCCAGGACCCCGAGATCATGACCTGAACTGAAGGCAGAGGCTTAACCCACTGCGCCACCCAGGCGCCCCTCAAATTCCATTTGTGCAATGCTAGTATATTGGAGTGATTGACTTTTATGTATTAATATTGTATCTTGCTAAAATTGCCTATTAGTTCTAGGAGTTTTTTGTCAATATTTTCAGATTTTCTACATAGACAGTCGTGTCATCTGTGAACAAAGACGGTTTTATGTCTTCCTTCCCTATCAGTATACCTTATTTCTTTGTTTTTGTTTTTGTTTTTTTTTTTTCTCATTGCATTAGCTTGGACTCCCAGTACAATGTTGAAAAGGAATGGTGAGAGGAGCTGTCCTTGCCTTGTTCCTGATCTTAGTGGGAAAACTTTTATTAGTTTCTCACCATTAAGTAATATTAGCAGTGGGTTGTTTGTAGATATACTTTATCAAGTTCAGAACGTTCTGTTCATTTCTTAGTTTACTGAGAGTTTTTATCACGATTGGGTGCTAGATTGTGACAATATTTTTTCTGCAACTATTGATGTAATCTTGTGCTTTTTCTTCTTTATTAACCTGTTGATGTTGATGTATTACATTAAGTGATTTTCAAAAATCAAGTCAGCTTTGTGTACCTGGGATAAATCCCACTTGGTTGTGGTATGTAATTCTTCTAATACATTGCTGGATTCAATTTTCTAATATTTTGTTGAGGATTTTTATGTCTGTATGTTCATGAGGGATACTGGTCTGTAGTTTTCTTTTCCTGTAATGTCTTTGTCCCATTTTGCTATTAGGGTAATGCCAGCTTTTTAGAATGAGTGAGGAGACATTTCCTCTGCTTCTGCCTTCTGGAAGATATAATAAAGAATTGGTTTAATGTCTTCCTTAAATGGTTGGTAGAATTCACCAGTGAACCCATCTGGGCCTGGTGCTTTCTGTTTTGGAAGGTGGTTAATTATTTATTTAACTTCTATAATAGATACAGGCCTGTTCAGATTGTCGATTTCTTCTTGTGTGACTTTGGGCATATTGTGTCTCCAAGGAATTAGTCCATCTCATCTAGGTTATCAGATTTGTGGGCTTAGAGTTGTTCATAGTATTCCCTTACTTGAAAGTAATTTGCAGAGTTTTTAGTAGTTTTTCTTGAATATTTCATCTTGCATTTCCTAAAGACAAGGATATCATGCGACTCCTGAGTGGCTCAGTTGGTTAAGCATCCAGCTCTTGATTTTGGCTCAGGTCATGATCTCAGGGTTGTGAGATCAAGCTCCTGCTCAAGATTCTCTGCACCCCCCCCCCCCAACAAACAAACAAACCACAAACCAAAGATATTCTACATAGCCACAGTACCATTATCACACTAAGAAAATTGACTTATTAATTCCCCTATTAACTTCTTCTTTTTTTTTTTTTAGATTTTATTTATGCAAGAGAGAGAGAGCATGAGCAGGGTTAGGGGCTGAGGGAAAGGAAGAGGGAGAAGCAGACTCTTTGCTGAGTGGGGAGCCCGTGTGGGGCTTGACCCCAGGACATTTAACCAACTGAGCCACCCAGACACCCCTTGTACTAATTTCTTGATAATGAACTTATTAACCACAAGGGGGAAAAAGTGGTCTGAGGGCCAATACCTTAACCAGATGATCAAATTTAGCAACACCAATATGAGAATCTGACATTATATGCCTTCTAATGTGATGCAGTAGTAAATACCTATCATCTACAGAGTGTTTATGTCAAAAATGTTCAACCCGAATCTAATATTGAGGACATACTCAGACAAATCCAACATGTAGGATGTGCTAGTTAGCTGACCTGGACTCTTTGGGGAAAAAAAGGTCAGTGACATGAGTAAACAAAAATGGAGGAGGTGAGCTGTTCCTAAATTAGAGAGGTTTAGGAGACAATACAGTCACATGCAATGGATGAACTTTAATTGGAACCTGGATGTGAGGAGAAAGGCCATAGAAGACATGGGGGTGGCAGTTGGTTAAATCTTAATATGTGCTATATGTGATGACACCGAGTCCTTGTTACCAGGTAGAACTGTTAGAAGTTGTGGTGATTCCACTTCAAACTTGGTTTTTTTCTTTTGATGTTTTTATTCTTGTTTCACTGACCAAATGGGGCCATATAGCTTATAATATATTTTAATAAGAATCAAAGCTGTTTTCTCTACCATTCCCTTGTGGAGAGTTTTGCAGTGGATGTTTCCAGAAGACTGCACCTTGCTGTAAGTGCAGATATGTGGGTCACAGAGTGACCTTCTTTCTCTGTCAGACTCAGGACCTTTGCATTGCTGACCATGAACTGGAGTTTTTAGGTTAGGGGCCAGAGACAGGACTAGAGTTATAAAGCCCTGTAGGAAGTACAAAAACCCTGCATGGAGGCGGACATTATTCCTCCCTCTGAGGGAGGCGGAACCAAGCATCCTGTGGATATTCGGAAACAGACTTCTAAAAATCTGTAGTAACTCTATGACAGTGTTCAGTCCTTTCCTTTGTAGTGAAAATGGACATGATAAGGTTTTTGTTTCCTCAAGGTTCCCTGTTTCCAGATCCCTTTCCACGTCATTTGTTCATTCCTTTTTTTATCATTCGGTAAATATTTATTAAGTGTCTGCTGTGTGCCAGGTACTGTGCTAAGTGAAGAGTATGGTGATAAGACTATATGAGTCACCTGGAGGGTTTTGTTTTTTTTTTTTAAGATTTTATTTGTTTATTTGAGAGAGAGACAGTGAGAGAGAGCATGAGCGAGGAGAAGGTCAGAGGGAGAAGCAGACTCCCCATGGAGCTGGGAGCCCGATGCGGGACTCGATCCCGGGACTCCGGGACATGACCTGAGCCGAAGGCAGTCGTCCAACCAACTGAGCCACCCAGGCGTCACTCACCTGGAGTTTTTTTGTCTGTGTAGGGAAACCAACATTAAACACAAGTCAATACTCAGTTCTTCTGTAGTAAAGGCTGCAAAGGAAAGGTAGAGCGGCTCTGACAGAGAATAACAGGAAGACTGTCCCAGCCTGTGTTAGCTCAGCATGTAGCTCTAAAGCTGTCCGCCCTTCTGTCTCCAACTTCTGCCACTGGTACACCCAGTCCCTGTCTGCCTGATTCCTTACCTTCTCTTCCCTCATTTTGGAGTGAGAACTGGCTTGAGTATCTGTGAGTCCTTCGGATATCCGTTTACAAAGCTAATTCATTACCGTGCTTAATTTAAAAGAAACGTTCTTCTCTATTACCTATTACTCTATCTGCCTATTTTTCAAGAGAGGCTGGAAATCTAGATTTTTTTTATGTGAAATCTCCTGACTCATAAATGTTAACGAATTCAAAAATTTTCATATACTTTGTGCACTCCAGTTGCAGTATCTGCTTGAGGGGACAGAAGTTCAGGTACAGGAGGATTCTGGGTCAAAAGATTAGGCAAGGGGCGCCTGGGTGGCTCAGTGGGTTGAAGTCCCTGCCTTCGGCTCAGGTCATGATCCCAGGGTTCTGGGATCGAGCCCCGCGTTGGGCTCTCTGCTCAGCGGGGAGCATGCTTCCACCTCTCTCTCTCTGCCTGCCTCTCAGCCTACTTGTGATCTCTGTCTGTCAAATAAATAAATAAAATCTTTAAAAAAAAAGAGATTAGGCAAAATTCCCTTCCTGTTGTCTATTCCTAAGTAAAAAAAATAAAGTTACTGAATAAGAGATTCAGAATACTAAGGAAAGAAACCAAAAGAGGGTTTTTTTTTTTTTTTAAAGATTTTATTTATTTGACAGACAGAGATCACAAGTAGGCTGAGAGGCAGGCAGAGAGAGAGAGGTGGAAGCATGTTCCCCGCTGAGCAGAGAGCCCAATGCGGGGCTTGATCCCAGAACCCTGGGATCATGACCTGAGCCGAAGGCAGGGGCTTCAACCCACTGAGCCACCCACTCAGCCACCCAGAGAGGCAGCCAGAGAGAGAGGAGGAGCAGGCTCTCTGCTTAGCAGAGAGTCCGATGTTGGGCTCGATCCCAAGACCCTGGGATCATGACCTGAGCCGAAGGCTTTAACGCACTGAGCCACCCAGGCGCCCCCAAAAGAGGGTTTCAAAAACCAGGTCCTTTTTATGCTTTCCTCAGGATAATAATTAAGTAAGAAGTAAAGATTACGTTCACTGATTCCTTAGCTCTCTGCTGGGGTTTCTTTCCTGCCTTCATTAAAAAAAAAAAAAAAAAAATCCAAACAGTAAGGTTCCCTGTGTTCAGAGGAGCAGACAAAGGCAAATTGTCCATGGTTAGCCTCCAAAACCACAGAGGTCCATGTTTCCCTGGAGGGAATATGATGTGCCCTCCTTTCTCCTCCCCCTTTCTTTAGGTAGCAGCTTTCTCGAAATGTAATTGATATATGCTATCGCCCACCCATTGAAAGTATACAATCACACGTTTCTTAGTGTATTCAGAGTGTGCAGACATCGCTACAGTGAATTTTCGAACATTTTCCTTATTTTAGAAATGAACCCTGTACCCGTGTGCAGTCACGCTCCCCTTTCCCCCAACCTCTCCTAGCCCTAGGCAGCCACTAATCTACTTTCTATCACAATAGATTTGTCCATTTGGGACATTTCATATAAATGGAATCATACAGTATGTGGTCTTTTGTGACCGGCTTTCACTTCGTATGATGTTTCAAGATTCATCCATGTTGAAGCATGGAACAATACTTTATTCCTTTTTATGGGGAAATGATACTCTACTATGTGGATATTCCGCATTTTGTTCATCCATTTATTAGTTAATGGGCATTTAGGTTGCTTCCACTTCTTGGCTATTGTGAATAATAGCTTGTGAACATTGATGTTCAGGTGTTTGTGTGGACATAAAATTCTCTTGGTTGCTGAGTCATACAGTAACTCTATTTAACCTACTGAGGGGGCGTCCAGCTGACTCAGTGGGAAGTACCCTGCGACTTGATTTCAGGGTCGTGAGTTCGAGCCCTGCATTGGGTGTAGAGATTACTTACATAAATAAATAAAAACTTAAAAAACAAAACAAAACAAAAACCTACTGAGGAAATCCCAGACTCTTTTCCAGAGCTACTTCACCATTTTACATTCTTACCCGTGATGTACTCCATTTCTCCCCTACCCTCCACTCTTAGTACTTAAGATGAACGATGTGATGGCAACGAGCTATTAGCTTTTCTCTTCTCAGCTGAGGTACTACGCAGTGCCTATCCTCCCTTTTTAAATAGATATATATTATGAAGTCATAGATACATAAAATTTCTAATGAAAAAATGTAAAGACTTGGTTGAGCAACCTTTTATTTTATTCTCTCCCTTTGCCTTAACGAAGTTATCTTTGGAGAACAGAATGGCACCATACTCTTTTAATTAATTAATTAATTTTAAAGATTTTATTTTTTAAAATAATCTCCACACAC
This sequence comes from Enhydra lutris kenyoni, assembly GCF_002288905.1. Taxonomy (NCBI): domain Eukaryota; kingdom Metazoa; phylum Chordata; class Mammalia; order Carnivora; family Mustelidae; genus Enhydra; species Enhydra lutris. The sequence continues at coordinate 13,982,864 of NW_019154093.1, forward strand.
AACACGGGACTTGAACTCATGATCCCAAGGTCAGGAGTCACACACTCCACTCACTGAGCCAGCCAGGCACCCCAAGTACCATACTCTATATATTTTTTTAAATTTATTTATTTACTGTCCAAGAGAGTATTTCAGGCAGACTCCCTGCTGAGCAGGGAGCCCCGCTTGGCACTCTGTCCTATGACTCTGAGATCATGACCTGAGCTGAAATTAAGAGGCAGATGCTCAACCGACTGAGCTACCCAGGAGCCCCAGTACTATAGTACTATGGCCTTTTAATGACAGCCTACCAAGTACATGCTTTTTTTCCAGATAAAGCATAGAATGTCATATGGCAAATGACTTAAGAGTCTGAACCTATCTGGGGGTCTCTGGCATATGTGAATAGTGAAGGCCCTGTTCTCACAGAAATGTGTCTCTTTTTTTATTATTTGGATTTCTAAAAAGTTAGATTTTATTTTATTTTGTTTATTTATTTTTTAAAGATTTTATTTATTTATTTCACAGAAATCATAAGTAGGCAGAGAGGCAGGCAGAGAGAGAGGAGGAAGGAGGAAGCAGGCTCCCTGCTGAGCAGAGAGCCTGATGCGGGGCTTGATCCCACCTTGAGATCATGACCTGAGCCGAAGGCAGAGGCCTTAACCCACTGAGCCACCCAGGTGCCCCTTAGATTTGATTTTAAAGCAAATCCTAGACATTATGTCATTTTACCCATAAATACTTAAGTAAACATCTCTAAGAGAAGAACTTTTTAAAATAGAGCCGTCATACTACTACCTCACATTAACCTTATTCCCTAATATCTTCTGACACGTGATCCATGCTCAGATGTCTGTAATTAGAGATGCCTTTTCATAGTTGTTGTTGTTTTAATCTGGGTCCAAATAAGGTCCACACATTTGGTTGTTTTGTCTTTTAATAATCTTTATTCTACACTGATTATTTATCCACATATGATTTATCAAAAATAATCACAAAATAACATAAGACAGTATCTAGTAAGGCGTTAAGTAAGTAGGATGTGGTCAGGTATGAGTCACCTAGATTTCGAATAGACTTCATTGGCTCTGTTGGTAGAGACGTGACAAATAGGTCAGAGAACCAGAGCAGCTAGATTAGAAGCCCCATTCCTACCGCTGTAGGCTGTGTAATCCTGTGCAAGTTAATTCAGGGCTTGTTCTTAGTGAAGTTGTACCTGTGCGTGGTTCAGAAAAAACAGTTCTGCAAGGCTTGTTACCCACAAAAATGAACAAGAAAAAAAGCACTCCCCCTGTTACCGCTACTACTTGATTTCCTACCTTTAGGAGACATCCAATTTCAACTCTTCCAAGTAATTTGTTTGGTATTTACCTCCAGATCTCTAAATAACATACTTCTACTGCCAGTTGTTAATATTTCAATTTTGGGTATTACCAGTTGACATTCTACTGTGGAAGGTGGAGATTAAGTACTCCGTCGCCCTCACTGCTTCCTCACCACAGACGGGAAGTCCGTCCTCCCATTCTTCCACATTCAGTCCATATACCATGACCATGAAATGCTCTTCATCGATGACAACATGACTGTTTTTTCACTGCGCATTTTGTTTTTCCCGAAGTCAATTAACAGTCTTGCCTTCTGTTTCGCTAGTTTTCTGTGAATTTATAATAATTCAATCCCAAACTCTTCCTCAGTTGTATGGATCTGTTCTCCAGACATTCAGACGCATCAGATGGTCTGTCAGTTTCATTTCTTGAATAAAATCTCTCTAGAGGAGCCTTCTGACGGGCGCAGCTCTGGACTGTTTGCTCTTGATCCCTGCTGCAGGGCTGTGGTCTGGGAGTCACCTCTACCATCATCCTCTTCTGGTATCTCTTTTTTCCTCAATCCCATGTTTTTGTTTTTATTGTTTTCATTTTCTTTTTCATTTAATGGAACACATCCTCTAATGATTTCCTGAGAAAGGATGCCTGAGAGGCACATTTTTCAGACCTTGCCTGTATGGAAGTGTCTTTATTCTAAACTCATACTTAATTGACAGTCACGCTGGATGTAGAATTCTTGGTTAGAAATTGTTTTCCCTCAGGGGCGTCCATGTGGCTCAGTCCGTTAAGCATCTGGCTTCTGCTCAGATCGTGATCTCGGGGTCCTGGGATTGAACTCCAGGTCAGACTGCACTCAGTGGGGGAGTCTGCCTGACCCTCTCCCTGTCCCTCTCCCTCTGCCCCTCCTGCTACTCGTACTCGCTCTCAAATAAAATCTAAACTATATATATATTTTAGATAAAAATATATATAATATTATAAATATAATATTATATATATTATATATATATATTTTTTTTCCCTTACTATTTTGAAGATATTGCCCCACTGCATTCTAGGCTTTCAGTGTTCCTGTTGAGGGGTCTTATGTCATTCTGATTTATTTATTATTTGCATAAAACCTGTTGTCCTCTGGAAATTTGAGTGTTCTGAAATTCCATAATGCTGTACCTTGGTGGAGGGTTATTTTCATATTGTTCTGTACGCTCAGAGGTCCCTTCAAGCTAAAAAGAAACTCAAGCCCTTTAATTATGGAGAACTTTATTGAATCATTTCTTTGAATATTTTCTACCTTCATTTTTCTTCTTATTTTCTCTTTCTAGAATGCCTATATTCAGATGTCATGTCTCCTAGATTGGTCCTCTGATTTATTAAATTTTTTAAAGGTTTTATTTATTTATTTGACAGAGAGAGATCACAAGGAGGCAGAGAAGCAGGCAGAGAGAGAGGGAGGAAGCAGGCTCCACGCTGAGCAGAGAGCCTGATGCAAGGTTCCATCCCAGGACCCTGAGATCATGACCTGAGCCAAAGGCAGAGGCTTAACCTACTGAGCCACCCAGGCATCCCCTGGTCCTCTGATTTAAAAAGAGTATTTTTCTCGCCTGTTTTCCATCTGTCTTTTGCTTTACATTCTGAGAGATTTCCTCAACTTATTTTCCAAACTTTTTCATTTCTCCTATCATGTCTTAATTTTCAAGAGTTATTTTCTTTTTATTAAATGTATGTTTTTGAAAAATTGACGTTTTACTTGTTTCATGAAGTTTCTTCTCTCTGGGGAATTTGATGATTTTTTTTTCCCCCAAGTTTTCATCTTTATGTGTATTTTCTGTTTTTCCACACTGCATTTATTTTCCAGTTGTTTTGGTCTCTGTCTTTACACTGGATACTTTTTTCTAATGCCTTGTGATCTCAGCCCATCCTTAAGAGTGTCGTGTCTTGTTTTTACTACTGTTTGCCCTCCCACTTCAGTGGTACCTGGGGCGCTCAATGCTTGAGCCTTTGGGGAGTTCTCTGGGGGCATTTCAGGTTGTATGTCAGCTTTCCCCACTACTAGTATAGGATTTAGCTTTGTGGGGGGTTTGCTGAGCCACAGCCTCCTGTTCACCTGCTTTCCAGCTTCAGAACCTTTACTGCTGGTGTCCCGTCTCCTGTTTTCTTGGTCTTTGTGTCCTTCTGCTTTCCAACAATCTTCGATGTCACCCAGAGGGGTTTGGAAGGGAGTGCAGGTATGTATGTGCGTCCTTGAAATCAGAGTGCAGCAAACGAGAGTTCCTGCACCGGATCCAGCCCTTTCCTCTTTTGAGGGCACCAGACTAAAGCTTTTCTGCGTGTGTGCGGTTCCAGACCTCATCCAGCGCCTCGCTCCATTTCCGCACGTGCCTGGTTTTGTGGCTTCTGTTGCGCGCGTGGGTTTGTAAGCAGAGCCCCCCTCCTGCCCCGCCCCCCCGCCCCGCCCCTCCCCTCCCATCCCCCAAGAGGGCAGCGCATAGTAGAATTCCAGCAACTCCCAGACTGCCTGGTCTCCCTGTGGGTGCTGATGCCCCAGGGGGTGGCCCTCCCCTGATCCTCAGCCAGGTGCCTTTTGTCTCCTGGATGATACAGCACGTACTTTCTCAGTGTCATGGTGACTCACTTTTTTAAAAATAGTCTTTGATGTGTCAAAGCCTTTTCTGAAAGTCTACACAGATTGTATTGACGAGTTCCCTTTTAGTCACATGCATTTTTACCTCCTGAAAGGAACCCTAATATATTAATTAGGTATGATTTTAGCTTCCTGAAACCACACACCCCTCACTTTCCACGCTTCAGTGCCTCTCCTAAGCTGTTCCCACCCTACCAGCACAGCCTGTCCTATAAGGTCATCTCAAGCTAGGTCAGCACCACCGCCTCCCTGGTTTACTAGGTTCTCCCAGCAAAAACTCTCTCTTGCATCTGAACCATAGCAACTTCTCTGTATTCTCCTCCTGGTGGATAGTTCATAAACTCTCCCATGGCGGGGACATGTCTAATCTTTTCCTGCAGTCTTTTGAGCTTAGTAAGAACCCTATTACATAGGTTCAGTAGGTTAAATTAATTAAATAAATCTAGGCACCTGGGTGCCTCAGTCGGTTAAGCATCTGCCTTTGGCTAAGGTCATGATCCCGGAGGCCCCGGCATCAAGTCCCCCATCAGCCTCCTTGCTCAGTGGGGAGTCTGCTTCTCCTTCTCCCTCTGACCCTCTGCCTGGCTTGTGCTCTCACTTGCTCTCTCTCAAGTAAATAAATAAAATTTTTTAAAAAAGCAAAAAACACACAAAAAGAAGTAAATCTAAGAAACTTCTTGAAATAAGTCTACTGTGTTTACTGTATTGATTCAGAGCTGAGTCTGCCCTCTGATCATTGTATGGAAAAGGTTCCCACTGAGGTTACAGATGTCTTCCCAGTGAATAATTCTGCTGTATCTTTTCATCCATCAGCTTCTTCCACCTCTTGCCACATTTCTGTATTCCTTCTTGTAACCCGTTCTCACCTCCTCTGGCTCCCTCTGTCCTGCTAGTCCTGTCTCTTTGATTATTTCACTGATTCTCTTCCATATATCACATGCCTCTAAATTAATGGTTGTACTTTGTTTTCTGTCCTCAGGCCTTTTTTCTCTGTATCTTCAGGAATCTCATTTACTCAGGTTTTGTTTGTTTGGGATAGGGGAGAGAGGGAAGAAATTGAGGGACCAAGACTAGGGGTTAGAACCCTCCCCTGAGGATCTAGGCAATGGAGAATCTAGAACAAGAAACAGCCACGTGGCCATTAAAATATCAGTTCTGCTAACAGACCAATCAAACCCTCAAGTTGAGGCTCTTCTGTAAAGCTAGATTAGAGGCCACATCTTAGGCCCAAGGTTCAAGTGGGGCCTTCTGCTTCTCCTGTGATTCATACCCTGTGGGGTGAGTTGTCCTTGAAGCAGGTCCAGCCTGGTGTTAGATCCACACGTTATACCCCGTCATGGGGAAGGCAGAGAGGGTTCTAGTGTATTAAAGGGTGAGGACTGGAAGGTAGAGGAAGTGAGCCCACTCAGACTATAGATGGCATATGTGATGGCATATATGATATATATGGCATCTATGGCATATATGATAGCAAAAGGACATGGAAAGTTGAATCTCAGTTACAGGATAAGCCTCAGAGGAACCGAGGAAAAGCTGAACCCTGAGGTTGAGTGGAAACGTGGTCTAGTTGAATGCCACAGACACCGGCACTGGAAGAACATTCTGGATTTAAGACAGCTCTTCAAGATGTCTTGTTGCCCTCAGGGGCAGGGTTGTGGCTTTCACTCTGATCTCTGCCTTGAAGGTGGGCTCTCGGACCCAGCATCAAGTCTGGCCCATGGCCTCCCAGTCTTGGCTTCTTTCTCTGCTTGTGTCTGCCCAGCTCTCTATACTTCCCGGTTCAGGTCGCCCGAAGGTAGACTCTGTGCCTCATAGATGGGTTTTGATCAGGGTTGGGTACCCACTGTGGTCCAGTCGTCAGTGGCCAGAGGAGAGGCAGGATCATGGGATTCACATGAAGGGCACTCCCGATCAGGCAGCAGTCACCGTCTAGTTTCCCAAGTCCCAATGTACATATAATCCTCCTCCTCCCTTATCTCTGACTCTCATCACCGGTCACTCGTCCTGGAAAGTTTCCCTTCTGAACATCTCTAGCATCCATCCCTTTTCTCTTCCTGTTGCCACTGTCTTGGTTCAGGCTGCTATGTTCTCTCCTCTAAAATGAGCATTCTCCTCCTTATCGATCTCCCTGCCTTCAGTCTCTCTGCCCTCATCTGTCTTTACTCCCTTGCCAGAATAGTCAATTTTGTTCCCACATAGCAGTCAAAGTTTATATTTAAAAAATAAATCAGATCATGTTGCTCTCCTGGTTGAAGCTGTTGAAATACAATCAGACTCTTTCTATGGCCTCCTACGTAGGGCCTCCCAAGGATCTGGTTCCTGTCATCCTCTCTGACCTCATTTCACACCCTCCTTGTGTTTTCTGTGCTCAGCGTTCCAGCAACACTGGCCTTCTCTGGTCCCCCCCCCCTTTTTTTTTTTTTTTTAAGATTTTATTTATTTATTTGACAGAGAAAGACAGAGTGAGAGAGGGAACACAAGCAGGGGGAGTGGGAGAGAGAGAAGCAGGCCTCTTGCTGAGCTGGGGAGCCCGATGCGGGGCTTGAACCCAGGACTCCGGGATCATGACCTGAGCTGAAGGCAGACGCTTAACAACTGAGCCACCCGAGTGCCGCTTCTCTCTGGTCCTTAAATGTACTAAGATTGCTAAACTTGCTTTTTCCTTTCGCCTGGAGCTCTTTTTTTTCCCTTCATCTACTCTTGGCTGGCTCCTGTCTTCAGGTCTCAGCCCACAGGTCACCTCCTCAGAGAGGCCTTCCCGAAACACCCCATCTAACTTGGCCTGTACCTCACCGGTAGTCACTGTCACATCGCTGAACATTCCGTGTACCACTTACTGCCTGAACTTGTTTTGCTCATTTGTTTACTCATTTTTTTCATCTCCCTGCATAAAACATAAATTCCTTGAGAATAGGAGCAGTCTTGTTCTTTTTTACCGTTGTATCCCTAAGTCTGGTGTGTGAGAGTTGCTTTGTAAATATCTGTTAAATTAGCAAACAGTGAACTAGCTCCTTCCTTACTCTTTTTAAAAAAAAAATTTTTTTTTTTTAATTTATTTGACAGACAGAGATCACAAGTAGGCAGTGAGGCAGGCAGAGAGAGAGGAAGGAAAGCAGGCTCCCTGCTGAGCAGAGAGCCCGATGCGGGGCTCGATTCCAGGACCCTGGGATCATGACCTGAGCCGAAGGCAGAGGCTTTAACCCACTGAGCCACCCAGGCGCCCCTCCTTCCTTACTCTTATTTCCATCCCTCTGTGTTACGCTTAGCTTTTCATCCCCAACTTTAGGAAGACATAATTGACAGCACTGTGTAAGTTTAAGGTGTACAGTGTGATAATTGGACATATATCTCTATTTGTGGAATGATCACCACAATAAAGCAAGTTCGCCCATCCCTCAACTCACCTAGTTACCTGTGTGTGTGTGTGTGTGTGTGTGTTTGTGTGTGTGTGTGTGTGTGTGCACGTGTGGTGAGAATATTTATGATCTGCTCCCAGCATATACCAAGTATATAGTACAGGACTGTTAACTATCGAATGCTTAGCTTCATACGTGTTTTTATTTTACCTGCTCGCAAGCTACTTAAAGGGACAATTTCTCTTTTGATCCATTCTTCCATCTCCAGGGCTTCCACGTGGCAGATAGCAGAAGTTAAGTGTTGAGTGTGTACTGCGACTGCTACCTCATCCCCAAATGTGTGGCTTATCTGCAGAATTTGAGCTTTGGAAGCCCCTCCAGTGACTGGAAAGACTGGGCCCCATTCTTTCTACTCCTTTTATATTCCTTTTATCCAAAGCTTCAGAAACCAGACACAGGAAACATCTGACCATAATAAAAGACTTCCAGTAAATTCTAGGTTTCCTCCTTGAACAAAGTCGTGCACAGCAACGCTCTGTTGTACCTTGGTCTGGAATTCTGTTTGGTCACTTGCGTAGCACACCACATGGCTGCCTCTGGCCTGTTCTTAGCCAGGAACAGCTGGAGCCTGGGCTGCTTGAAATAGCCGGACAAGGAGAAGTCTGGATATTCTTGCTCTGTTCCTTGCAAAACAAACTTCTTGATTTGTTGAATACCAGGTTTTCGCTTTTGCTGTCCTAGTGGTTTATGACTAAAATGATCTTCTGTCCTTTAGAATAAGCACAAATAAGGAATGACCGAACTGATTTCTCAGGTCTGTGCTTTTTAATGCTCCAAGCAAAATCCATCAAAAGTAACGCAAAACACGAAAATGTCACTAACTTCCTTCTGAAATTTCTGCCCTGTTACTCACTGCCCTGTCACTCTTCCGCAGTGCGTACACGTGCTCTCGGGAGCCGTGCGCTACCGCCAGAAGTCATAGCTGCGAAAGCCCTGACTTTTTCTTTCCAGTAAGATGCTCCTCTGCTTCCTACTTACTCTTTGCATACGTTTATCCACTTTATTTTTATTTCAGGTGCCAATGAACTTGTCCGTCTTCCTTGGCTGTGAGGCAGAGACTGGCTCTTATTCAGCTCCCTGCCTCTAATATCTGGCACAGGGCCTGGCACATAATCGGCATTTGATAAATTTGTCGGGGCGTGGAGGGGGTGGGGAGAGGGGAGATAAAAAGAATAATAATTTTAAAAAGCCCGGTCTATTTAGGAATTGATGTAGCTGAGGTATATTTAAATGGCATGAAATAAAAGGACAACCTCAGTAACTATAGGAAAAAGCTGAACAGCTTATTGGCATGTACAGTGGAAAATGAAGACCAGTCAAGAACCTTCCATCCTTTTGTACTGGTACCTCTGAGTTAGAGGTTAAAATCCTACAGGTGGATTAGAGAGTTCTTTTTTTTTTTAAGATTTTATTTATTTATTTATTTGACAGAGATAAGTAGGCAGAGAGGCAGGCAGAGAGAGAGAGAGAGAGGAAGGGAAGCACGCTCTCTGCTGAGCAGAGAGCCCCATGAGGGGCTTGATCCCAGGACCCTGGGATCATGACCTGAGCTGAAGGCAGAGGATTTAACCCACTGAGCCACCCAGGTGCCCCCTCTTTTTTTTTTTTTTAGTTTTTTACAAATGATGATGATGATGGTATAAATAATACATGTCACTGTACAAATTCTGCAAAAACAGAGTAGAAACATAACCTGTAATTCTTTCACCCAGAGACAGCCACTGTTAGCATTTCATCTTGCTGCTTTTAGGCTCAGTTAAGTTTTAGTTTGTCTTTTACTTAACTTTTAAGCCTTTCTTCTTGGTTTATGTTGAAAAGTTTAAAAAGAGATTATTTCAGGGGCGCCTGGGTGTTTCAGTCGTTAGGCGCCTGCCTGTGGCTCAGGTCCTGATCCCAGGGTCCTGGGATCCAGCCCTGCATTGGGCTCCCCGCTCAGCGGGAAGCCTACTTCTCCCTCTCCCACTCCCCCCTGCTTGTGTTCCCTCTCTCGCTGTGCCTCCCTCTGTCAAATAAATAAAATCTTTACAAAAGAAAAGAGATGATTTCAGGACTGCTTGAGAGTACAGAGAAGGTAAATTGCAGTTGGAATGGTCCTTGTCAACTGCAGTAAAAATTTGAGATGCTGTTTTTATTGTTGCTCGGGTGGGCAGTCAGCTAGCTGCTCAGGAAGCTGGTCCTAATCTTCCCCAGGTGGCTGCAGCCTCTAACCTAGAAGCTTCAAGGCCATTTTTTGTATTCCCCTTACGCTGATTTGTATACATGCTTTTTTTTTTCTTTTTAAAGATTTTATTTATTTATTTGACAGACAGAGCTCACAAGTAGGAGAGAGGCAGGCAGAGAGAGAAGAGGAAGCAGGCTCCCTGCTGAACAGAGAGCCCGATGCGGGCTCGATGCGGGGCTCGATCCCAGGACCCTGGGATCATGACCTGAGCTGAAGGCAGAGGCTTTAACCCACTGAGCCACCCAGGCGCCCCTGTATACAAGCTTTTATCTTTCTAGGAGGAGGCCACACTTGAACCCCTGACGCTTCACTGTGGAGGGAGTTAGGTTGACATAATTGAATGAGAATCTGTATGCAAAATGGATATTCCCCGCTCCCACCCCCGCCCCAGCCCCTGAAATACCACTTAGATCACATCACCTTTGAAAGCAAGCAAGGACATTTACGTTTATTACTTTGTTGAAGAAACCTATTGAGTACTTCCTGTGTGTCAGTCACCCAGCCAGGAATCACTGCCTCAGAATGAAGACAGGTTTCTTGTCCTCAGGGAACTTGAAATGCTTAACAGAAAAAGAGGTAACCAGGTGTTATGATAAATGATATAATAATAGTCCAATGATGTCCTAAAGAAGAGGGTGAGCAGAACTGACCAGAGAAGGTGTCAAGAGGAGGGGATGATTGGGGCACACGGGGGAGCTCGGTTGGCTAAGCGTCCTGCCTGATTCTTGATCTCTGCTCAGGTCTTGATTTCAGGGTCATGAGTTCAAGCCCCACACTGGGCTCCATACTGGGCATGGAGCCTACTTTAAAAAAAGAAAAAAGAAGAGGGGATGATTGAGTGGAATCTTAATGGAAAAGTGGGAGATTTTTGGCATGCAAACAGGCAGTGAGCACAGTATGTCCGATGAGTGAAGACACACTGGTGTATACCCCTGGGGAAGTAGAGGTCGTCTGGCCCATCTGGAATATGAGATGTATTAAAAATGGCAAATGAGGGGGAAATGAGAGAATGAATGTCAGAGCTTGGATTCTGTCTTACAGGCTGCGGGAAGCCTCTGAAGGATTTTAATCAAAAGCAAAGCCACAGTGAGGTATACTTTTCGGAAACATCGTCAGCGGTAGAAACGGTGGTGGAATCGGGGCCACGTTGGAGGCAGGGGTGTGGTTAGGGGATGTAGAACAGCCCCAGCAAAAGTGGGTAGGCAGATGTCCAGCAAGGCAAATTTATAGAGACAGTAAGTGAATCAGTGGTTGCCTGGGGTTGGAGGTGGGAACGGGGCAGGATAAAATGGGCAGGAAGGATCTTTTCAGAGTGATGGAAATGTCAAAAAATTGCATGTGGTGATAGTTGCACAGCTCTGTAAAGTTTCTAAAAAATCCATTGTACATTTAAAATGAGTGAATTTTATAGTATGTAAATTATACCTCAATAAAGCTCCTTAAATAAAGAGAGAAAGAGGGGTTTCTCTTCTGGAAGGGCAGTAGCATTGAGAAAAGACGATGTGTGAACTGTTGATAAAGAAATAGCATTTATGAGAGTTTGACCTTGATTTTGTCTCACAGAGGCAGGGTGGTCATCTGTCGGGTCAGCCAAGTGGCTTCCTGTGCTTCTGCACTTTTGTAAAAAGACCTCAACCCTATCATCTCCTTGGTAGGTTTCAAAGCATGTAGATCTGTCCTTAACTGGCAGTACAGAGTCTGTGCTTTCTGATCCTTATCAAAAAGGACCTGTGGTCCGTTCATTTCTCTCGGCACTGTTATCCAGCAGATGGCTATCAAGTGCTAGGCATTGTGTGGGTAACGGGGCACAGGATCAAGCAGGTACAGTGTCTGCCTTCAGGGGGCTGATAGTCCAGCAGTGGGGACAGACATGACTTACAGTTAACATAATTGTTGTGTTGGATTTCCTTGTACAGTAAGAAAATGACATCAACTTGAGATCCAAAGGGTAATGCTGGGGTGGCAGTGGGGCTGTAGACCCCGGTCCCATACGCATCCAGCTGGCTTTCCTTGTTGGTGGGTGAGCCTTTTAAGTCTGGGCTACCCGGGGCTGTCTGGGACCTTACATTATCTTGGTGTTCCGTAGAATTGCTTTTATTGAACTATACGTTGGCTTCATTTTATACACGCTTGTGTTGGAAGAAATAGCCTTAACCACATTCACACTCACTTATTACAGAAATGCTGTGGAAGTTACAGTCTTCAACATCATACAGCGTCCCCCTCTTACTATTGGGACCCACAAGAGAAATTTCCTCCTGATGACTGTTTGCTATTTGCTTTGCTATTTGGTCTTTTAGTCACTCTGAAGCATCCCATCCCATCGAGCTTCAGATCTCCACACATGGCGACCTCTCTGCCTGGAATGCCTCGTTCCATTCTTGTTACGTTTAACTCCTGCTTCTGTTCAGCTGTTAGTTCCAGTGTGCGTTCTTCAGGGAAGCCTTCCCTAACCAACACCCACTCCCCTTCCTAACTAGGTCCGGGTGGCTTTTTTGTTTTTTTGTTTTTTTAATTTTTTAAGTAGGCTACACAACCAGCATGGAGCCTGGTGTAAGGCTCGAACTCACGACCCTGAGACTGAGACCTGAGATGAAATCAGGAGTCGGATGCTTCGCTGACTGAGCCACCCAGGCGCCCCCCTAGGTCTGGTTCGTTCTTTCTTTTCTTTCTTTTTTTTTTTTTTTAAGATTTTATTTATTTATTTGACAGAGACACAGTAAGAGAGGGAACACAAGCAGGGGGAGTGGGAGAGGAAGAAGCAGGTTTTGCGCTGAGCAGGGAGCCCCATGCAGGGCTAGATCCCAGGACCCTGGGGCCATGTAGGTCTGGTTCTTAATGGGAATGTTCACAGCACTCTTTTTGACTTAAGTCAGTTTTGAGTTGGATGCCTTGTTGTTTGGTAACTTTTTTTTGTCTCCTATACTGATGGCAGGGAGATCCGTGAGGAGACTATGCTTTTTTGTTCGCTGCTGTATCTCAGAGTCATGGTATAATATCATGCCCAATCAATACTTCCTGATTGGTCGAATGAATGAATGCACTGTAGGCACTAAATCTTGTAACTGTTCATTCTCTCCTTTCCTTTGGTGATTTGGGAGCTCGGGCCTCCTTGATTCTACCTCTGGTTCCCATGGCATGCATTTTGTGGACTAACATTCCCCTGACTATATATTTCCTTTCTCGACTTCTTCATTTTTAAGTTCCAGTGTGTACTGTAAATTCCTGTAGGCCACTTAAAGCCCTTTTGGAGAAGAAATAATAAACAATTAGGTATATGAATAGGAAAAGAAAGGGAGAAGTCAAAGGGAAATGTTAGTGCCTTTAACCAGATGCAGGAGAGTTTTCTGTTGCATTGCTTTAATTTTATTTTCATTGTAAGAAGGGGAAAAAAAAAAAAGCTTGTCCCCTAATTTGGCAGGAAATGCCTCTGAAGAATTTGGGGCCTTTCTCTGCCCTGAGATGTTCTTCCTGGTAGTGGAAGGCTCGGGGCTGGGCTCAGCAGGGCCTCATGGCCCAGTTGGGGGGTTGGGCACGGACCCGTGGATGCTGTCTGTGCATCTCAGTGTTCCAGTCCAGTTGACTTTCCCCTGGGGGAGGGTTCGGGCAGAGTTGGTGGGAGCTTTTTTTTTTTTATCCCCCTCTAAGAAGGAGAAAGAAATGAACTTGTCCTCTTGTGTTGCAGATTCAGTGGTTCTTTCCTTTGACTCCGCTGGACAAACACTAGGCTCAGGTACCAATCCCTCCCCCTCTATCCTTTCAGCACTCAGCACTTGGCCACATTTGAAGTAGAGCCTGGTGAGGTGGGGGGAGGGGTATCCGGGGAGGGCAATGGAATATCTCAGAACCGTGGGAAAGTCTTCAGGAGCTTTTCTGGGGACTCATGGTTTAGAAAGTGGGACTCAACATCCAGAAGACTTGGCCAGCTGCTTGAACAGCGGGCACTTGGGGGAGTGTGGGTAGATGCTCCCTCCTCATTCAGAGTGTTCCAGGTTCATATAAAGGGTGTGTGTTTTCTGAGCACATATCTTGGCCCAGAGAGCAGGGCAGAGGTCATTGAGAGGCCCCACGCTCTCGGGATGCTAGAGAAGATTGTCATCGGGGCTCTCCAACACAGTGTCAGGCCAGTGGGAGTACGGCAGCTTCCTGAGGATATGCACATCCCATTTACTGAAATACACACCTCCCCTGGGATGCGCACTTCACCGTGCACTTGTGCCAACTCATGTGCTGGCCGACAGACGCCCTCTCTTCCCCGAGTCTAAGCGCAGGACATACAGGCTGACAGACCCACTCCTTGGACACCAAATCCCTCCAGCTCAGTGGAGCTTGACTCTCCTAGGTCTGAGGCCGTCTCCCTGCTTCACACCGCTGTGCTGTTGGCGGTGAGCACAAAGAGACATCACTTTGGGTCTTTGGCTTGCTGCCATTACGTTGGTGTGGGAGTGTCAGGATGACCCTACTGTGTGAGAAGAGCCCCTCCAGGCATCACACCTGCGTTTTTAGTCAGAGATGGTGGTTCTCGTATTGGTGGGTGCCGCCTGTAACAGGGAGGCTTGGCTGGCATGCTGAGGGCAATTAATCCATTTCACTGTCCTCGAATGCAGTAGATATGATCAGTGTTTCACAAAGCAGCCCTGATGTTCCGGCAGCTGTGGATGAGGGGAAAGAGGAGTTCGGAGGATGCAGTCACGGCTGCCCCTGTTTACTAAGGGCTTCCTGTGTGCCGATGCCGTGGTAGGAGCTTCAGACACATCTTGCAAGGTGGATAGTGTATCTTTGATTATAGATAAAAGAAACTGATGCTCTGAAAGGTAAAATAACCTGTCTGGGCCACTCAGATCGGTCCACCTCTGCAGCTCATACTATCTCCCTTGTTATCTTGCTGTCTCATGCCTCATGTGCTTGAGATGTACTTCACCTAAATGCTGAGACAAGAGAGATCACTTTAAGAGAGAGTGGACAGGGGCATCTGGGTGGCTCAGTGGGTTAAACCCTCTGCCTTCGGCTCAGGTCATGATCCCAGGGTCCTGGGATTGAGACCCGCATTGGGCTCTCTTCTGAGCAGGGAGCCTGCTTCCTCCTCTCTCTGCCTGCCTTTCTGCCTACTTGGGATCTCTGTCTGTCAAATAAATAAATAAAACCTTAAAAAAAAAAAAAAAAAAGAAACAGGTCATATAATGTGTTCAAAATATGTCATTAAAATCGGTTTTATGGTATGTTAATAAAAATTCACGTAGGATTAAGAAAAAAAAAGAGTGGACAGAGAGAAAGTTTTTAAATAGACACAGAAGTTGTGTCTACTTTTATAGGAAAAGATTGATCAATTTTATTACATTCCAGTTAAAAACTTCTCATTAATCAGAAAGACACCTTTAAGAGAGTGATAAAGGCAATCCAGGGCAGAAAAAAGATCTTTGTAACACAAACAACCAACAAGGGCCACGTTTCCAGGATGAGGAACTGCAGAAATCAATAGGAATAAAGAAACAACCCGGTATCAAAACAAGCAAAAAGGCCTAGGTAGGCACTTCACAAAAGAGGAAATCCAGATGGCGAATAAACTTACGAAAGGGTGTTTGATTGCATTTTGCATTGCAACCTGGGGAAAGGCAAATTGGGATTTCTGTGAGATCCCTCTGCACCTCTACCAAAGTGGGAAAACTGGAAAAGCTTGCTATTCCAGAGTTGGTGAGGATGTGGTAGAGTGGAAACTCTGAGCCTTTACTGGCCAGAGGGTAAGTTGGTTACAACCTTTTCACAAATGACCATGTAGTATTGAGCAAAATTCGAATAGACACATATCTCATGACCTGGCATTTCCTCTCATAGCTGTATTCCCTACATAAGTGCATGCTTCTGTAGGTACCAAGATATTTGTACAAGATACATGTACAAGAAACTCTGGCATTGGATGCAGCTAAAGGCCTGGACAGGTGCATTTAGCAGCTGTTTGAGGACTCTGAGATATGAATGGCAGCAGACAGATTGGGGAAAAAGACTAGAATTAAACATGCTGCACACTGGCAATGAATTTCTCATTTTCCACCAGTGTCCCATGTGCTAGACGGAAGCAGTGCACATCAGGGCACACAGGGAATTTCAGAAGACCTCTAGTTAGGGCTCTCGGGAGGGAAAGGGGCTCCGAGGCTCAGGCAGAGGAGAAGTCCCAGGGGTTCTTTTCTTCTGTTCTCTTGTGCCCTAGTCACCCGGCTGCCCCACAGTAGTTGTGGTGGTGGTGGGTTCAGTGGCAGCAGTGGTCTTCAAGCCCCTAAAACTGAGAAAGGGAAACCTTCCTCTCTGATCAGAGGATGTGTAATCCCAGGAGGGCGGGGTGAAATCGGTTGCCTTTTTCTCCTCTGCCTTCCTGCTGGTTGGATTTGGGTACAGTAAGATCCCAGCTTTCAGGCTAGAGAACCAAGAAGGGGAGGCCCAGCGAACTGGAAGGTACAAGGAGAAAATAGAGAGGGAAGAACTCAAAGTGGTTCCAGAAAATTACATAGGACCTTCTGGGCTAACCCCTGAGCTACGCATGTATGCTTCTGATCCTAACCAACATACCAAAGACTTTGAGAACTGATCTGAAAGATAGACCACTGCCAAAGTCCCAGACTGGACAGTGGGTGGCGCACACAGAGGACACACATGAGTGGGTTTTGACATTCAAACCACAGTCCATGGAAGGCTGGTCAGAACTCGCCCCCTAAATCCAACCTGGTTAAGAGTCTGGTAGAAAAGAAAGGTCAACATTGCCCACTGGATTTATTTATTTAATTAAAAAAAAAAGATTTTATTTATTTATTTGACAGAGAGAGAGAGAGCACAAGTAGGCAGAGAGGCAGGCAGAGGGTGAGGGGGAAGCAGGCTCCCTGCTGAGCAGAGAGCCTGATGTGGGGCTCGATCCCAGGACCCTGAGACCAAGACCTGAGCCGAAGGCAGATGCTTAAGCCACTGAGCCCCCAGGTGCCCTTATTTACTTTTTTTTTTAAAGATTTATTTATTTTAGAGAAAGAGACTGCGCGAGCAGGGGACGGGGCCAAGGGGGAGAGAGAATCCTCAAGCAGACTCTGTTGCTAAGCACAGAGCCTGCTAAGCACAGAGCCTGACACGGGGCTCAATCCCAGGACCCTGAGATCATGACCTGAGCTGAAACCAAGAGTCAGAGACTTAACTGACTGAGCCACCCCGGTGCCCCCTTCTCCAGGATTTAAGCAAGAGCTAAAGTTTCATCACTTCATATTCAAAATATCCAAGGTATAATCCAAAATTACTTACCATGTGAAGAACCAGGAAAATCTCAACACAGATGTTGGAATAATCTGACAATGACTTAAAAATGGCTATTATAGGGGCGCCGGGGTGCCTCAGTGGGTTAAAGCCTCTGCCTTCAGCTCAGGTCATGATCCCAGGGTCCTGGGATCGAGCCCCACATCGGGCTCTCTGCTCAGCGGGGAGCCTGCTTCCTCCTCTCTCTCTCTCTCTGCCTGCCTCTCTGCCTAATTGTGATCTCTGTCTGTCAAATAAATAAATAAATCTTAAAAAAAATAAATAAAATGGCTATTATAAAAATGCTCCACAAAATAAGAGCAAACAGTGTTGAAACAAAAAAGATAGAAACTGTTAGGCCCTCCCCCCACCACCAAAAAAAATAAATAAGAAAGAACCAAATGGAGATATAGGGGAAAAAATACAATACTGACATTTAAAAAAACTCAACTGAATGGACTCAGGAACAAAATAGAGATGAAGAGGAAAGAATCAATGACCTTGAAAGGAAATCAATAGGAATTACCCAGTGTGAACCACAGAAGAAGAAAGAGTTAAAAAGTTGAGCAGAGCCCCAGTGATGCATGGGGCAACACCCGCTTACTCTCTCCCGTTGGAATCCTAGAAGAAGAAGAACAGTGCAGTACAGAAAAGTCACTCAAAGTAATAACGCCTAAAACTCCCCAGATTTGGTGCCCACGTGGGGTTTATCCTGCAAATGAAAGGCTGGTTCATCATTCAAATGTCAGTCAATGTAGACTGCCATATTTACTGTCTAAAGAAGGGAAACTACATGGCCATGTTAATTGGTGAAGAAAAAGTATTTGACAGAAATTCAGCATCTACTCCCAATTTAAAAAAAACTCTCAGTGAACTTAGAAGGGAACTTCTTCAACTGGATACAAGGCATCTCCAAACAACGTACAGCAAACAGCAGGCCTCATGGTGAAAACCTGCTTTCCCTCTGAGATCTGGAACCACTCCTGCAAGTCCTAGCTGGTGCAGGAAGGCAAGAAAAAGGAACAATGAGAGCACAGATAGGAAAGGAAGGAATAAAACTGACCCTCCTCATAGGTGACATGATTGCCTGCATAGAAAATCTCAAGGAATCTACCAAAAATCCCCCTCCTAGAACTAGTAAGTGAGTTTAGTGAGATGATGCGATATAAGATCAAAGCATAAAAACTTAATTATATGTCTATATACTAGCAATGAATAATTAAAAATTAAAAATTAAAAAAATTTAACAGCAGCCCCTCTCTAAACCGAAATACTTACGTATAAATCTAATGGAAGGTGTGTGGGATCTGTGCATTCAGAGTGTTTCTTCTCCCACTTTTTTGGTCCCCATCCCCCCAAGTGTTCAACCCACAGATCTGGCAGCCACTTTGATTGTTGCTCTTCCTCTTTCCCTTTCTCACCTTCTCTGTCTTCTGATGTGTCCTTGTCCAGCCCTTTTCTAGCAGCTCTGTCCAAGGTACCATCTTTTCTCCCCTGGTTAAGGAAGCACCTACTGGTCTCTCTGCTCATTTGTTACCTCATGGTCATCCATTCTCCACACGGTAGCCAGAATGATCTTTTCAGATGTAAGTCAGATCATATCTTGTTCCCACTGAAAGCTCTCCTTTGACTTCATGGTGCACTTAAAATAAAATCCCAACTCCAAGACCTACAGAGTCCTACTTGCTGGCTCCCACTCCTGTTTCTCTGGAATTATCTCACATTTATGTTTTGTCCATTTGCCCCTCACTGCCCTCAAGCCACATTGGCATTCCTACAAGTCTGTGAATAGGCCAGGTCCCTTTCTGGTCAGGGCCTCCGTGCTCAGTATCTCCTCATCCTGGAATGTTTCACTCCCACTTCCCGTGACCATCCCAGGTCTGTGTTCAGATGTCCTCTCTGCAGGAAGGCCTTCTTGGACTGCTGCACCTAAAGTAATCTGCTGTCTTGATACCCAGTACTTCTCTAGGAAGGTATGTCTTTATTTCTTCTTTGCACTCATCCTTCCTTCAAAGTATCTGCTCTTTACTTGCGTACTGTCAGTCTCCCCCAGTAGAATTTGGCCAGGGACCTTGCCTGTCTTGTTCATCACTGTGTCCCTGGTACTTAGAGAACAGTAGCTGGCACGTAATAGGTGCTCAGTAAATATTTGTTGAGGAGTAGAAAAATAGAAATGGCGATGTCCATCATGCAGTGCGTACTTAAGGATTATGTAAAAAAATGGTACATCCATATGGTGGAATACTGCATAGCCATTAAAAATGATGATGTAATTTTATTTTTATCAACACAGAAAGACATTGAGGATATTTTTGAGTAAGCAAAACAGGAACAAAGAGCATGTATATTGAGGCCACGTATAAGTAAAATTATATATGCACATTCACACATGTATTTCTGGAAAGAGAGATTTCTGAGAAGATATTCACCAAAATGTTTATAGCAATTAACTTTAGATCATGGGAATTTCAAATGATTCTTAACTTCATTCTTTAAAAATCCAAAAAAAAACCCCACCTTATTATATAGTTAATAAATAGCATGTGTTAATCCTACTGCTGGGAAAAAAGAAAATTATTTTTTTTGGAGAAAGGGACTCTGTCTTATTTTATGTAACAATTGCTTGGTGATTATTTGTCCTTATCTACCCTACGAGGTGATAAGCTCAATGAAGTTTAGGATACCGACTGCAGAGTGAGCTGTTTTTGCTATGTCTTGTCCCCACTGCTCTTTCGACATGTTGTCTGCCAAAATTCTCCTGCAGCTTCACTCAAGATACCCTGGCATGGTCTGGACACACTTGATAGAATAGAATAGAATTCCCTGCGTGCCCTGCTCAGGGCATGGCTGTTTTCCTAGGAGAGAGGGAACCAGGTGCATGACCCATTGGCTGTCACCGGCTGGGCTGGGACTCCTACCTCCCAGTAAGGTTCCACTTTCTGCTGGCCCCAGGTGTCTCATGCTGGAGAAGAGCTATGCTGTGCTGGGACAGAGGGTCCATAGTCTCATGGGACCCACTTATCTGGAGCCTCTTGTGAGGGCTCTCCCCTCCCCCGCACCAGCGTGTACCCATTTAAGATTGGATTTCAGTTTGTGAACTTCTGAGTTATTTTACTGGGTCACTTAATGTAGTCTAGGTCAGTGAATTTTTCTGTGTTTATCTTATAATACTGCTTTTCCTATTTTAGTTTGTCTTTGATGAATTGATCCTCCGTTATGATTTATTTCCCTGACTTGAGATGATGTGGGAGCTGTTTGCGTGTTGGCCAGCCCCTCTGGGCTATTGCTGACTCCCATGACTCATGTGGGGCATGGCTGGGGCCTTTGTCCATCACCCTGGGGCAAAGGCGTGGAAGTAATAGATAATTGCTCTCTTCCTATGTGGGTCTGCTGTTCTTATTGCCTCTGAGAGTCAGTGTGGCATAATTTAAAGAAAAGTTTCAGAGTCAGACCTAGGTTGGTTCAGCTGGTCTGCTTACTGGTTGGGGATCTAGAACATGTTCTCTCTGCTCTCTAAGCCTCTGGCCCCTCACACATAGAATGGAGACGGTGCCTGCCCCGTGGGGCCATAAGGATTAAATAGAGAGTGTAGGTGAAAGTATTGAGAGCAGTGTGAGTACACAGTAGGTGCTAAATAAACAGTTGTTTCTCTCACTTTCTCCCTTCGTCTGCTGTGTCTGACAGTCCATTTGCAACTGTTGCCAACTTTCCCTTTCACCCGAGCCATGATCTATATTACTTATGTTTAATATAGCTTATGACTTTTATTGGCGACTGTGCAGTGCCATTCCTTTGGAAATGAGAGACCTCTTTTGGTTGGGATAGGTCCTCGTTCCATTTACCACTCAGCCCTTTGCACTTAGCCATTCATCACAGCTCAGAGGCTGGAGCCAAAGACAACCCCGTCAGAGAAGATCTGGCTACAGAGCTGCTTCCATAATGTGGTAGGAGTTTTCTTCCTGGTGGCCTGTCCTGCCTGGCTGGC
Source organism: Enhydra lutris kenyoni (assembly GCF_002288905.1). Lineage (NCBI taxonomy): Eukaryota > Metazoa > Chordata > Mammalia > Carnivora > Mustelidae > Enhydra > Enhydra lutris. The sequence goes on from NW_019154093.1 coordinate 14,003,697, forward strand.
CTGTGTGTATCCTGATACGAAGTACTGTCATTTTCCCATAGAATGACATCCGTATCTTTAGCCCATGAACTAAACTTTATATACCCTGGTAGTGTTTCTCAAACTCCTCCTCTTCGTGGGAAATGTTCTGATGTCCTCAACAGCCATTAGTTACTAAACATCTGCTTTGTGCGGATTATAGGGACAGCTGGTGGGAATTTGTGGTGGCTCTTTAGACTGAAAAAGGGAAGTGGGTCACTGGAGGCCAAAAACACCAGTAGCACAGTTGGCTCACGATGTGCACTTGTGTTCCAGAAATTCCATTCTGGGTGTCCGTGGCCTAAGGATGAGGCTAGAGTAGGATACCTTGCTTGGGGACCTTCGAGGGAGGTCTCGCTTCATTCTAGAATAGGATCTCGCTGTGTAGTGTGGTGTTCCCAGCTGTTTACACATGAGAGCAGAGGTTGAGAATGATTCTATTTGTACACCACGCTAAACTAAACAGGGGGCACTTAGGGTTATCTAATTGGGTACTGTGAGAGCATTTATAATTTTTTAAAAAATATTTTATTTTTTTTATAGAGAGAGACACATCGAGAGAAGGAACACAAGCAGGGAGGAGAGGGAGAAGCAGGCTTCCTGTAGAGCAGGGAGCCCAATGCAGGACTTGATCCCAGAACCCTGGGATCATGACCTAAGCCGAAGGCAGATGCTTAACGACTGAGCCACCCAGGCATCCCACATTTATGATTTTCTTTACGGAATTATGAACAAAATGAAATACAAAGTATTATGGAGTATATTAAATGTTGAATTGCTATAAGACCCAAATAGGCATTTTCAAATTTTTAAGTGAAAAGCTCAAGCTTATTTCAGTGTTCATAATTTTTTATATCAGGGTTTATGCCTCCGAGGTGGTCAGTTTTCATAAATGTTCCATATATGCTTGAAAAGAAAGTGCATTCTCTACTCGTTGGATGTGAGGTACTCTATATCAGTTCAAATTTAGTGATTGTTCTGTTCAGGTCTTCTGAATTCTCATGGATTCTGTGAGCCTGGTTTTTCAGTGGTTCTCGTGTTTCCCATTGTGATGACAGAAGACATATATTTCTCCTTGTAATTTTGTTAATTTTGCCTTAAAGAGAGAGAGGGTTCATCGCTAGGTGCATGCACACTTTAGTGCGTAACCTCCTTTTGCTAATGTCCAGTGTCTGAGCCTCCTAGGAGTTTGCATGAGCTCAGAACACCAACGTGGTCCTTTGGAACGGCAGTGGAAGAGTTAATGGTTAATTTCAAAGACCGTTGTGCTCGTTCATGTGTCTGACGTGGTGCAGGTGCGGGAGGAGAAAAGCAGAGATTTGCATTATCCATGCCACTTTCCACCTGGAGCCAGGCAGTGGACACACATGTGCTCCTTGGTCAGGGATTTTTATAATGCTGAGCTTTGCAGCTTGGCTGAGGCAGGAAGCCCAAACCACCAGACTAAACATCTCTCCTTCACTGCATGGCTGTGGGCTTGCTGCTTTGACACCTGAGGAGAGAGGACCTTCAGGCCCTGGGGGCGCTGTCTATGCACATTGGCCTGCGCTGTGCCCGCTGACTTGCGAGTCCCAGAGTCTTGTGTACTTATGACAGACTTGACATCCATGGGCTGCTGTTGAGACCCAGGCTTTCGCGCCAGCTTCCCCAGCTGCAGGTTGAACCTGAAGAGTTGGTACACTCAAAATAGCATTTCTCTTGTCTAAGCGGCATTCGCATGCAGCTTCAAAAAACACATTTGTATAGAGTAAGACGCTCTGGGCTCTGCAGCCTTGCCCAAACCCAACAGTAAGGAACTTTGCTCCTGTGTCACAGAGCATTATGTCTCTGCCTCCCCGATTGCTTTCTGTTCTAGTTTACATTTCCTAAAGATCAGACTTCAGCTTTCCTGCTAGTCCGGGAACTCCATGAGGAACAGGGCACAAATCAGTCCACCAGTTCCCAGCTTCTGACTCTGAGAGCGCAGGTTTGGTCAGGTCAGATCCCTGGCTGCGCTGGAAATGGGGTAGTCACTCGGGAGCGTCAGGAAGTCTTTGTGGAGAAAGTTGAGTTTTTGGCTTTTACAAATGACAGGGGGGAATTGCCTGGGCAAATGTGGAGTCCTCAGAAGGAAACCCCAAAGTAAAAGTCAGAAACTGAAATGGGGGAAGAGTGCCTAAGAAGAGCCAGGGCAGGCTCTGTGTGGGCAGGTGACTGTGACATAATTGTCTGGGTGCGCTGGGAGTGCTGTGAAAGGGGGTGGGGCTGGTGACAGGGAGCTGCTGCTGCTGGCAGCATCATGGGTGCACGGTTCCTGTTGCCCCCTGCAGCAGGGGGTGGAGGGAGACAAAGGATCCAGGTCTTAGGGCTACTCATTAGTCTCTCTTGGTCATCTGATCATCTCTTGGTCATCCATTCATTCTTCCATCTGTTTAGCAAGTTGATGGAATACCAGCCTCTATGCCAGACCCTATACAAGATACATTGAGTTAGGATTGTTTAATGGCAAGCAACAGAAACGGAATCTGGCTACCTTAAAAGAAAAAGGAATTTGCTGGAAGGTCACATGTACCCATAGAACCCAATTAAAGGTCAAGCAGCTGGTCCTCAGAAAGGACATGAAGGGCAGTGCCAGGAATCTAGATTACAACGAACGGTCCATGTCTTCAGCACCCTGTTTAAGAGAGAAAGAGACCAACTTACTAACCTAGCTTTTGTCAAGTGCCTCCACTCTGGGCAGGCAAATCCTGTTTACAGTCTCACCACTCGCCTACAGAAGAGAAGGGCAGTTCCTTCAAAGAAATTCAAGGGGCTTGTTTCCAAAAGAAGACAGAAGTGCCATGAGGACAAATGATTGTTAGCGCTCTAACAGTGTGTTAGAAGGGCCTGAGAGAGGGGTCACAACCTAGGCACGAGGGTTAGCGAATGCTCTTCTGAGAGTACATTTGAACTAGGGTCTAAAGGATAAGCGGGAATTAAGCCAAGTAAAGAGGCGAGGACACATTTCAGATTGAAGAACACTGCTTCTAAGAAAAAGTCTTATGTTGAGACAGCTTATGGTTTTTTATTATTATTATTATTGTTATTATTATTCAAGGAACTGAATGAAGGCTGGAATGGCCTGAGCAGAGAGCACAGTGGGGAGGATAGTGCAAGATGGAGATAGAAGGGTAGGTAAAGGCCGAGTCACAAAAGTCCTTGTGGCACTACCAAAATACCTGTTAGATTTTGCTTTGACAACTGTATCTCGAAGGATGAGTGTGTTTGCCAAGTCAGCAGGATGAGTGAAAGCACTGCAGATAGAGGAAACATTGTCTGCAGTAGCTCTCAGGCATAAAGGCCGCCCAAAGGGGAGTGGCAGAAGGTGAGGCCAGGAGGACAGGTACAGACAGAGGAAGAGCTTGCCACACGGCCTAAGCAACAGTGCCGATCCAGCAAAAGCAGTGACCACGGTGCAGGGAGAAGGATCTGTATTTAGAAATGAGAGAGGATACACCAAACATGTCTTTCTTGGAGGACTGAATGGTAAACAAACAAAACAAAACAAAACAAAAAAAAAAAAAATAGGACTGGGGGACAGGGTGCAGTTAAGTCTGATTTGCAGCGTTTTGAGTTTGAGGTGACTGTGGGTCACTTAGGAGCAATGTGTAGGGAATAACCAATGTGGGAAGGGGTTGGGAATAAGGCTTAAAAGCATATATAAAGGCCTAGAGATGGTAAAGATACTTTGGAGGAAAATAAAGTGGCTCAGCCTGGCCAGAGCATAGCATTTGGCAGGGGCAGAGTGGGGGTGATGCAGGGACTCCAAAAGTTAGGTTGGAATGGTTGCTGTAGGTCAGATCCTGAAGGGCCTTATGAACCAAGAGACTGGGATTCATTCTTAGAACAATAGAGGGCATTCAGAGGTTTTAAGCAGAGTTATTTTATTTATTTTTTATTTTTATTTATTTTTAAAATGTTTTTTTAATTTTTTTAAAAGATTTTATTTATTTATTTGAGAGAGAGCATGAGAGGAAAGAGGTCAGCGGGAGAAGCAGACTCCCTGCCGAGCAGGGAGCCCAATGTGGGACTCGATCCCGGGACTCCAGGACCATGACCTGAGCCGAAGGCAGTCGCTTAACCAACTGAGCCACCCAGGCGCCCCTATTTTTATTTTTTTTAAAGATTTTTTAATTTACTTATTGACAGTGAGAGAGAGAAATCATAAGTAGGCAGAGAGGCGGGCAGAGAGGGGAAAGCAGGCTTCCTAGTGAGCAGAGAGCCCGATGCGGGGCTCGATCCCAGGACCCTGAGATCATGACCTAAGCTGAAGGCAGAGGCTTAACCTGCTGAGCGACCCAGGTGCCTCTTTTTTTTTTTTTTTTAAATTTTATTTATTTGACAGCACAAGGAGGGAGAGCTGCAGAGGGAGCGAGAAAAGCAGGCCCCCCACTGAGCAGGGAACCTGACATGGGCCTCGATCCCAGGACCCTGGGACCATGACCTGAGCTGAAGGCAGACACTTAACTGATTGAGCTGCCCAGGTGCCCCTTAAGCATAGTGGCTCAGTCACTTAAGTGTCTGACATATGTCATAACCATATTTGTCATGTAGAAAGATAGCTCTGGTCTCATCAAGAAGAATCTGTTAGAGAGGGACAAGACAGGAGGCAGGTAATCCAAATGAGAGGTGAACCTGGCTTCTTAGTCAAGTATAGTAAAAATGGACAAAAGTAAGTGGATTTGAGATCCATTTAGAAGATGAAATTTTTTTAAAAAAAATGGTAATTCATGCACTGCAAGGTTTATAGCAGCATTATCCACAACAGCCAAATTATGGAAATAGCCCAAGTGTCCATTGACAGATGAATGGATAAAGAAGATGTGGTATATATACAATGGAATATTACTCAGCCATAAAAAGGAGGAAAGCTTGCCATTTGCAAGGACGTGGATAGAGCTGGAGAGTGTTGTGGAAAGTGAAACAAGTCAGAAAAGAACAAATACCATATGATTTCATTTATTTGTGGAATTTAAGAAGCAAAACAAATGAGCCAAGGGGAAAAAAGAAAAAGGCAAACCAAGAAACAGACTCTTAACTATAGAGAACAAACTGGTTATCAGACATGAGGTGGGTGGGAGGTGGGGGAAATAGGTGATGGGGATTAAGGAGTGCACTTGTGATGAGCACTGGGTATTGTATGGAAGTGTTGAATTGCTATATTGTATACCTGAAATTAATATTACATCACACTGTATGTTAACTAACTGGAATTTAAATTAAAACTTCATTATTTTAAAGATTTTATTTATTTATTTATTTGGGAGAGCGCGAGTGAGGTGAGAGAAAGTACAAGCCAGGCTGTGGAGAGGCAGAGGGAGAAGCAGATTCCCCGCTGAGTAGGGAGCCCAACGTGGGGTTCGTTCCCAGGACCCTGGGATCATGACCTGAGCTGAAGGCAGACACTTATCAGAGTGAGGCATCCTTAAAGAAAAACTTAAAAAAAAAAGAAGGACACAGTAATTAAATAGAAGGAAATAGGAATCAAGGAATTCTTTCAGGTTTCAAGCTCGGCAGCTGGGTAAATAGAGGTACCATTCATTAAGGCAGGGACTACAGGAGAAGAACCAGGTTCTGCACGTGTGAGAATGGTGAAAGAGAACTCTGTATGGGGCAGCCTGAATTTCAGGTGTCTGTAGGAAGCGGATATGTCCAGCAGACAGCTGGATATACAAGTCTGGATCTCAGGAGAGGAAAATCTCAGACCGAAGACTGAGACTAAAATCCACTTTGCCTCTCATCTTAACCCTACAAAGCTTAAAAGCAAACCTTGAAAGGATCAAACTTTCTAAGTAATTTAACTGCATCTCAAAAATAAATAAGGAATGCACAAATATCCTGCACCCAACAAAGTAAAGTTCACATAGCTGGCATCCCATCAAGAATGACCAGGCTCACCTGCTCACCTGAAACTAATACAACACTGTATGTTAACTATACTGGAGTTAAAATTAAAAACTTATGGGTGCCTGGCTGACTAAGTCTGTGGAGCATGTGACTCTTGATCTCGGGGTTGTGAGTTTGAGCCCCACGTTAGGTAGAGATTGCCTTTTAAAAATCCTTAAAAAAATTAAAAACTTAAAAAATATTTTATATATAATGACCAGGTAATTCAGAAAAGCATGAAAATAATCCATAATAAGGAGAAAAAACAGTCAATAGAAATAGGCCTAGTGATAACAAGTGATAGAATTAGTAGGCAGAGACATTTGAAACATATACTGTATCTTCAAGAAGATAGAAGAAAACATGAGAATATTAAGGAAAGACATTTAAGATATAAAAAAAGAAATTTAGAGGTAAAAAATAGCGTTTGTGATGAAAACTGTACCAAACCAATAAATAGTCAATTAGATACTGCAGAAAATAAGAGTGGTGAACTATAAGATACTTTAATAGGAATTATCTAGAATAAGTACAGAGTTCAAAATTACTGGGAAAAAAAATGAACAGAGCACTTCAGTGAGTGGTGGAACGTCAGGCAGCCTAATACTTATATTATTGGAACTCCCCTGAAGAGAGGGGAGAGCAGAAAAAATTTTGAAGAAATAATGGCTAGAAAATTTTCACATTTGATTAATACAGATCCAAGAAGCTCCGTGAACCCCAGACCCAGGAAAGGTGATGAAAACTGCACCACAGCACATCATGAGTACTCCCCCTCATGGCTCCAGGAAGCTGGCAAAGTCAGGTCTCACACGGCAGAGCCAGGCTTCAGGTCTACCGGAAGGTGGAGGGAGGTGAGCCAGAGGGCAACATGAGAAAGATTTTAAAAGGAGATTGGTGCGGGAAGAAAAAAATCCCACAGCAGCATGAGGATGAGAGGAAAAAAGTCCACTGCCCATTGTAACAGTGGCCCATTTGACGTAGTCTGTGGCCATACCTGTTGTTCCCCCAGAGGTTAAGCTAGCTCTGTTTTCCAAAGACTTCTTACTGTTCCTGAGAGCCTGCATTTGTCCGGAACAGCACATTCCTTCTTCTGGAAAATGCTCCTAACCACATGTGTGCTATGGGAATCATGATTCTTTTATAACCCTTGTCTCCTGTCACTGTGATGAGAGCAGGTGTGAGGAACGGATGCACACCAGGCCACTCCTGGACCTTCCCTGGGAGTTTCGCCATTAGGAGCAGAAAGACCGAGTCTCTGTCTGTTTTCAGAGACAAAGCTGAAGATGTGTTTCTGAAAGTTGCTGGCAGCATGTTTTCTGACAGGAAGGAAGCCGGTCAGGAAGAGTAATGGCTGAGGGAGGCCCAGTGGTGTTACAGTCAACTTTCCATGGTCCCTGAAGCCCTCTGCACCCTGGTCCTTTCCACAGTTCAGTTGTGTGAACCATTAAATTGCCCTTTTTGCCTGAATTAGTACAACCAGTGTATTGAACATTCAGGACACATCAGGGAGTAATCAAAGCTGACTTTATTTTGTCTCCCTGTGTCCCCTTAAAATGTTTTCAGTGTGGGAGGTCCAGAGAAATTTTTTGATACCTCTGAGGTGATAAAAATCCCATGGTCACATTGAGTCACAATTCCAAAATTAGAGTATCCAGCCTTATGTAAGAGCCATAGCTTTCAATTCATTCAAAGCTACAGTGACTTCCCCTCCCTGCCCTCAGGGCTTCGTACCAGCAGGTGTCTGACCCTGGGAAGGCGATGTGCCTTGCTTGGCCTTCTCCTCCCACTCCTCCCCAGATGCTGGCTGCCGCTTCTGACCTCTTTGGAATCGCTGGGGAAGGGAGAGAGAGAATGGGAGCAGAAAAGACACAAGATCCTGTTAACACTCTCTCAGCTGCTGAGTGTTTAAAGCTAACGTTTGGGGCGCCTGGGTGGCTCAGTGGGTTAAAGTCTCTGCCTTCGGCTCAGGTCATGATCCCAGGGTCCTGGGATCGAGCCCCACATCGGGCTCTCTGCTCAGCAGGGAGCCCGCTTCCTCCTCTCTCTCTGCCTGCCTCTCTGCCTACTTGTGATCTCTATTTGTCAAATAAATAAATAAAACTAAAAAAAAAAAAAAAGCTAATGTTTGTGGGGTGCTCTGATAGGCATTTTAGAGACCCTCCTCCAACGAGGGACCTCTGCTTTGCAGTTCCCCTGAGAGGGGCAATGTGCCCACCAGAGCCTCGTCACTCCTTCTGCAGCTCCTGGACTTGGTGTCTGCCCCACTGCTCTCTGCGGCAGCCCTGGCCACCCTCTGGACAGGTGTTTTGGAAGGGACCCCAAACAAACCCACACCAGCTCATTCACACTTCCTTTTCTGCAACAAATCCTGGGAGCACTGGCCAGTTCTAACGCACCTCTCCTTTGCATCCAGCCCACCTTGTGTCCTTTACACCGGTCAGGTGGAAGTCAGGCACCCGAAGTCCACCATGTTCCCACTCTTGAAGGGTCAAAGTGAAGCCTCTCTCACCAGGTGTGAGGGAGAGACGAGTACTGCCCATCCTGCCCCTTCAGTGAGACGGAGTCCCTAGTACAGCTCACTCCAGGAAAGCAGTTCAAATTCTCCCTTCTTAATTGCTTATAGCCGGTTACTTTTATATTTGGTGGAGGGAGGGCCTTTCGAATTATGTGGCAAGCTCTCAGATATTTTTTTATAGCTCAGTCTAGAACCTCACTTTAGTGTCTGAAGTGTTTCATCCCACAGGCTTGGCTGAAATACTCTTTTTTTTTTTTTTTTTTTTTTTTAAGAGAGCTCAAGCAAGTGAGCAAGCAATGGGGCGAGGGTGGGGTGGCGCAGGGGGAGACTGAGAATCCTAAGCAGCCTCCAGGCCCAGTGCAGAGCCTGACTCGGAGCTGGATCTCACAACCCTGAGATCGCAACCCGAGCCGAAGTCCAGGGTCGGATGCCTCACAGACTGAGCCACCCAGGCACCCCTGAAATACTCTTTTTAGCGTGCTATTAGATTATTGATTTGGATACATGACCGTCGTGACCAAATAGTCCCGGTAATAACAGTCAGCAGACACTTAGGGACCATCGACTGGGTGCAGCCACAAAAGAGAAATGTTTCCAGTCCTCATGGGCTGCCAGCCTAGTACAGAGTTTATAGACAGAGAGCCCACTGGCTGAGTCCTGCCTGGGGACATATTTTGGGTAATCCTCCTACTAATCTTTAAATTTTCCTTGAATGTACTATTAATAGTTACACATTGAAAAGGTTTACCTTTAAAGAACCAGATTCTTGGCTTTAAAAAAAAAAATCAGAGCATGGCAATGCTGGGCCTGCATCACTGGCTGCCTTTGTTACCTGGCGCTGGCAGAGACCCCCCTCCTTCGGCAAAGCATGGAGTCTCCAGATGGGCTCCACTCCCTCTTGGCTCTGTGACCCGAAGGCAATGTCAATTGCCATTTATCATTGTTGGGCTCACACAGTTACCTTTCCTTAAATTACAGAGTAAAATGAAATATCTCTGGTACTCAGAGCAAGAGCAAAGATAACAGTCCAGGAGAGCCACGAAGGGAATTTCTTTAGAAACACAAAGTTTTCTAATCTATTTAATATGCAGTTAGCATGTGTATGTGGGAAACCAAACTTAAGACACCACTGGAAAATAATCTGTAGACATTATGGCTACTGTACAAAAATGCACAGTGAGAAAAAGACATTTCCACAGGATGGATTTGTTTTCAGTGCAGCTAAAATCAGTAGTATGAGTTACTATGGGAGAGTATCACATTCCCCCTCCTTCCCTCGTTTGTGTTATGTTCTTACTTGGCCCTGACATCTGAGTTTGCAATGAGGGGAAAACATTCTCTGGTGTCTGGAAGGAACCAGCCAAAGCATGGATTCATTGTATGTCCAGGGAAGTCTTAGCTTGGGCCTGAGGAGCCATAGCAGGCTGGTTGCCCCAAGGTTATGACCACATGGGGAGAAGCAATAGGTGTGGGCACATTAATGAGATTTTCTTTATCTTTTTCTTTTTCTTTTTTTTTTTTAAATGGAATGACGAATAGTCTTGCTGGAAGAGTATTAACCTTTGAAACTAACCCTTTTTGCAAATTTTGTTTTCAGTTTATTTTTAAAATTGAAGCTTTTTTTTTTCCCTTGCTGACTTTTATAGATTCCTGATATATTAAGCAGTCTCCCATCCACTTATCTGAGTTAGAGCAAAAGCAGAATTATTTTGAGGAAAGGCTTTGACTGCCTGAGCGTATTCTCCTGGGAGGCCAGCTTCTGTTGGGCTGTGTGTCCTAGTTGGTATCTTCAATTTCAAGAAGAGGAATTACTCTTATGCTTAAGAAAGAGTTCAAATCCGGGCCTTACTTGGCCTTGCAGAATGGCTCCTTCGAGGTACTTGTCAGTATGTGTAATTTCCTTCTCTTGGCCCTTCTTTGCTTATTGAAGACAGAGTTCCTCCAAAGCCCTGCCTCATGGTCTTTTTCATTTAGTTGTTTGGTCTCGGTATTTTCTTTTATCCTCAGGTGAAGCCAGGCTAACTGAGAGCTGCATTCATAGGCTGCCTTATTTTGATGTAGCCACTCTACACACACACACACACACACACACACACACACACACACACACACTGAACAAAGGTACAAGAAATCACTTTACGGCACTTCTCAAGTCTTCGTAGCATGAATAGCTGTGATTCTCCTGGTTTATTTTATGAACACTATAAACCATTTTATCAGTGCTTTGCACTTAGCTTTTGCTAATGTTGAAGAAATCTTGGGGTGGGGTAAACCTGTAACCTTCCTCCAGCGAGCACATAGGACCTTATAGGTCATCCGGTTTTGGTATTCTTGTCCTGGTTGTATTTTGTTATTTTTCTTATGCTTATTTTCCCCTTCGGTCCCAGATATCTTCTTTTTAAAAATCTTGTACTTCCTGCAACTTTGTAAAACTACCTCAACTTCATTTTACAATGAGGGAAGATGTAAAGAACTTAAACTGTCCAGGATTTATCAGTTGTCGTAGACATCTTACAACTTATTTTTAGATTTCATTTTCAGTTCCCTAATATTTATATAACTAGATCTGTCAGGTTTTTGTGGCTGTCATGAAGAGGCTGGGTTCATTGCCACGGATTCGAAGACCCCTTGGCTATGGAGTGAAGATGTAGTGAACACGACTGCTTCAGCAAAAATTAAGATTCGAGCTTAGAGGAAGCAGAGATTGCTTCTGGCCCTGTTACTTCTCCGGGGGTCCGGTTTTGTGGTTTAAGTAAATTTCAGTCAAGTACCACATTTAAACAGGAAGGCTGTTACATGCCAGCATAGGACTGTTGGCCTAGAGGGTCTGGGAAGCACCTGGCATTGAACCTGGTCCTTCATAAAACAGGTGTTCAGCAGTTCTCTGACATAAATTTAGTCGTGACTTATGTGTTTGGCTCTGTTCCTTGAGCAGTTGTCTGTCCCATGGTCTGTGTCGGAAATGCAATCAGCAGTGGCTTGACTCCAGTGACATTTTCTGCTTTTCTTTTTCAGAGTATGATCGGTTGGGTTTCCTCCTGAAGCTGGACTCCAAGCTGTGAGTAGAATGCAAAAGCGCCTTAACTCTGTGGTAGAGATGTCTGTGGGGGCTGGGGTCCAACTTCAAAGGGTCACGTGCTCTGCCCTGTGTCTGTTGGGGGACTCCCTGGGGCCTCTGGCCTCAGTCTGCCAGCAGACTCTTGGAGCATGTACCACTTGCGGAGGCCCAGAGAGGATGGGATTGTGGGTGCAAACATAAGGCCTGAGACTTGGCTGGCACGGACAGCTCCTGCCAGGTTTGGGGGACAAGGAGTCCCCCGGGAAGGCTTCTGCTACAGAGCAGAGGATGGTTGAGTATGGTTGAGTTGCAGCAGGAAGCAGTGACCAGGCAAAGATGTCCTGCAGCCTGGCATGCAAAGCCTTCTGTGATCAGACCCCCTCCCCCGCAGTAGCTCCTATCCCTCTGCCGCAGGCAAACCCTCCATTCCCCTCCACCTCGGCTTATGCTTGTTATCTGTGCCTGCGCTGCCCTTTCCTTGCTGCCCACCTCGGAAAACTCAAAGACCGCCTCTTCCCTACACAAAATTCATGATCTCTTCCATGATGCTTCCTCTGTCACCAGTGATCTCATCATACTATAATTAACTGTGTGATAATTGTCAGTTTATCAAGAGCACGGGCTTGGTGCCAGGCTCACTTGGTTGGAATCCCGGATTGCCATTTCCTCTCTTTGTCATTTGGGGCAAACTCCTGAGCCAGTTTGAGCCTCAGTTCCATCTGTAAGATGAGGACACCAATATGCCTACCTCCCAGCGTTATGGTAAGGATTTAATGGAAATGATTAATTTGTACGGATTTTCAACTACAGAGTATCTAATCCTCTGTTCTGGCCTTCTTGGTCTCCCTAGCACCTAACCAGGGCTGGCGTGTTTGTGAGGTGCTGGATAAACCCGGGCCGTGGCTGCATGGATGGATGCATGAAGGACAGGTGGATGACCGTGCACTTCCCCCTTAGGCTGGGATGCCTCGAGATGGGGCTCCAGCCATTCTGTGTGTCCGTGCCCTGCATGGCTCCTCGCGCCTGGCTGGTTTGCCGTAAATGGTTGCAAAACCACCTGTGGCTCCTTTCGGTTATCCATCATCTTTGTGCACCCATGGCCCTTGTTCCGTCCCAGATTGATGTGGAAGATGGGAATTGTGTCTCCTTCCTTTCCTCCCTTGCATGAGCCCTTGACCATAGCCGCTTGTGGTGGTGATGACCGCACCTACACACAAGACATCGAATCTGGGGCTCTCCAGCTTTCCCACTGAATTGTCCAGCCTCTAGGCCTGTTTCATGGTTGTCTGGCTTTGTGATTCTTGTACCTCGTACTGTGAGTTCAGGCGTCGTAATTCTCCCAGCTTTTACACATCACAGAGGCAGCCCCAAGGGAAGGATGGTCTGCTCTTTACACCAGGTGAGCAGAGAGATGTCAGCCACATGTTAACATCTGGGGAATGGGGCCCAGTCATGCTAGAAAGCCACAGGCTACCCCCTTAGAAAAGTTCTTAATTTAGTGCTCTGGGCGAAAAAGAAATCAAGCATAAGCTGTAAACAAGTGAAATGCCACCAGAATGGAAGAGATGTAGTGATTTACCAAGTCAGAACACATTGATGAACAAAAGGCATGTTTCCTAGGACGTATTAACTACAGTTTTTAAACTGTCTCCAGCAGCGTGAGGAGGGGAATTAGGAGGACTGTCCTGTCGCTACTGAGCTGGCTAGTACATGGTGGGCTGTTGTGCGGCTCTCTGTTGCCCACCAGGCCAGGCCAATGAACCATTTGAGTCAACTTGGTCTTTAGCCTAGGGAATAACTCACAAGTTAAGGTACAAGCTAGAACGTTTCTGCCTCTGATTGCAAAGACCTCCAGTCCAGTGCTTATCTTCAGAAGAAAGCATAGCCATGTGGGAATGATTTTTATCTGCTTCCAGGGAAAAGTTTCCAAGTTCAGGGTTCTGAGCTCTGGAGGTGATCCCTTAGCAATGGCCGGATCTCCTCTTCTGAAGTAGCCTCCTGCTGTATTGCGTTCTACTTCTGAAGTACAGGAAGGAACCCGGACTTGAATAAGAAGGGCTAGATTTAAATTCTGCCCCTGCTGCTTAGAATTACATGACTGTAGATAATTTGTCTGAGTTCTCTGAAAACCAGTGTTTCCTTATGAAAAACACAGATGATAATACCTGCTTCCCAAGGTTTTTAGGAAGAATAGAAGAAAGGGTTGTATAAAATATAAATACATTTATAAATGTAAGAATTTCTTTTTATTTGTCTTGATTGGATTTGTTTAGATTTTTAAATATTTAATTTTCTAAAGTAAACTTTTTTTTTTTTACAGAATTGATTTTTAAAATTGAATTATAGTTGACACACGATGTCACATTAGCTTTGGGTGTACAACATAGTGATTTGAAGAGTCTGTATGTTATGCTTTGCTCACAGCAAGTGTATCTACAATCTGTCACTATACTTCTGGAGTATAGGAATGCATATGTTCTGGAAAATTTTCAGGCATTATCTGTTTAAATATTGCCTTTGCCCACTCTCTCTCTACTCCCCTTTAATCAGTTTAAATGTTAGACCTTCTCATTCTAGCCTCCAGGTCCACCGTCATCTCTTCCCTATTTTCCATCTCTTGATCCTTTCCACATTAAACTGGAATCCCAAAGGACTCCACGTAGGATGAACTAGAAGGAAACCTGCAATTCTCCACCAGAAAAGGTTGCCAGAACTCTGAGTGGATCAGGGCCATAAGTTAATAAAAAGCGACACTTGGTATTTGCAGCCAAGTGATCTATGGAATCTTGAGCCATGAACTTTAAGTATATGAGAGTTTAAGGTAGCCTAGACTGGCAGTGCCGCCAGGGTCTTGGCAGAGGCAAATGTAAGTCTGCTCTGGAGGAAGACGTGAGCTCCTTGCAAATAACCTTTCAAGGAAATGAACAGTAAAAACAAATAAGCACACGGGGAAATAAGGCTCCATTAGTGAGAACCATGAAAAACCCCAGACAACAGAGGGGGACCCACAAAGACTTGTGAAATTGGAATTACCAGACACAATTGATAAAGCAATTGCATATATACTGTATTTAAAGAAACAAAGACAAGATTGAATTATGTATTACATACATGGAATAGGGGATTATAAAAAAGTAAAATATTAGATTGGAAAAACTAAACTTCTAGAATTGAAAAACACATTTAGTAAAATTAAAAAGTCAGTAGGATTTAGCAGTAGATAGAACTGAAGACCATGTGAGTGAACGGAAAGCTAAGTCAGAAGAAATGATCTGTAACGGGTTGGCCAACTTCTTCTGTAAGGGCCAGATGGTCACCATTTTAGCCAATGTTGGCTTTATTGTTTCTGTTGCAACTACTCAGCTCTGCTGCTGTAACATAAAAGCAGCCAGGGGCAGCACATAGACAAATGAGTAGGTCTGTGTTCCAAAGAAATTTCATTTATGGACACTGAAATTTTAATATGATTTTTATGTATCATGAAATAGTCTGATTTTTTTCCCCTCAGCTATTACAAGTAATTATTAACTCATGGGCCTTAAGAAAAACAAGATAGTGGGTTGGATTTGGCCACAAATCCTAGTTGCCTTAATTGAGAGTTCTGCACAGATAGAGCTGCATGAAAATTATCTTCCCACCTCAGGCGCATTCCATTCTTGAAATCCTATTACACAGAAATACTCTTTTTTTTTTAAAATATTTTATTTATTTATTTGACAGAGAGAGATCACAAGTAGACAGAGAGGCAGGCAGAGAGACAGAGAGAGGGGAGCCTGCTTCCCTTGAGCAAACTGAGCAGAGAGCCCGATGCGGGACTCGATCCCAGGACCCTGAGATCATGACCTGAGCCGAAGGCAGAGGCTTAACCCACTGAGCCACCCAGGCGCCCCTACACAGAAATACTCTTAATTAAAATGTTTCTATATCTGATGATTCTCCACAAATCTGGGAGTAGATGTTTTGGATTTTTGGTGGGGGGGGTTCACTATATTCTCTTAATTATATCTCTGTGGAGAAAACTAGTTTTCTCTTTCTTTTGGGAATTCCCTACTGCTTGTGTTAGAGGACAAAATCATGTGTCAACACTACAGAAAATATTCAGAATACTTATATGCAGTGAGCTGTACGAAACCTTTTAGCTGCAAGCTATGATGTTCAGGAGGGCATTGGGTTTTGGTGGTTAAAACTTTGGGTGTCAGACATGGGATTTTTAAAGCCCAATTCCACGTCTTACTAATTATAATCTTGAGTGAGTTATAAGGTGGGGATAATACTAATCATCCAAGGATACGATTCAGCTTATCAGTGTCTGCTGAACTGGGAATGGTATAACCCCAAAATGAGACTTGAACCTCAGCTTACCTCCTGCTCCCTGTCCCAGATTTCATTTTTTCACTTATTCACTTAGCAAATATTTCTTTTAAAAAAAAATTATTTATTTATTTGAGAGAGAAAGAGTGTGTGTGCGTGAGCAGGGAGAGATGCAGAGAGAGGGGTAGAGGGAACCCCAAGCAGACTTCCTGCTGACAATGGAGCCTGACCCAGGGCTTGATCTCATGACCCCGGGATCATGACCAAGAGTTTGACACTCAGCTGACTGAGTGTGCCGCTCAGGTGTCCCGGAAGTATTTCTTGAGGACCAACTATGCTCTTTGTAACTGGCATAAAACTGGAAATGCTAAGCCAAACAGATGACCTTATAAGCGTGACTGGAAAGGGTGTGTTGTGAGCTAAAGACTTGGTGAATGGGAAGGGAGTAAATGAGAACAGTGTGGGGGAGCGGTAGGAAGTAGTGTTTCTGGATAGCATCAACAATGAACGGGTTTTTGTTTTTTATTTTATCTGATAAGAATGACATAAGTGGTGGCTTGAGAGCATAGATGGAGTGCAGAGAGGATACAAGGGGTCCTCAGCTGGATGGGGAAGACAAGAATGAGCAGCCTTGGGTGCCTGGGTGGCTCAGTTGTTAACTGTCTGCCTTTGGCTCGGGGCATGATACTGGGGTCCTGGGATGGAGCCCTGCCTCGGACTCCCTGCTTGCCAGGAAGCCCGCATTCCCTCTCCCACTCCCCCAGCTCGTGTTCCTGTTCTTGCTGTTTCTTTGTCAAATAAATAGATAAAATCTTTAAAAAAAGAAAAGAAAAGAAAGAGCAGCCTCCATCACACAAGGCTGGAGAGGAAATGGCATCTTGGGGGGAGTCCCAGGTTTCTGTGAAAGCAGCAGATGGAAGGCGCGTTCACTGAAGAAGCTGAGGATGTAAAGGGACAAGACTTCACAGATCACAGTGGAAAGTTAGCATAGTGCAGACAGGGAGAAGCGGGAGACGGGGCCGAGAAGAAGCAGAGAACAGTGACTTACGCATGAGGAAACCGACAAGGACATCATTGAGGGACCGAACAAGAACAGCCAGGATGTGAGGCTGCCCCCAAATTGCCCAAGAATTAATCTCGTGTTCCCCTGGGGTGGGCGTGGGGGACGCTCAGGCTCTCAGTGTACTCAGCTACAGCTTGATGGGATGATACCTGTAGGGGGAAGGGAGGCAGTCTGGTTCCTGGGGAGGCTTTGGGTTCTCTAAAAGTCTGACGTTCAAAGTTGGGGTTCCTGAGGAAAGGCTCAGGGCTACCAGCTTCTGCCCCAACAGTGAGGTGAGCAGTTTCCTCCTTTATTCAGCCAGTGTCTTGAGCAACTTCAGTGTGTCAAGCAATGTTCTGTTCTATGAGAATATCCCAGTGAGCAAGATAGTCAAACAAAAAGTGTAACTGAGGAGTAAACTTTTCAGTATCTTGGAAGGTAAGAAGTGGCACCGCAGAAAATAGAGCAGGACATAAGAACGCTGGAGGAGAGATTATGAGTTTGAATGAGGTTGTCAAAATAGACCTCATTGGAAGGTGACATTTGAGTGAGACCTCAAAGGAAGAGAGAGCGTTAGGCCCACCAGTAATCTGGAGGCAGAGCACTCAGCACAGAGCCTGAAGGAAATCTCACTTATAAGGGATGTGACACCAGTAGCCAGGAATGTGCGCATGATTCTGGTGGAGAGAAGAGCCACCAGAGCCTCAAAGGAGCCCGCCCCTGGTGCCCAGGTAGGTGTATTTCCTGAGCTCATGACAGCCGTCAGGGAGCTGACTTAGCTAAGCGGGGGTTTCATCTGTTTCAGCTCAGCGTGGGTAGGTGCTCTCCGCTCTGGAAGGGTCCTGGCTGCTGCCAGGGTGTGGTGTGCTGTAGTCACCATGTGGGCGAGGGCACGGGACTTCAGTGCTCAGTCTGCTTTCGTAAGGAATTCTCTGTGAAGACACAAAGATAACAAAAGCCAAAACCAATCATTTTTAACCTCCAAAGGCTTGTGAAAACGCAGGTCATCTGTGAAAGGCCTATAAACCTGGGACAGTCTAAAATATACCCCGAGGCCTAGTTTGCTGTTTCTTGCACCGGCCGCCAAGTTCCCTACAGCTACATCGGGAGAGTGTTTATTGAACACGTGGTATATGCCTGATGCTGTACTTGGCACTTCCTGTGTTACCCATCCTCACCACAGCTGCTTAGAAGACCTCACCAGTCCCGTGGCTTAGATCCCCTGTCATCCGAAGCTGATGACTCCTGAACATACAGTACAAGCCTGGTCCTCCTTACCCTGTTTCAGAATCATTTACCCAGTTGCTTCCTTTACGTGGGTGTATAAAGCATCTCACACTTCACAGGTCTAGAACCAAACTCTGGATTCACACCCTGTGCTCCAGAATCTTCCCTAACCTAGTACATGGTAACTTCATCCTTCCAGTTGCTCGGGTCAAAAACCTTAGCATCGGGGCTCCTGGGTGGCTCAGACGGTTAAGCCTCTGCCTTCGGCTCCGGTCATGGTCTCAGGGTCCTGGGATCAAGCCCCGAATCGGGCTCTCTGCTCAGCAGGGAGCCTGTTTCCTCCTCTCTCTCTCTGCCTGCCTCTCTGCCTACTTGTGATCTCTCTCTGTGTGTCAAATAAGTAAATTTAAAAAAAAATCTTAAAAACAAACAAAAAAACCTTAGCATCATGTCTTTGACACTAACTGTCAGCAAAACCTGTCAGCTTTACCTTAAATATCTGGAGATCCAGCCACTTTTCACTCCCTCTCCCACCATCACTCTGTCCAGACAACCACCAGCTCCTACATGATAGCACTCCTGCCTGCTTTCACGCTTGCGTCCTGGTGGGCTAGTTCCACACCTGAAGCCAGAGTGATCCATCCTGTTAAGTGCAATATAGACTCAGTTCTCCTGTGCTCAGAACTACCCCCATGGCTCCCCATTTCTCTTGGAATAAGAGCCAGAGTTTTTACCATTCTCAACCAAGGTCCTTCCACGGTCTAGACCCCTGTTATCTTACCACTCTCCCTGTTTATTATACTATACTGGGCTCCTGACTGTGCCTCCAATACTCCAGGCACATTCCTGCCTCCAACTCTTGGCATTTGCTCAAATCTTTGTCTGGGATGCTCTTCCCAAGACATTTGCAGAGACTGCCTCACCTTTTCAGACCTTAGCTCAAGTGTCCCCTGCTCATCCCACTTAAAGTTGTAACCCTAACCTCTGTTGGCATTCCCCATTCCCCCTACTGTGCCATTTTTCTCCAGAGTGTTTTTCACTGTTGGAAATCTGTGTTTTATCTACTTATTTGTCTAGAGGGAGGGCAGGTGGAAGGGGTTTGTCTGTTTTTTTCACTACTACGTCTTAGCACCTAAAACAGAATTACCAGCACCTGGTAATTCTCAGGAAACATTTATTGAATGAATTGGTGGACAATTCTATAAAGTAGGTGGTATTTTTTTTTTTTAAGGATTTTATTTATTTGAGAGAGAGCAAAAGAGAGAGAGCTTGAGAGCAGGGGGAAGGGACAGAGGGAGAGGGAGAAGCAGACTCCCCACTGAGGAACTTGATGTGGGACTCTGATCCCGAGGACCCTGGGATCATGACCTGAGCTGAAGTTAAACACTTTAACTGACCCAGCCACCCAGGCACCCCAGAAGTAGGTGGTATTTAAATGCATTTTTTAAAAAAGATTTTATTTGTTTAACAGACAGAGATCACAAGTAGGCAGAGAGGTAGGCAGAGAGAAAGAGGGGGAAGCAGGCTCCCCGCCGAGCAGAGAGCCCGATGCAGGGCTCCATCCCAGGACCCTGAGATCATGACCTAAGCCGAAGGCAGAGTTTTAACCCACTGAGCCACCCAGGTGCCCCTATTTAAATACATTTTAACAAATGAGAAAGTCACTAGAAATAATTTACCTGTTTACAGAACTGTATGTGATCAAGCCAGCATTCAGACCCCTTTCCACCTGGCTTCAGACTTTGTCCTCATCCCACTCTTCCATAGAACTTTCTCTTTTTTCCCAAATCCACACTGTCAGTTTGATCCTAAGTAAGCTTCGTAAGGACAGGAGGTAGGAATGTCCCGCTCCCAGGTGTGCTCCCAGTGCCTTGTCTAGTGTTCCTGGTGCGCAGTGAATAGTCAATAAATGTGCGGGAAGTCAATCAAGGACAGAGGAGGAGGATAGAAGACAGAATAGTGCCATCTGTAATAATGGAACCCAGACCCTAAGTCTCAGTATTGGAAGATTTTGGAGGCTTGGGAAGTGCAGGGACGAGGACTGTCACGTGACCCCATCTTTAACCCTGCGTGTCACCATGTCCTGGAGGGTCTGTCACGTCAAGAACTGCCCCCACCATCAGGTTGGCTGTAGAGAGCATGGGTTCTCTTTAATGCTTTAAAAAAGAGTGGGGGAGAAAATAACAACAAAATTCTTTCTTCTTGGTTCCTCTAAGCAAAGCTAAAAATATTTCACTGAAGACGAAAAGAGGACAACAGAGAAACAAGCCCCAAGAGCACAAGAAAGCCAGAAAGGTAGTCTGGTTTGCAAACTACAGCGTCCTGCTTCTTATGTAGATAGCTCAAGCCAGCGCCTCCTTAGTTCACAGCAGGAGAGCGCAACTTGGCAGGATTCGACGGGGCTCCTGGCTTCACATCTTCTAGCCTGTTCACAAGCCCCATTGTTCAAAGACTTCCTCCTGCACATCTCGGTACCTATGTGATCAAGACCCAAAGAGCCACATCCCTACTTTGCAGCTCTCCTGGGGCTCTCAGCACAGTAGCTCCTCAACCGGACTGAATATTGGAATCACCTGGGGAGCTTAAAACATGACCCATGCCTGCGTCCCACCGGACATGGATTCTAAAGTCATCAGGTTCAAGTTTGGCCTGGGCATTTTTTAAGCTCTTCAGGTGAGTTCAAAGTGGTTCCAAGTTGAGAATCACTGCTCTAAAAGATACTGTCTCCTGTCTGAGGAACTCTGCACTCTCCCAGTTGGTTGATACCAAGAATATACTCAGGTTTGAGGGGAGAGCCCTCCCAACACAGAGCAGTCTGTCTACATATGTTGGCTCTCAGCCCAGGTCCTCACCACCCAGAGATTCTGATTGAGCAGGTCAGGAATCAGACTTAGGTGCCTTAGTGTTTAAATGTTCCCTCAGGTGATTCCTACATGCGAGGGTTGAGAACCGTGGAGATATAGCCTTAAGCCTGTCACCTTAATAATATCTGAATGTATCATAACCACAGCAGAATGTAGTAGTAGTTTTATTAGGATAGTGGGATTGTGGGTCCTTTTTTCCTTTTGAGTTAACATTTTTCGTCTTGTCCTCATATATATTTACAGTGAAAAGATATATTTGGATGTGCCTTCTTTTCTGTATTTTTTTTCAACTTTCATTGTGATCTCTAGGTCTCTAAACACTACTTTCAGAAATCTTATATTAATTTTTGGTTACCAACCCTTTCTTTAGTTTCTCCTTTATGGGCTTTTAAAATCTGAATCAATTATTTTAAGAGTTTCCTGTACATTCTATTAGCCTATTTAAGTATCTCTTCCTTACCTATAATTTCAATAAATATTTGTGTAAAGACTTACTGTCTTTGCTGTGCTGTCAAATCCCCAGGAGGTCTGAGGGTGAGGCATGATAAGTCTGGAAGAATGGGCAGACCAAATCATTTAGGGCTTTTGATACAACAGGAAGAAGTTCTGGCTTCATTTTGAAGGCAAAAGATGCCACTGAAGTGTTTGAAGTAGGTGAAAAACATAGTCAGTTTTGAACTATAGGAAGACGTGCTCGCTTCGGCAGCACATATACTGAACTATAGGAAGATGACTTTGCAGAAGGGTAGATGGATTGGAGAGGATAGAAGTATGAAGAGAGATAGTACATAGGAGGCCATCAAAGAAGTAAAAAGCAGGGGTGCCTGGGTGGCTCAGTGGGTTAAGCCTCTGTTTTCGGCCCAGGTCATGATCTCAGGGTCCTGGGCTCGAGCCCCGTATCGGGCTCTGTGCTCAGCAGGGAGCCTGCTTCCCCCTCTCTCTCTGCCTGCCTCTCTGCCTACTTGTGATCTCTCTCTCCCTCTGTCAAATAAATAAATAAAATCTTTAAAAAAAAAAGTAAAAAGCAGAATTCAGTAGAGAAAAATCAACAAAACTAAATGCTAGTTCTTTGAAAATATTAATAAAATCAATAAACCTCTAGCTGGGCTAACCAAAAAAGAGAGAGAGAGGGAAAGAGAAGATACAAATGACTAATATCAGAAATAAAAGGACCATCGTCATTACTGATCCTCTGGATATTAAAAGGATAATAAAGGAATATTGTGAACAAGTCTGTAAAGGCAGTTTGATAACTTAGGTACAATGGACCAATTCCTTGGAAGACACAAACTTCCAAAACTCACACAAGAAGAAATAGATCATCTGAATAGCTCTGTTATCTACTAAAGAAATTTAATCAAAATTTAATAACCTTCCAAGACAGAGAACACTGCATTTAGTTAGTTTCACTGATGAATTCTTTCAGACGTTCAAGGAAGAGATGATACCAATTCTCTACAATCTACAATAGAAACAGAGGGAATATTTCCTAACTTGTTCTGTAAAGCTAGCATTATCTGAAAATCAAAACAAGATGAAGACACTATAAGAAAAGGCTGGCTCAGTCAGTAGAGCATGCGACTCTTGATCTTGGCGTCATGAGTTCAAGCCCCCTATTGAAAGTTGAGATTGCTTAAAAAAAAAAAAAAAAAGACATTATAAGAAAGGAGAACGACAGACCATTATCTCTTGTGAAGATAACATAAGGCTGGCTCAGTCGGTAGAGCATATGACTCTTGGGGTCATGAGTTCAAGCCCTACATTGGATGTAGGACACTGTTTAGGAAAAAAAAAAAAAAAAAGACATTATAAGAAAGGAAAACTATAGGGCTCCTGGGTGGCTCAGTGGGTTAAGCCTCTGCCTTTGGCTCAGGTCATGATCTCAGGGTCCTGGGATGGAGCCCCACATCTGGCTCTCTGCTCAGCAGGGAGCCTGCTTCCCCCCTCTCTCTCTGCCTGCCTCTCTACCTACTTGTGATCTCTCTTTGCCAAATAAATAAATAAAATCTTAAAAAAAAAAAAAGGAAAACTATAGACTGTTCTCTCTCATGAACATAACATAAAAATCCTCAAGAAAATATTAGCATATTGAATGTATATTCATTGTATAAAAAGAATCAAATACTACAACTAAGTGGGATTTGTTCCAGGTGTGCAAGACTGATTCCACATCAGAAAATCAGTGACTGTATTCCATCCCATCATCAGGCAAAGGGGAAAATTACATGATCATATCTATAAGACGCAGGAAAAGCATTTGATACAATCCAATATCCACTCATGATTTTAGAAAAAAGAGTCAGCAAACCAGTAATAGAGTATGTTAAAGAACACCTACAAAAAACCCGGCAGTTAACATGCTGAATGATGAGAAAACTAGATGCATTCCCCCAAGACTGGGCAAAAGCAGGAATGTTCCCTTTCACCACTCCTTTCCAGTATTATACAGTAACCTCCAGCTAATTCAAGCAAAAAAAAAAAAGAAAAGGAATTAAAAGGCATAGAGATGGGGAATGACAACATAAAACTGTCTTTTTTCACAAATGACATGATTGTCTCTGTAGAGAAACCCAGAGACTTGTCAAAACATTCCTGGAGCACGTTAGCAGGTATAGCAAGGCCATAGGATATGAGGTTAATAATACACACAAGTCAGTCTTTTCCAGTATACCAGCAGTAAGCAATTGGAGTTTGACATTAAAAACATAGTATCATTGAAGGAGCACCACGACAGTGGAGGCAGAGAGTGGAGTGATGCATCCACAAGCCCAGGAACACCGAGGGTTGTCAGCTGCTACAGAGGAGCCCAGAGCAGATTCTCCCTCAGAGCCTCTAGAAGGAACTGCCTGAGGAAACCACCTTGATTTTGGACTTCTGGCCTCTGGAACTGTGAGAGGACAAGTTTCTGTTTTAAGCTTCCCTGCCCCATGCCTTTGGGGTAATTTGTGGTGGCAGCCCCAGGGGCCTGATAGTGGGAGAAAGGAAGACGTGCCAGGCAGGGGACCAGTGGCACAAACACCTGGGTGCCAGGAAGGCCTGCTCTGCTTTGGAAGAGGCTGAAGATGTCCATCAGAGATGCCCAGACCTGCATGACTATGTTTGATGTCGTTATGACACTTGTAATGCATAGTTGTTTCCTACTAGGTCGTAAAACTAGACTGTGACCCTCTGGAGGATAGCGAAGTCACATGCTTTACTTATTCCAATGTAAGCTTTGGATTAGCAGAAACTGATGACATCTATACTAATTACTAATAGTATATTGCCTGCCCACTAAGCACCAAGCCTTATGTACATTGTCTCTTTCAGTCCTCCTCACCTCTAAGGTAGGTACCATTATTATCCCTGCTTTGCAAGTAAAAACTCGGGCCTTCAAAGAATTGCTGCATCTGGGAAAACAAACCCAATAGCTCCTACGTAAAAAAAAAATCGATCCATCAGTCAGTAAAAATACAGCATCATTTACATAGCACACACATTCAGAGAAAGACTTAGGTATAAATCTAACTACACACACACATACCTATTAGCAGGGGTTTGGAGATAGCCAAGTGAGTTAGAGAAAATAAGCCAAGTAAGAAAAATGAAAGGGAACAGTTTTTTCCTCATTAGATTAGTGAAATGGTAATTCAGATGATCTAGAAGTAGTAAAAGCAGAAATCAAGCATTAGAACAGGAGCAGCCACTGACATTTCTGTAACTTTGCAAAGAATTCTCTGACCTACACTGTTGCAGGAAATCATTTGATCTTTCTATCCATTCTAGAAAATATGTGTTATTACAGCTGTTGTAAGAGTTGAGGAAACCAATTACCTCTTATCCGAGGTTACACAACTAGTAAGTAGAAGAGCTGGTTACTTAAACTCAAGTCTTTTTATCTTTATGCCCATTGTTCTTTATATCAAAGAAAGCAAGGGCTTTGGGAAGACCAGAAGATGGATTTTAGACTCAGTTTGTCTCATCAAAAACGAGAATAATACTTACCTTAAAGTAGGGCTGCACCAAGGGTATGCAGAGCCCCAGCTAAAAATATTTTTTTAAGATTTTACTTATTTATTTGACAGAGAGAGAGCATACATGAGCACAAGCAGGGGAAGTGGGAGTGGGAGAAGCAGGCTCCCCACTGAGCAGGGAGTCTCATGTGGGGCTCCATCCCAGCACCCTGGGACCATGACCTGAGCTGAAGGCAGATGCTTAACAGCTGAGCCACCCAGGCGGCCCCCGGCTAAATATCTTTGTAACACCTCTGGTATATAAATGTGTCGATGGCTCCACGTGCAATACAGTGATTTACTGATGAGGATTTAGAAAGATAAGGAAAGAAGAGATGCTTATGTATTTGTTTATTGTCCATTCAGGTCACATGAATGTTCTTCACAGTATCCAGATGCCATCTCTTTTCTATTCAGGTTCAGGCATCTCTTCATGTATTTTATTGTCCAGTGCATCATTCCTGGCTAAGTCACACCTCCTGCCACAAGAAAAAACTAATAATACTATTACTGTCCTTAGTACGTTGGCTCTCTGGAACTGGGTTTTGTTGTTGTTATTTTAAGATTTATTTATTTTAGAGAGATAGCATGCATGATAGAAGGGGCAGAGGGCAAGGGAGGGAGAATCTCGAGCAGACTCTCCGTGGAGTGTGGAACCTGACGTGGGGCTGGATCTCATGACCCCAAGCTCGACCTGAAATCAAGAGCCAGATGCTGAACCGACTGAGGGACTCAGGTGCCCCAGCATTTGACAGATCTCCACATCCATTTATAATAAAAACTCTCAACAGGTGGGAATAGAGGGAATTTACCTCAACATAATAAAGACCATATATGACAAACCCACAGCAAACATCGTCAACAGTAAAAAGCTGAAAGCTTTTCCTCTAAGATCAGGAACAAGACAGGGAGGTCCACTCTCACCACCTTTATTCATCATAGTGTTAGAAGTCCTAGCCCAGACTGTTAGATAAGAAGAAGAAAGGCATCCAGAGCAGAAAGGAAGAAGTGAAAGTGCCTGTATTTGCAGACGATGTGATATCATATAGAGAAGATTCTAAAGACTCCACCAAAAAACCACGTGAACTGATAAATGGATTCAGTAAAGTTGCAGGATACAAAATCAATACACAAAGATCAGTTGCACTTTAATACAGCAGTAACTATCGGTAAGAGAAATTCCTTAAAAATCCATTTACAGTTACCTCAAAAAGAATAAAAGACTTAGAAATAAATCCAGCCAAGGAGGTGAAAGACCTGTACCACTGAAGACTATGAGACTTTGATGAAAGAAATTGAAGAAGGCAGAAATAAATGGAACGATGTACCCTGCTCTTGGATTGGAAGAATGAATTACATACTACTCAAAGCAATCTACAAATTCAATGCAAGCCCTATCAGAATTTATCATTTGAAATTTTATAGTGTTAAAAATAGAACAGTAGGGGCGCCTGGGTGGCTCAATGGGTTAAGGCCTCTGCCTTCGGCTCAGGTCATGATCCCAGAGTCCTGGGATTGAGCCCCACATCGGGCTCTCTGCTCGCCAGGGAACCTGTTTCCTCCTCTCTCTGCCTACCTCTCTGCCTACTTGTGATCTCTGTCAAATAAATAAATAAAAATCTTAAAAAAAAAATAGAACAGTACATCTTCCAACTATGTCTTCTCTTGGACTCTACACCCCGGATGCCTGGATCTCAGGGCTGTACAGCCTTAGAAGACTATGGTAAAGCTAAATGAAATAATCAGGTCAACTATTAGTATATGGTTAATGCTCAGTAAATGTTAGTTTCCATGTTCTTTCCACTACCACCCTGAAATAGGATGCGGTTGTCTTGTTTTGTTTTGTTTTGTTTTTTTAAGAAATGTAGAAACAAACTTGAATTGGAGCAGTTGCCACAGATCCAGATGGGGAGTCTCTGTGAGCATTTCCTCCACAGCTCAGGCTAAAGCACTTGCAAGAGCTTACAGGAGAGCACCCTCCCAGCCAAAAGGAAAGAAATGACCAGGTCGTGGAGACAAAAGTAACTGCAGTAATGTCAGCTCCAGAATCACCAAGCAAATAGCAGAGTGGCCTGGTTCATTGAAAAGGGATTGCAGTGTAAAGTAGCAAGGGCTGAAAGGCAGGTCCTCTAGAGCTAAGAAATACCACCAATTCCAGATGGCTCAAATGAAGCCATCCCTCTGCCTTAAAGCGACGAGAGAGACAGAGGACAGTGCTGCCCAGTTTATTATAGATCACCGTAAATGGAGCCCAAACTCTATGGGAGCCCTAGCCTCCACTGGCATTCACGAGAGCAAAGGGTCAGTAATGCCCAGGGCACAGTGGACTGGCCACCCCCAGATGTGGGTGAATGAAGACACTGATGATAATGCAGAAGGAGCCAGCACACCTGTAATAATGCCGCTAGTCGGACAAGGCGGTCGGAGGAGATAGAAGTTACCCTGAAGGAGGGAAGTTTCATCTTGGAGCTGAAAGGACCTATGGCAGTGTTAAGTAGCCTTTCTTTCACTAGTCCGACTTCAGAAAGAAAGAAAAATGAAAATGTGTCATGACAGAATAGGGTTGCTAAAGCTAACCTAAGCTGCTGCTGCCATTTCCCAAGTCACGTTCTGGACACGGGTCTCCGGTAGCTGGGGAAATGCATCTTTTTTTTTTTTTTTCTTTCAGTGTTCCAAGATTCATTGTTTATGCACCACCCCCAGGGCTCCGTGCAATATGTGTCCTCCTCAAGACCCACCAGCGGGCTCACCCAACCCCTTACCCCACCCCCCACAAAACCCTCAGTTTGTTTTTCAGAGTCCACAGTCTCTCATGGTTCATCTCCCCCTCCGATTTCCCTCAACTCCCTTCTCATCTCCATCTCCCCTTGTCCTCCATGTTATTCCTTATGCTCCACAAGTAAGTGAAACCATATAATTGACTCTCTCTGCTTGACTTAAGAAATGCATCTTCATCAGGACGGTGAGGGAGGATAGCATTGAAGAAGCAGTGGTGGGGCTAGCTCTGGGCTGAGGGTTCTTTTTTTTTTTTTTTTTAAGATTTTATTTATTTATTTGAGAGAGAGAGAGTGAGAGAGAGCATGAGAGGGGAGAAGGTCAGAGGGAGAAGCAGATTTCCCATGGAGCTGGGAGTCTGATGTAGGACTCAATCCCAGGACTCCGGGATCATGACCTGAGCTAAAGGCAGTCGCCTAACCAACTGAGCCACCCAGGCGCCCCTGGGCTGAGGGTTCTTACCCGACGGTAATATTGGCTAGCTCTGATTAAATTGCTCTACTGGCTTGAAAGGACACTACTGTTTATTCACTGCTGTTAGTCAAGCGGCGTGTCAGGTGTTACCTATACAGTCTGGTTCCATGGTCACAACCAGTTCCTGAACTCCACGGCAGTGAGCTGGGAGCCAAATGAAGGAGGAGACATAGTAGGGGGCTGATCTGATTTCAGTCCTCTCGGAGAAGGTTCTGGAAATTAGGTCATTGCTCACAAGATGCCCATCACTGGACTTTAGAGGCCCAGGAAGAATCCTCACAGGCCCATCTCCATTTCTCACAGCCATCACCACGTCTCCCCCACACTTTCTGCTAATTAACCTTCCAACTAGTCAAGGTAACCAGTTGAGTTCACACCAACAAACATTTTGTTGGGTGCTTCTGTACTCAGTGCTATGCATGGTGCCCAGGTGCTCTGCACCAGGCTCAGTTTTCATGGTCTAGGAGAGAAGGCTCATTTAAAGGGACATTTACTCTTCAGTGTAACTGGTGGTGGGCCAGAACCAGATCCTAGCCATTATTGTGTCCCTAATCCCAGGCCAGTGTCCCACAACAAGGCTGTTACAGTGAGCATGTACTGAGAGAGAACTAAGTGCCAGCCGTTATACTAAGCACTTTATTCTCTCTCTTTTTTAAAATAAGTAATGTTAGCAATTTTATTCAAAATCATCAAAAACTGGAAGGAGCCAAGATATCTGTCAAGGTGAATGGATACACAAAGTGTATCCATACAATTAAATAATATTCAGTGACAAAAACAAATGAACTATTAAGCCACACAAAGACCTGGATGCAGTTTATTTGTTGTTGTTGTGTGTGTGTTGTTGTTGTTGCCGTTTTTGTGTTTTCTGGCTGTGTTTTTTTTTGTGTTTGTTTGTTTGACGTTTATATTTTAATTCCAGTTACTTAACAGCACTTTATTCTCACCCTAACCCTCAGGACAGTTGTGTGAGTACCATCCCAGTTTTTAAAGATGTGGCCATGAAGGCACAGAGCAAATCCATAGCATGGCCAAAGTCATGCAGCTAGGAATGGTGGAGCCAGGACACAAGTCCGAGCAGAGTGACTCACCTCCAAATGTTTGTTGAGTGAATGCATGAACGAATGAATGAGAGGGATGGAAGGGAGGGGGCAGGAAAGAGCATGGCAACAAGTGAGCCAGCTAAGGTGAAAGTAGGCTGGGTGAAATGAGGTCTGTAGGCAGGTGGGTTGGTTCTGCTGGGGAGGGAAATGGGTGCAAAGGTGACTAGGCAGTTGCTGGACAGGGTGGGGAGGGGCGAGCAGAGGAAGGCCAGCCCTCCTACTTTTGTATTAGGTCTGTCCCCCTCCTCCCCCTTCCCTACCTCCTCAAGGACATTTGTCCTATAGCTGTCCTGTCTCTTGACGCATCAGGAGTTGCCCTCTTATTCCAGCCAAATTACAAACATGCTAAACTGTCTCCTAACCTCAAAAAACATCTTTCCCTGCTTCCTCCCTTCATCTGTTGCCGCATTTCTCTGTCTCCCCTTAGAGCAAAAACAGTAATCTCTGTTCCGCGACTCCACTCGTTCTGTTTTGCCTTAAACCCAGTGAAATCAGCCTTTCACCCCCACTCTCCAGTGAACCAGCTCTTTCAAGGTTAGGAGTAACCTCCGTGTTGCCAAAGCCAGCTGTCCAGCCAGTGGCCACACCTTGCCAGGCCTTCCACTGTGTTCCATGCAGGTGGTTCCTGTGTCCTCCTTGAAACACTCCTGGCCTTCGGCAACGGAGGGAGCACTCACTCTCTCTAGATTAGCGTTCTGTCTCATGAACTGCTCCTTCCAGTCTTTCCTTACCTCCCCAGCATTGATCCCTAAATGCACTCTCCCACTGGGCATCCTCCAGGGACGCGCCCCTATCACAGAATCCAAACCGGAGCGAGACATTCGGAGCCTCTGTGATCTGGATGCCTGCCTCCGCCACCTCGTGTTTCACATAACCGTGTGTGATGCTCTAGGGGACGGCCGGTCCCTCCGAGGGTGCTTTCTCACCACATCCTCCCAAGATCCCTGGGAACTGAGTGGTTCCAATTTGCAGATGAGCAAGATGAGAATCAGATTTTCCATTACTTGCCCAAGGTCACACAACTTGCCAATGACCTCTGGGAAAATGTCTTGTTGCAGATCCCGTGCTCTTCCCACTTAGAACCTCTGCGCGGCCTGATCCTTAAACTCAGTGCTGCTGGGTGAGGCAGGGGAGTGGAAGTGTGGTTCCTTCTCTTGGGTTCCAGTCTGTCCGCCTGGCCTGGCTTTCCTCTTGAGTGCAGGGGTTCGAGCTCTTCACCCCAGGGGCTTGGTAGTCACGTTTGCAGGACAATGGGTGCTCTTACTGGTTGAAATGCTAAATCTCCCAAAATGAAAGGCCAGCTGGAGAGTATGAGAAGAACAAGGGCTGAATGATCTGATCAGACATCTGTGGGGGCCTCCTGGCATTTGGAGTGTGAGTGCCTTAGAGAAACTAACTATTCTGGCCGGAGGGAGTTGGCGACTGTTAATCTCGGTGGTTTTGACCCGCTAACTGCCCCAGAGGTCCCAGCCTGCTGTATGACTCAGAATCCCCAACACTCCCCCTATTCTTCTCTCCCTGGGGTAGTCAGGAGGCCACTGCTAAGGCATTTTAATTTGGTAATAACTTGACCTGGCCCACTGTCCTCGGGGCTGTATGTTCTAAAACTTACTGTCGCCTTTTAAATGGGGGTTGATTTAGAACTGCTCATCCTCGACGTTGGGCTACCTTGCGCTCTCATGGGAAGAGCCTTCCCAGCTGGGTTCTGGCTTCCCTGTGCTCCAGCTGGCCAGTGCCCCCTCTTCTTCACGATAGATGACCTGAGTCTGCAGACCTGGGACCGCCCATGGCCCTTATTCCTGAAGCATCTCGCCAGAGGTTGATAGTGTAAACCAGACAGAGGAAAGACGTGGCCAAAGGCTTGTCTCTTGTCGTGTATACATTTCTGTGGGGTGGTGTGTTTGAGGGGCAACTGCAGTCCTTCTTTCGTCTTCAGTGTGAGACCTTCTGGAACTGAGAAAGAACACAGGAATGGTTACAAGGCAGGCACACAGATGGCAGGGGGTTGGGAGGCACGGGTAGGAGGAACTCACTACACCTCGCTGCTTGTCTACACACTTTCAAAGAGCAGTGTGAGGCCTTCTTGACTCTCTTCTCTACCCCCCTCTACCAGCGCTGACCATTTCCGTGCTGCCCGCGGACTCAGCGCTTCCCTGTGTGATGGCACTTACCATGGTCCGCGCTGTGGTGGTGCCATGCTGGGAGCTCCTGCCCTGCTGTCTGCCACTTCCCTAGCTGTAGGATCTTGGATAAGTCTCTATCTTTCTGAGCTCCTGTGTAAGTTAATTACTAAGAGGACCTACTCACATGACTGTTGAAGACCTGAAAAAAAAAATCTTTCAGTCACTGTGCCTTGTCTGAGAGCTTCCTGCAAGGTCATCGATTGTGCTAGAGTTTAGATTTCGTTTCGGAAATACAGTTGCTTACATAAGAAAATAGTTACGTAAATTCTCTTTTTAAACCTTTGACTCTCCTTTGCCTACCAAATAAAGTCTCAGCACTGGCTTAGCACTGGGCATTTGCATCTGCATTTCTGGCTTCACATTTCATTGGTAGGAAAGGCTGTATAAAAAAAAAAAAAAGTAGACTTCTGGAAGAAATTGCACATGGATACAGCTGAGTCTGTCTAAATTCAGTGAGCAGTTACTCTGTGCCAGGCCCTGGGCTAGGCCCATAAGGGCACATGAGTGAATCACACATGACACACGCTAGCGGTGGCATCATCGTTCCTGGCTCTCCAGTTCAGGCGCCAGCTCCCTTCCCCCCCAGACCTGCCCCACCCAGTTCCTGCAGAAGGCAGCCCCGAGGGGAGACTTACCATGGGGCCCCAGCTCGGTGGAGCAGCTGGGCATCAGTGTGTTGGCAGCGGGCCCGAGGGTGGAGGCGAGGGGAGGGGGTTTGGGCCTGGGAACTGGCAGCCTGCCAGGGCTCCCTCAGGTGCCCCAGCACGCAGGGCCTCCAGCCTCGCAGCCACTGAATGTGTCCTGTTCTTCCACTGTGGTTTTCTCGG
Organism: Enhydra lutris kenyoni; assembly: GCF_002288905.1. Lineage (NCBI taxonomy): Eukaryota > Metazoa > Chordata > Mammalia > Carnivora > Mustelidae > Enhydra > Enhydra lutris. The sequence goes on from NW_019154093.1 coordinate 14,035,993, forward strand.
GACTGCACTGGCAAGAATTTTTGGTGGCGGGGCAGTGACTCCAGCCCCACAGGGAACACATAAGGACATCGAAGCCCAAAGATATGAAGGGATTTGACTGTAGTTGCTGCCACAAAACCAGAGCTGAAACACACAAGTCCTCTGAAAAAATATCCCGCAGATATTCAGCAAACACTCTGGGTTGTGGGCTCCTGAGATTGTCTTATTTCCGGTACAAGTTCGTGAGACTGTAGCAGAGTCATGTTGCTCTGTCAGAAAATTACAGACATCTTCTGTGGGCCCATCTCTTCACAAGGGACTGGAGATGCAGGGTTAAATCAGACTCCAGCTTTGGGAATTCACAGCATAATGAGGGAGACGTACTCCCAGCAATTCTAGTACAATACGGCATATAATGTGGGTGGCAGGGGGACGGACTGTAGAGCACAGGGGAGGCACTTAGCCCAACCTGGGGGTCAGGGGATTACTCCCAGTGGAGTGGAGACCTGAACTTAGTTGTGAAGGACCAGTAGGCATAGCCAGGTGGAAGAGGGCAAGGAAGAACATTCCCCGAACAGAGAATAGGAGAGCAGGAGAGCATCTACAGCTAAACATCTGATCATGACAGCTGTAGCCCCAACATATACTTGGCTTTAGGACACTGAGAGTGGTTCCCACTGGCTGGGTCCTAGTACATCTGTGTGGAGAAAATAGAGGCAGGCGTGGCTGGCATGTCAGGCCCCACAATGAAGCCTAAGAGGTCAGTGCCTGTGACTGTCAAAGCCCGGGCTGCTCTTCCCCTAGGTCTTGGGACTCCACTCGCCCAGCCTGGGAGCCTGGATGGAGTTCCTGCTTTCCTGCAAAGAATCTGTGCAAAACCCAATGAGTTCCTTTTACCAAATTCTGTAAGAGGGGCGTTGCTAATTTATTTATTCCTTTAGGCCTTTGGGTTTAGGATTTCTCCCCGCCCCCCCACCCCACCCCCCAGAAGTGTTGGTGTAGAAAAGGGGCTGAAAGCCTGATTGCTAGAATGAAGCTTTATTCAAGGTTTTAAAAAACCTACAGCTCTTCAAGAACTAATACCCCATTGATTGCTCAGTGCCTGGCAAACTGTGACTTTCCTTCTCTTCCCATAGGCCTGCTGAGTTAGCTACCAAGTACGCAAACTTTTCAGAGGGAGCTTGCAAGCCTGGCTATGCTTCAGCCCTGATGACTGCCATCTTTCCCCGGTAAGTGCTCCCCTTTCTTCCCGCAGCCCAGGATGTGCTCTGAGAATGCGAGATCCTGTTGTAACTCACCTCTATGTCCTAGAGTCTGTGGGTGCCTGGAAAGGGCTTATTTGGGTGGTTCCTATGCCAGTCCTTCTCTCTGCCCTTGCTCTACCTTACCCACATCCTGCCTCTGGGAGCTTACACCTGCCAGCACAGCCTGTCTCTCTGGAGGGGAGGGAGCTGGTCAAACTTTCGTGGCTGCTTCTTGGAAGCCGGGTACCCAGTGGCAGCCAGACAAGGCTACCCAGCACAGAGGCTCCGAGCCACGTATCAAAACTATGTGGCTTCAGGGAAACATATCCAAGTAAAGCAGGAAACAAAGAGGAGTTTCAGAGGCTGGCTGTTCTAGCACCTTCTCTCTTTGTCCATTTTGCATTCTGGCGTTCCTGATTTCCTGATACCAGGCTTGCTGAAAGAAACCATGCCAAACCCTGGGAGTTCCTTTCACCACTGCTGAAGGGCCTTGCTTACATATCTGCCTTTTCCTCTTGGGTTTTCTTTCCGCGAAGCCGTGGTATAGAGACGGTTAATGACATGCCAGTTTGGACTTTGCAGTCCGGAGTGCAGGGAGACTATCAGGGTCATTTTGTTCCTTTGGAAAGTTCTTGGAGTGTCTGACTTAGAGTGGCTAGAGGAAAGGCTGCCCAGGACCCTCTGGGAGTCAGGTTGTGGCACTTGTGCCACAGGGAGGAGCTCTGGAGGTGGCAGTGGCCTCTTGGGGTGTGATCTGTTCACTGTGGGAATGGTTTGCATCCCATCACTGAGCAGGCTGAGGTTAGGGCACACAACGTGCCTGCAGAGGAATGCTGAGAAACAGCTTGCCTGAAAGTAAATCCAGAATATTCAGTTTTTATGCTTTTTTTTTTAAGATTTTATTTATTTATTTGAGAGAGAGCATGCACATGCGTGAGTTGGGGGGAGGGACAGAGGGAGAAGCACAAGCAGACTCCCCCTGAGCAGAGAGTCCGATGCAGGGCTCTATCCCAGGACCTTGAGATCATGATCTGAGCCAAAGACAGACGCTGAACGGACTAAGCCACCCATGCGCCCCACTCCTTTTCTTTTTCTAATGTGAGCAACCCAAGCTTGGCTCCTTGTCTAAAACAGGGGCTCTGCTGGCTGAGTATCTGGTGTCCCGATGGAAATCTCTTTGTCCAGGGTGTACCTTCTGACTTTATTCCAAACAATATTTTCCCCCCATCTATTTATTGAGCACCTCTAAAGTGTCTGGTGCTATGTTGCATATTCTTATAAATGTTTTTGTAGGCTTACTTGACTCGGTCTGCTGGGCCAGACACCCGTGAGTTTTTCTTGACCTGGATATAGGCGTGGTTTGTCTTTTTTTTTTTTTTTAACTTTTTCTAATTGAAAGTAATACAAGCATATGGTTAAAGAAATAATAACTGAAAACATGCAAAAGGGTATATACTCCTGCTCCAGATCCCTGCCCCAGAGACAGCCTATATGTCTTTTATCTATTTACGGTAAATAAATACGTAAATAGAGCATCATGTTTATTGTTTTGTATCTTGCTTTTTGCTCCTAACAATATATGTTAGAGATTATCCTCTTACCAGCATATATGGTAATCTTATTTGTATGATTGCATAACATACGATTGTATGGCTATATCATAATTTTTTAAAAAGTAAGATTTATTGAAGTTTAATTTAAATGCAGTAAAATTGACATTTTGATGTAGTTATAGGGGTTTTGATAAATGCATACGTTTGAGCAACCACTACGACAGTCCACCAGAACATTTCCAACATCAGCCCCTGAAATTTCCCTTGACTGCTTTGTAGTTAACCCTTCCCCTGACCCCCAGACCCTGACAACCACTGATCAGTTTTCTGTTCCTGGAGTGTCTCCAGAATGTATATTAATGGAATCACATAGTGGGAAGCCTTTTGATGGTACCTCTTTCATTTGGTATAATGTATTTGAGATTCACATGTGTGTTGTGTGTGTCATTTGTTCCTTTTTATTGCTGAATGGAATTCTGTTGTATGGATGTAACATAGTATGTTCATCTGCTCACTAGGCAAAAGACATTGGGGTAAGTTCTAGTTTGGAGTGATTATAATGAAAGCCACTAGAAACATTTGTATACAGGGTGTATGTTTAACTCTATAGGAGATTGCCAAACTGTTTTCCAAATTGACTGTGCTGTTTTGCTTTCCTGCCATCAATGTTGAAGAGTTCCAGTTGCTCCACATCTCTGCCATCAGTGTTTTGAGTTGTAGCTATTCTAATTTATAGTGATACCTGACTGTGGTTTTAATTTGCATTCTACGAATGACTAATGATATTCAGTTTCATTTTCATGTGCTTATTTGGCATTCTTTTTTTTTTTTTAAAGATTTTTTGATTTATTTATGTGACAGAGAGAGAGCGATCACAAGTAGGCAGAGAGGCAGGCAGAGAGAGGAGGGAAGCAGGCTCTCCGCTGAGCAGAGAGCCTGATGCGGGGCTTGATTCCAGGACCCTGGGATCATGACCTGAGCTGAAGGCAGAGGCTTAACCCACTAAGCCACCCAGGCACCCTGGTATGCTTTTTTTTAAATAGATTTTATTTTATTTCAGTGTTCCAAAATTCATTGTTTATGTGCCACACCCAGTGCTCCATGCAATACGTGCCCTCCTTAATATCCACCACCAGGCTTACCCAACCCCCTCCCCTCCCCTCCAAAACTCTCAGTTTGTTTCTCAGACTCCACGGTCTCTCTTGGTCTGTCTCCCCCTCCGATTTCCCCCACTCACTTCTCTCCTTCTCCCAGTGCCCTCCGTGTTATTCCTTATGCTCCACAGGTAAGCAAAACCATGTGATAATTGACTCTCTCTGCTTGACTTATTTCACTCAGCATAATCTCTTCCAGTCCCGTCCATGTTGAAACAAAAGTTGGGTATTCATCCTTTCTGATGTTTGGCATTCTTTTATCTTTGAGGATTTGTCCAAATCTCTTTTTTTAAATTAGTTGTCTTCCCATTGAATTGTAAGACAACTTTACATATTGTGGATAGAAGACCTCTGTCAGGTGATTTGCAAATATTTTCTTCTAGTCTATGGCTTGTCTTTTTATTCTCTTAATAATGTCTTTTACAGAGCAGAAATTTTTAGTCATGATGAAGTCCAGTTTATCAAGCCTGGGTGGCTCAGTGCGTTAAGCCTCTGCTTCGGCCCAGGTCATGATCCCAGGGTCCTGGGATCGAGCCCCGCACCGGGTTCTCTGCTCAGCGGGGAGCCCGCTTCCCTCACCCCGCCTGCCTCTTTGTATACTTGTGATTTCTCTCTCTGTGTCAAATAAATAAATAAAATCTTTAAAAAAAAAAAAAAGTTTAAGATGGTAAACTTTATGTTATGTGTATGTTACCACAATTTTTAAGTGATCTCTACACCCAAGGTGGGGCTTGAACTCACAACCCTGAGATCAAGGCTCAGTTGCGTGCTCTACCCACTGAGCCAGCCAGGTGCCCCCAATTTTTAAAAAGATTTTAATGAGAGGGAAGTCTATTATAGTTACCTACAAACTTTTTTTTACTGTGGGTCTTTCTTCCTTTCTATAGATACATATTTCCATAGGGTTTCCCTTTTTATCTGCCTGAAGAACTTCTTATAATGATTCCTATGAGTCAGATTTAATGGCAATGCAGTCTTTCAGCTTTGGTTTCGCTGATAAAGTCTTTATTTTACATTAAAATTTTTCTCTTTTCAAAGATTTTATTGATTTGTCAGAGAGAGAGGGAGAGAGCGCAAGAGGGAGCAGGCAGGCAGAGGGAGAAGCAGGCTCCCTGATGAGCAGAGAGCCCAACACGGGGCTCAATCCCACGACCCTGGGATCATGACCTGTGCCAAAAGCAGACATTTAACCCACTGAGCCACCCAGGCATCCCTTACATTTAAGTTTTGAAAGTTGTTTTTTTTTTTTTTTTTGGTGAGGGGGGCAGGGGACTGATGATATAATTCTAGGTTGAGGGTTTCACACACACCAATTACTTTGAAATTATAACTTCATTTTCTTTTAGCTTGCATAGTTTCTAATGAAAGTCTCTGTCAGTCTTATCTAGTTTTACCTCATATGTAATGTCTTTATCTTCCTCTGGCTGCTTTTTGAGATTTTTTTCTCTTTGTCACTGATTTCCAGCAATTTGATTATGATGTGCCCTATTATGGTTTTCTTTAGTTTGGGATTTTTTCTCAGCTCCTTGGACCTATGGGTTCATAGTTATTCGTTTTTTAAAGATCAGATTTGGACTTTTTCTTGTCCTTACTTTTTTTTCAAGTGTTTTTCCTACCCCACCTCTCTTCCCAGGAGTCTAGGGAATCCCACAGGCCACTGATGCCCTTCCCTCACCGCCCCCCAGTCTTATTTCTCTCTGTGCCTCATTTTGGGTAGTTGACATTGCTAAGTCTTCACGTCCACTGAGTTTTTCTTTCGTAGTATCCAGTCAGCTGTTTATCCCATCTGGTGTATTTTCATTCTAGATACTGAATTTTTAATCTCTCGAGTTCCATTTAGGTCTTTTTATATCTTCCATTTCATTCCTTGTTATGCTCATGTGTTCTTCTACTTTCTTAAACATGTGGAATATATTTACAATAGCTGTTTTCATATCCTTGTCTGCTAATTCCATCATCACTGCCATTTCCGGAATGGTTTCTATTGATGATTTCCCTCCCAGTTATGGCTCATAACCGGGATTTCCCTCCTGGTTATGGCCCTTTTTGGTTCTTTGTATTCCTTGCCCCACATCAAATTACCTGCCTGGTAATTTTTTATTAGATTCCAGACATTGCAAAGTTTATATTTTTCTGGGCTAGATTTTTGTTGTATTCTTTTAAAGAGTGCTTGATTTTGCTTGGGCATGTGGCTGAGTTACTTGGAATCGTTTTAGCCCTTTGAGGCTTGCTTTTAACGCTGTTAGTGCAGGTCGTGAGCAGTCTTTTGTCTGGAGCTAATTTATCCCCATTTCTAATGTTGTACCATTCTGAGGACTCGACCCCGTGTCTTGTGCTTTATAAAGTATTTCCACTCTGATTTATTTCCACTTGGGTTTGTGTAAATATTAACAATTCCCAGCCCCGTATGGGCATCAGGAACTGTTTGGTCTCCTGCTTCCTGGTGGTCTTTTCTCAGCCTCAGATTTTCCTCTCATATATATATACAGAGAAGTGCTTGGCTAAAGATCTGAGGGGACCCCTTCGCAGATCTCTAGAGCTTTCTGTGCAACTATGTCCTCTATATTGGTCTTCCCCACAAGTTCTAGCCCTTTGGTCTTTTAAATTGTGACTTGTTTTCTGAACTCTGAAAGACCACTGGGCTCTCTTTGGGTTCCTCCTCCCTGGACTGGTCTGAAAACTGTTTTTTTTTTTTTTTTTTTTCCACGTAGTTTGACTTGTTTCCTTGTTGTTTAAGGTAAGAGGTTAAATCGCATCCCTGTTATTCCATCATGGCTAGAAACAGAAGTGCCTTATTCTGTTTTATGTGGCATTTCATTGTATAGATGTACAGTAGTTTAATTAGGTAATTCCCTGTTGATGAACTTTTAGGAATTTTCTAATCTTTATTACAAATATTATTACATCATTGAATAACCTTTTCTGTACATCATTTCCTACACATGTGAGGTCACCTAGAATAAAGAAAAATATTTCTGGATCACAATTACAGGCGTTTACAACTTTGAAAGTTACTGGCAAATTGCCCTCAGTAAGAAGTTTTTGAATTTACATTCATACATTGTGGTCTGTGAAGGTGTCTTCCTCTGTGCTTTCTTCTAGTCCTTTTATACCTTTATTATTTATATTTGAATTAATCCTTCAGAGTTTTTGTTGTCGGTGTTTCATGTTGTTTTGGTGTTAGGAGTGATCGCTGGTGTTGTAACTTGTGTTTGTGTTCTTTTTTTCCTTGTGGGTAACTAGCATTTCTTGATAACTTTGACCAAATGTACTAAGTAAAAATCAGGATTTTGATTTTTATAGCATCAACTTTTTTTTTAAATTTATTTGAGCTAGAGAACAAGAGAAAGAACACAAGCAGGGGGCAGAGGGAGTGGGAGAAGTGGGCTCCTCACTGAGCAGGGAACCCAGCGTGGGGCCTGATCCCAGGACCCCACAGTTGTGACCTGAGCTGAAGGCAGACGCTTAACCGAGTGAGCCACCTGGGCACTGCTGTGGCATCAACAGTTGACACAGAAGGTCTTAATGCAGTTTTGTTTGTTGGTTGGTTTTTTTTTTTAACGATTTTTATTTATTTATTTATTCATTTGACAGAGATCACAAGCAGAGAGACAGGCAGAGAGAGAGGGGGGTAAGCAGGCTCCCCGCCAGAGCAGGTAGCCCGATGCAGGGCTCGATCCCAGGACCCCAAGATCATGACCCAAGCTGAAGGCAGAGCCTTTAACCCACTGAGCCACCCAGGTGCCCCCTTAATGCAGTTTTTTTTTTTTTAAAGATTTTATTTATTTATTTGACAGACAGAGATCACAAGTAGGCAGAGAGGCAGGCAGAGAGAGAGGAAGGGAAGCAGGCTCCCTGCTGAGCAGAGAGCCCGATGCGGGACTCGATCCCAGGACCCTGAGATCATGACCTGAGCTGAAGGCAGCGGCTTAACCCACTGAGCCACCCAGGCGCCCCCTTAATGCAGTTTTGATGTGGTAGTTTTGACACAGTCTAAACCATTAAATCTTTATGTTTGTTTGTTTGTTTGTTTGTTTTTAAACCAAGTGCTGTGTGAAACCTACATTCTTAGTCTGTTCCTAAGCCTTGTTCCTCCCGGAGCTCATCCAGTCACTGACTCCCACACCTGGGTACATATGGGGGAGCAGGCGGTGGAAATGGAAGGGACACCGATGTGCCAGCCTGTTCTGCCTACAGAGTCCTGCTTCTCAGGAAAGCCAGCCTGTTCCCTCATAACCCTTTGTGCTGTCTGCTGGGAAGTCTTCCTTTCTTTCCCTGAGACTTCCCTGCCTGGAGACATCTCCTGCTAATGAGAGAGACAGGGAAGAGGGGGAGCCCTCAGGAAATGGAGAGACCGAGGGTATGAGGGTTGTGGTACAATACTCTTCTAATGGAAAGAGTGAAGAGAATAATTATTTTGATGTAGAAGAATTATTTTGACATATACTAATACATGAAAGATTGGAAAGAGATGAGATGAGACAGAAAGTTCTCACAGCTTTCTCACTTAACATACTGTGGGATCTTGGAAAAGTCTGAGTATTACTTATCTCATTAAGTCAAGAGAATGAAATGAGATGAGGTGTCTTAGGGGTATAAATGTTGATCACTCCAGAAAATTTTTATGTTAGACGCTTACTAAGTGAATTCCCACTTTCTCAATGACTTTTATCATGACCAGGTAAGTTTTTATCAGGAAGGAATAAAGATCCCAGAATAGATCATGATAAACATTTAAAATGTAGGTTTTAGGAGCAGGGTAGGGAATGTACGTTTTAAAGCAAAAAGTGTAACTGATGAAACTTGGCACACCCTATTTTCCTGGCAATCCTTTGCTACATATGTTTGAGTCACCTTTTCTGCTTTGGTGAAAGGTTTTTTTTGTTTGTTTGTTTTGTTTTAAGTTTTACATTTATTTTTGGTGGGGCAGAGGGAGAGAAGAATTTTAAGCAGGCTCCGCACCCAGCACGGAGCCCGAGTCCGGGCTTAATCTCACGATCCTGAGATCACGACTTGAGCCAAAATCAAGAGTCAGACCCTTAACTGACTGAGCCACCCAAGCACCCCTTGGTGAAAGATTTAATATCATGTCTTTTAGATGGTGGCCAATGGAGCCACTCAGCATGGGGAGGGAGCATAGCATCTACAGGCTAAGCCTGGGGCAAACGGTCTCAGCAGAAAGCAGAAAGAAGAAGCCAAGTCCAGGCCATGGCCATGCTCCAGTGGCAGTGATAGCTGATGCCTCTTGATTTATCAGATTGTCTGATGAGACCTTTTCCCATCTTTCCTGTTTTAATCCTCCCAACAATCTTATGAGATAGGTGTTGTCATTAATCCAGTTTTTAGTATGGGAAGATGGGGGTGGAGAGAATGGATCAGTTTGCTAAAGATAGGAAGTGATGAAGCCAAGTTTCAAACACAAGCACTCTGACCACAGAGTCCACCAGCTTACCTGCCACATGCTGCTTCCTCTCCTAGCTGCTGTCTCATGGAAGGCTGGCTAGTGGCCAAAGTACAGAGGTCTACCAGATGTCTGGCGCTAGCTGATGAGGTACTGGTGTAGAAATCACCCTCTTTCCCAGCTCTACAGAGAAAAACGTCACTTCTCTTGAGATCCACTTTGCTTTAGAAAGTTCAAGGTGCATGGTGTCTATCTGTGACTGTGTGTATCAGTAATTTTCATACCATTAAGGAATTTTTGCCATGGTCCAAGCTGGCTGAATTCCCAAGAGTGTAGGGATGGCCTTTGAAACCTTGCTGAGCTCTCTGAAGCAGGAAGTCTGGAATATTGACAGAGTTCCAGCTGCATGTTTTGGGGCCCTTGTGTGAGAAGGTACAAGAAGCCTAATGCACTGCCTTCAGGGGTTTTGAAAGTTTGCTGGCTCCTGGCCAGGGTACCTGGGTACCTGGTATCCCCACATTCTATAGCTCCTCCCTCTCCGCTCTTCCAAAAAGGATCCTTGGGATTCTTACTACTACAATACCAGGGAGGGGTGGTGGGATTGAAAGGCATCCCTGCTAAGCTTTGTCACATACCATAAGTTACATAGGAGAATAGAGCACCATCCACTTCTACAAAATTATTGTCCTTCCAGACTGGGAGCAAGTTGAACACCCTTCAACCAAGGGTGTACAGAGACTCATTGCAGTTGCTTCTCTACCCCGACTGCCTTCCTCCCCAAAATGCTCTTGCTCAGGTCACTTGAAATGACTAACAAATCCAAGGGTAGACCTTCTCTTTTTCTGACCTCTCTGAAGCAGTTGGCATTATTGATCTCTTCCTCCATTTTGAAACTCTCTCCTCAGTAATCTTTGTCCAAACTCCCTTCCAGTTCTCCTCCTACTTCTCTGATTGTTCCTCCTCAGTCTCTCTTGCAAGCAGCCTTCTTTTCCTGTGCCCACCTCTAAGTACTGATGTCTGCCAGGGCTCAGTTGTGGTCTTCTCCACTTCGTACTTGACCGTGTCAGTTAAAACCCGTGTGCCAATGACTCTCAGCTCCTGATCTCTTGACCCAGATAACCAGCTTCCTGCTGGACAGCTCCACTTGGATGACTCAAGCATCTCAATCTCAGTATGCCCAAGTCCTTGAATTCCCTTTAAAGCTAATCAGTCCATATTGCTTCTTTCCATGAATGACAGCAGTATCCACCTGAGAGTGTCACCTGAGCCGGAAATCTGAGAGTTCTTCTTTCTCCTTCTCTCAACCAAATGTCCAGTTAGTCATTGTGTCCTGACACTTCTGCCCTCTATTATCTCTTCTCTGAGGTCAGTCCTTTCTCCTGTGCCCTGGTTCTTCAACCTCTCCTAGATCTTGGACCAAAACCCGGGAACCCGCATCTTCATTCTCTTTATTGACTTCTTCATATCCCTGTTTTATCATACTGAAGTCTCTTGTATTCCTTAAAAAATTGCCACATTGGGCATCTGGGTGGTTCAGTTGGTTGGTTTCAGCTCAGGTCATGGCCCCATGGGTTGTGGGATCGAGCCCAGAGTTGGACTTTGTGCTCAGCAGGGAGTCTGCTTGAAGAGTCTCTCCTTCTACCTTGCCCCAACTGCTCTCTGTCTCTAAAATAAATAAATCTTAAAAAAAAAAAAAGTTGCCACATTGACTCTATTATCCTCTAAACCTAATGGTAATAGCTCCCATTTCATTTGTTCAAGAAATCTTTAATGAGCACCTCCTATGTGCCAGACACTTTTCTAGGTGCTAGAGCTTCAGCATTGTGTAAGATACATGAAATCCGTCCCTCAGATACCTTACTTTCCGTCTGCAGACATACACAGTCTGTGTGTATAAAAGGTCACGCAGTTTTAGAGGGCTCCTACTATGTGCCAGCCGCTGTGCTAAACATTGTATATTCATTATTTCACTTAGTCTTTGCAATAACCCTTTGGAATAACTGTTATTAATACCCATTTTACAGGTGAAAAAGCTGTAACTTGGCCCAAGTCACAGTCGTACAGAGCTAGGATGCAAACCCACCAGCCCCACCTTATGTCCTGAGTCATGGCCCTGAACTGTGAGCCTGTAGAGGAATATAGCTTCCTTTTGATTGGAGAGTGTTTTAAATATTTTCAGTGGGTGCTGCTGCGGGGAAATCCCTGGGTGCTGGACCTTTCTGGGAAGTGCAGAGCACTCAGTAACTCAAGCTTCTCTGCCTAGTGTACAAGGGTCTGCAGCCCTGTGTGGGCTAGACAGACTAAATGCCTGTCCTTGACCTGGACTCCAGTTTGAAGCTGGAAGAATTGCCATCTGTGTCCTCTTGGTTTCTCTGCTGTCAGTTTTCTCTTCATGTATTCCCCAGTGTCCGTTGTTCTGACTTTGGGGAACCAATCCTTGATCTGCTTATAAATTTGTACCACTTCAGGGGCGCCTGCGTGACTCAGTGGGTTAAGCCTCTGCCTCCAGCTCAGGTCATGATCTCAGGGTCCTGGAATCAAGCCCCACGTCGGGCTCCCTACTCAGCAGGGAGCCTGCTTCTCCCTTTCGTCTGCTGCTCCCTGCTTGTGCCTTCTCTCCCTCTCCTGTTCTGTCAAATAAATAAATCAAATCTTAAAAAAAAAAATTAACACCACTTCTGTGTCAGCCTCCCCCTTCTACCTCCCCTACCCTTCAAGGAATTCAGCCCCCCAGGCCTCCTGTCCCCACCCTGTACCTTAGAGCTGGGAATTCCATGTCCTTCCTCTTTGTTCTGTACATTAACCCTTATAGGCAAGTCTGTTGTAGGTGGCCAGAAGTTGTTTTCTGTGGGAAAATCTCCTTCCCTAGATGACTGGGGACTCCTACTTCTTTGCACTGGTGACTGTTGCAGAAAACCTGCTGGGTTTTTCCGTGGTTCTGAATTCATCTGCTGCTCAGTCTGCTGAGCAGGCCTCAGTCTGCTAACTGCCACAGATGATGTCAGTGTCTTTGTCCTGCCGGGTTCAGGCCCTGAGGAGCCATGTCTTGTCCCCTTTCCAACTTCTCCTCAAGGTAAATGTCAGGCAGAACCCTTGGGTATCAGTCGGGTGGAAGCCTGTTGTGTGCTATGGAATCAAAAGTGATGTGGGCTGGTCTGCAACAAGATTTTTGAGAAATTGACAGTAAAGTTTTAGAAATGTCAGTAGTAACTAGAGTAAGTTTATGTCAGTTAAATCTGAAAATTTAAAAATGGAGCTTATATTTTATATATGCTTTAATTTTGCTGGTGATTCATTTTATTTATTTTTTAAATTTTTAAATTTTTAAAGAAGATTTTTGTTTATTTATTTGATAGAGATTGCAAGTAGGCAGAGAGGCAGGCAGAGAGAAAGGGGGAGGCAGGCTTCCAGCTGAGCAGAGAGCCGGATGCGGGGCTCGATCCCAGGACCCTGGGATCATGACCTGAGCTGAGCTGAAGGCAGAGGCTTTAACCCACTGAGCCACCCAGGCGCCCCTTATTTATTTATTTTTTAAAAGATTTTTATTTATTAGAGAGAGCGCACAGTAGGAGAGGGAAAAGCAGACTCCCCTCTGAGCAGGGAGCCCAACACGGGGTTTGAACCCAGGACTCCGAGATCATGACCTGAGCCAAAGGAAGACCCATCACTGAGTGAGCCACCCAGGAGCCCTTATTTTTATTTTTATTTTGTTTTTGTTTTTGTTTTTTTAAGTAGGCTCCACACCCATGTGGAGCCCAATGCGGGGCTTGAAGTCATGCCCCCGAGCTCAAGACCTGAGCTGAAATCAAGGGTCAGAGGCTTAACTGACTGAGCTACCCAGGCACCCCCATTTTTATTACACTTTATAAAAATGTCACTGTGGGACTTGAAGTTTCAAAAACCAAACAAACTGGCCCTTCTTCACAGGTGGGTTGAGAAGCACGGAACGTAGTTGCAAAAGCCCAGGCTTTGGAAGTGAGTGGAGCTGGCCCTCCCTTTCCTCATCTGGACCTCTGGGCCTCAAGATGAAGGGAGGCAGCACACGGACACAGGCGCAGATCTGCAGTCTGTGCTCTGAAAGCCCTGAGGACAGAGGGCTGTGGAGGCCCAGAGGAGGCCCGCAGGCAGGAGGCGCTGGTGAGAGATGTGGGAGCGGGATCCCTGGGGCCGGTGATCTCTGAGCCGTGCCTGGAAGCCGTGCCTGGGGCCTCTGCGGCAGCCTCCTCCCTTGCATACCCCACCGGAGGCTCTGTGGGGCGGCAGGAGGCCTGGAGGTGCTTAGAAGTGCGGTCCCTGGGGAGAGCAGGCAGGCAGGCCAGCTGCATTCTTGCGGTATTTGAGGATTGATCTTGTCAGATTAGCGGCTTTGCTTTTCTTGGTTGAGGTACAAGATCCCCACGTGGGGAGCTGCACGGCAAAAGCTGGTGAAAGCACAAAACGTGATCCTGGCCCTTCTCCCAAGCCGAGCGGCTCCAGGCCCGGAATAGCCCTACAGGGCTCCATCTCTCTGTCTCTCCATGTCTCCGTCTCTCCATCTCTGCAGTGAGAGGGAGGGCTCCCATGCGAGCTCCTCCCACACCCGTCCCAGGGTCCAGGCGGAAGGTGGGCAGAGAGGAGGCTGCTGGCATTTTCAGGATCCGGTCCTGCCCTTCTGACTCTGTCTGCATTTTGGGGAATGGGGATGGTCTCTCTGGGTGACTGGCCTCCTCGGAGATAAAGCCAGAGGGGAAGTGGAGAAGCAGTGCTGAAGCCTTATCTCTCCTGGGGGCAGGCAGAACGCCAGCCCACCGTGCCTGCCTTTGGTCCTGAGAGCTTTCTCCTGTCTGCCAGCACTGTGCGTGGAGTCCAGGCCGAGGCACATGAAGTAGCCTGAGGGAAGCCACAACCCCACCCAGATAGCGGGAGTTCAGTGAACCGCTCCATAGAGAGGTCTGGGCTGGAGGAACAGTTGGGAGGTGACTCATATATGAACCTCAGAGGGTGGGCGAGATTGTCCCAGATGATGTGGTCTCCACTCTGGGGAGACCCCGATGGGGAAGACACAAGCCTGACCCGTGGCAGCCTCACAAAGGCAAGTCTGTTGGCAGCTGGCCCTGTGACCTCTCCGTGCCTCTTGTGTTGGCTTGTGTTGGGTCAGACCCACCTCCTTCCCTGTGTTCCAGACCCTTAGTCTGGGGAAGTTTCGAGAAGTTTGAAAATGGATGGTTGGAAGAAACAGAAGGACACGTTGCTCAGACCCTCAAGAAAGAGGGTCTAGGCCAGAGGCCAGCTATAGAGCTTGCCCGAGAAGCATATGCCCAAATGGAACAAGACCCCCACATGGGGCAAGGCAGTGGTGCCTGGGGTCTGGGCTCTGAAACCAGCTCTGTGGAGCCTAGTGATGGTTCTGTCCCTGCTGTCTGCACTGGCCTTGCTTCCATGCTTCCTATGGTGGCTATGACCGGTGCAGTTCTGGCCAGGTAGAGGGCTGTCTCCACCTGACTCCCTGTCTCCCCGCTCTACTGTCCCGCACACCCCCAGGACCCATAAGGTGGATTAAGGGCAGGACTTGGCCCGCTGTGTGTTTGCCTTTAGGACCCTCTATCAGCTGCTGCCTATACACCTGGGCCTTTCTTTTCCTGCTCAGAAGCTAACGAGTGCACAGCGGCCCCTCAGATCCAGGTCCTCTCCCCCTCAGTGGGCTTGGCTCCACTCTTCCCCTGCCCCTGAAGGAGGGTGCAGTGAGAATGACCCCTGGTTCGTTTAGGTCCTGGGAGCCCATGTGTTTCCCCTGATGGAAGGAATCCTTCCTCAGAAGCAGTAACCATTTTTTTTTAACATGGCCAGTAGCTTCCTCTGATGGAGCCAGTCCTGCCGGCAGCCTAGTCCTCCTGAGGCTGAATGCAGGGCAGCACGGCAGACTGTGCCCAGGGGCTCAAGGCTGTGGCGAAGGACAACTCGTCTGAGATTTTTGGGCCTTTGACCCAGCCCAGTCTCCAGCAGCCTCCAGCAGTCTCGGACGTGCATGAAAATGCATTCCTTTACGGCTCAGATTATCAGGAGGAAGCAAAGGGTTTGGGGACTGTAGCCTGGCCAGGGAGAGCGGCAGCACAGTCACTGCTGCTCAGAGGGTGCAGGGTCAGGAGTGAACCTGGCTTCCTCCGTCTGTTTTGTGACACACGGAGACTCATGGAGGAGCACTTGCTGAAGGAAGAAAGGACAGACTGCCCTTGCTCAGCCCTGCCTCCAGAGCCCCAAGAGCCCTGGGGCCCACCCCTGTGAGTAGCAGCTCTGGTCCTTGTGCAGCCGTGAGCCCTCTCCAGCTGGGGCCTGGGGGCTGGATGCAGGCGGGGGGGGGGGCAGGAACACGGGCTCCATGCAGCCCCTACCCTCTCTCTAGCTGGAGGCTGCTCATTTTCTTCCCAGGCCATGACTGCACTGAGCTACTGGCTGTATTTCAGCCTTTTCCTGGGGGTTGGCCTGGATTTCGGGAAGCAGAGAGCTTTGTAGCTGGGACAGCAGTGGTCCGACCATATTCAGACTGTCGTGACTTGGTGCCAGGGCGAAATTGGTTAGGGGCCATGGGGAGGGACGTCTTTGCCACCTGACTTCACCACGGAGCCAGTGATCGCTTGAGGTCGGGGCCCCGTCGGCACCTCCTTCAGGCTGTCCAACAGAGACTGAACGGGGCTTGGGGGTGCCCTGCCTCGGGCTGCACAAGTGGAAACAGCTTGGTTTTGGTGTCAAGCAAACCCGGGTGTGAGGCCCAGTGTTGCCACTCGGCTGGCTGCGCGACCTGGACAAGTTCCGCTAGTCATGCCAGCTTCAGCTCCCTCCTCTGCGAAGTGGGGGGAAGAGTCCTGCCCCGTGGGCCATCATGAGGGAGGGGTCCACATCCGTGCGGCTGGTGGTCTCGTGCTGGCCGACACAACAGCGAGCGCCTGGCCAGGGCACGCCTGGTCCGTGGCAGTACTTGCTGCTGCTGGGCTGTCCTCACAGCCCGGACCCTTCTGCGCTCCATGAGGCCTTCCAGTACCGCGGCTCGGCCGGGAGCCGTCGGGACTCGCACAGACTGTGTATACAAACCCGCGTGATTGGCATTTGTTGATACAGGAATGCCTCCACGCATCAGGAAGTGTGGCTTTGGGCAACTCCAGCCACACAGGATGCAACTGATAACTTGTAATTTAGTAAGAAGGCTTCTCAGAGCTGTCAGAGCACCAGGGAGCTGAGGCCTCCTGGTGCCATAACCCCAGGGTGGCCTCGCCCTGCTAAGCCGTAGTCTTTTCACCTTTGTGCTGCACATGCTGTCTTCCCCCAGCCTGGAATGCTCTTCTGCAAACTCTGTGCCTATGGAAGCACTGCTTCACTCAGCAAGCAGCCCGAACGTCACCTGGCTTGGCACACAGTGATCTCTACTCCAAGAGCTGCTTGTGGCAGCTTCCCCCTCAGAAGGGGCCCAGACGGGGCGTGCTCTCAGCCTGGGGGGCTGGCCACACGCACCTGCTGTCCTGAGGTTCCTCCTCACGCTCTCCACCTCTCAGACTCCAACTCAGATGTCACCACCTCTGCGAAGCTCTTCCCTAGGTCCCCAGGCAAGAGCTGGTTTGGGGGCTCCCATAGCTTTGTGCGTCTCTGTCTGTAACACTTCACACATGGTTCTGTAGTGCCCTCCTGGGTCCTCCACTGATGCTGGTCTAATGTTCACCTTTAATTCTCCCTGTGTCCCCACTTGCTGGCAGTGAATTGAGGATAGCTCCCATTCCCCTGGCCCTTGTCCACCCTCAGCACAGTTGTCACAGCTAGCTTTGGCTTGGAGAGGGAAATGGAAGCAGGGGAAGAGAGGAAAATGGAAGCCTGCAGACCTTCTTGCGCCGCCATCCAGACTGACCGTGTTGCTGGACCCGGCTCTCTGGGCTTCCTCCCTGGCAGCCACACCGCCAGCATCCACAGTGGGAAGAGTCTAAAATGATTCTGAGAATATGTTAATTTCTAGATAATTCTCTCCTCAAAACACAAGTTTGATGGTCTCCCTCAGCTCAAATAATTGAGAATTGCATTTTTGTTTATTCAGTGAATGCATTTTTATTGCATGCCTATGTTGGACACTGGGAAAATGGTTTTGGAAAAGGCAGGTGTGGTGCCAGATCACCATGTGGGGAGTGTAAGTTGAGGTTGTACCTCAGGGTTCTGGTGACATTCAGGCCGGGTTGTCTGAGAGCCTCCTCACCGCTGCCTCCCCACACTAGGCCAAGTCTGGCGACTGCATAGGCCATTACAAAGTGAGTGTCACACAGTAGCTCTCAGAGCTGCGGCAGGACTGAGGGGATGACAGCTTTGGAGCTGCAGAAAAACTGGCTTGTGAATGGCTTTCATGGAGCAGGGCTTTAGGGAGACAAATGACATCTGAAAAAGACTCTTCTGAGCAAGTCTTCTTGGCATGTTCACCCAAGTCAAGCCTAAACAAAAGGCTGTTGATGACATTTCTTCAGCTCAAGTCACGAAAAGCTTCAGACCGAGGGTGAGCAATTTCTGCTTCTGCAATTCAGAGACCGTAAAGAATGAAGAATGGCTTGGGGAGAGCAGGGCTCCGTCATCAAGCCACCGTCTGCCCCCTAGAATTGGGCGTGTCTGCACAGCATATGGTCTCCTTCCCCAGAGGGGCCCCCCACCTCCCCGCAGAGACAGGGAGTGCCCTCAGCATGCAAGAGAGCCTCCCACATCCTCCACCACTGTGGGGACCAGACCAGGCCTCACAGTGCTGCCTCTGGACCCTGCCCGTGGAGACTGCTTCTTCCTCCACTCCTGACCCCAGGGACCCAGGGTAGATCCTGCCCCTTCCCCAGCCCCTGAGCATTCCCTCTTTGACAAGTCTTGTACAAAGCTTTGGAGGACAGTGATAAGAAAGAGTCACTGCCTCCTAGGAGTTTATGGTGAATGGGTGACAAGCAGGACAACAGGATGACTGCAAGGAACGAGCAAACCAAGCAGATTAGGGACATCTAACCAAACAAGGGTAGGCAGGCAGGGAGGACTTCCTAGAGGAGGTGCCACCCGTGCTGACTGTTGGAGGACATTAGCAGCTGGTCAGGCAAAGAGTCTGGGAAGGGCACTCACCCTGAGGGAGGGAGGCTCCCTGGCAAGTCATTTGGGCTGCCTGGAGTAGAGGCTGTGAGGTGGGAACAGGCCCTGATTGCTAAGGAGTTTATGATGTGCTCAGTGAAGGTTTCAAGCAGGGAGGGAAGTGACATTGGATCTGTTCTTTGGAAAGGTCATTGTCTGGGGCACCTGGGTGGTTCAGTAGGTTAAGTGTCCGACTCTTGGTTTCAGCTCAGGTCATGATCTCGGGGTCCTGGGATCAAGGCCCTGCATAGTAGTTGGGCTCCGCACTCAGCAAGAAGTCTGCTTGAGTATTCGCTCCCTCCACCTGCCCCCCCCACTCTCGTTCGCGCTGTCACTCTCTCTCTCTCTCTCTCTCTGAAATAAATAAATAAATATTTTTTAAGAAGAAAGGTCATTATGGGAAACGGGTAGAGGGAGTGGTCAGAGGAGATGAGAATGAGTGCAACACTCTGGAGGCAGTGATGGGACAGGGTTGGGTTGGTGAGATGTTAAGAGAGGAGCAATGGGGACAGTAGGTGGCTGGTGGAGGAACAAGTGAAAACAGCCCCGCTTCTGTTCCAGGCAGCTGGGGAAATGCTGGCTCCACTTCCTAACCTGGAGAACGCAAGTTTGGGGGCAGCTATTAAGTTCATTTGGGGGAAATGCTGACCTTGAACTTCCAGTGGAACATCAAGTAGAGATGTGGAGCACCCATGTCCTTTTTTTTTTTTAATATTTTATTTTATTTTTATTTCATTGCTTTGAACAATATTCTTAAATGAGGTCTTTATGCAGTTCCTTGACAATTTCCTTGTGTCTCTGACATAATAAAAGATATTTTTTCTTGATACCACACTGATTCATTGTATATCTCCCTTTTTATCACCAGACTTCTCCACTTGAAATCTGTTTGCCTAAATTCCCTTTGACTCCTTCCCCCATTATGTGTCTTAGAAGCATTTCCATATGCTGGGCACCGTGCTGGCTGCTAAGAATGCAGAGTAATACGTAATTCACAGCCTAGAATCCAGTCTAGATGGGGAGTCAGGCATGAACACAAAATGATTGTAATATAGAGTGTGGGTGCTATGATAGACGAAACCATAGGATCCCATGAATATACGGGAAGGAGACACCTAATTGAATTGAGGGAGTCAGAGGAGGCTTGAATTTCTGGGTCCACTCCTCCTCTGCCATTATTATTCACAGGACTTCTCGGCCTTCATTCTAATAATCTTAAAAGTCAGAGATGATCCTCTCATGGGTCCATTGGTGAGTGTTATCTTACTATCATTTGGTTGAAAACTTATCTCTTTTTTTTTTCTTTTTTGGTTTTTTGCTTGTTATTTTGTATTTGACAGGAGTGGGTGATTTAAGTGTCAGTGGGTAGGATAGGTCATGTCAGTAGCTCCTCAAAATACGTGGTCTGCAGACCTAAAATATTAATGGGCGCCTCAAGGCCATGTCCCACCAGGACCAAAAAGCTGTGCCCTTTTCTGGTCTCCTGACCTCCTCTGGAATCACTCATTATCTACCCCACACTCCCGTATTTTCTTAATGCTGTCTGTTCTCAGAGACCTCCAGGTAAGGACATGTCATGGTCCCCTTCAGCAGCCCGGGCAAAATGTCTTAGAAGTTCCTTTCCCTCCCCTGCAATAAACTTGCAGGAATGGGAGGGTGTCTAACAGGAAACACCTAAAGAAGCCATCTTTTTTGAGTGAAGTGGCCAGAGAAGGGTTTTTGAAGGAAGTGGTATTTTATCCAAGTCTTAAAGATTGCATAGGAATTAGGCAGTTGAGAAATGATAGGACAGGAGTTCTAGACAGAGGGAATGAATAAACTAAGAGCAGGAGGCACAGAAGGATATTCGGAGAATTGCAAATGGTTTGGTAGGATTGGAGTGTAGTGTTATGTCCTAGAAAGCTGGAAGAAGTCATCCAGGGGCAGATCCTGGGAGACCTCACAAGTCATTCTGCAAGGATTTTGATTCTATCCCAAAGAACCTGGGATATTACTGACATGTTTTAGACAAGAGACAAGAGAATGACATGGCTCAGATTTGCTGTTTGGAAAGATCTCTCTGACCCCGTATGGAAGATGAATGGGAAGAGGCAACTTGGAAACATGGAGATCAATGAGGGCACTTTTACAGTAGTTGCTAATCAGCAATCCTTTGCGGACAGAGAACAGAGACTTTCTAGGAATGCTTAGGAAACAGTATCAAAGTGTCCCTTCTCTCCTCCCAGAAATGAAACATCGTTTCTCAAACCACCACCACTGCAGCTGACCATGACATTGTTATCTGTCTCCCCCTCCAGGACAGGGACTGCATATCATCCCTGTTTGGGACCAACCCTAGCACCCAAGAGTACCTGGCACTGATAAGGTACTCAGGCAAGTGCTTAGTATGCCTACTGAATTGATCTGATAATTTGGAAGGCTAGCCAGAGAGAAGAATCTGGAAGGACTCCCAAATTTCTGGCTCCAAAGATAAGAAAAATGAGGGTGCCATTCATTGAGATAGGGAACCCAAAAGAAGGGCACTTGGTTTTTGGTTTTAGATCTCTGGCCTTTGTCAAGAGGAGAGGAAAGGGTGAAGATCATGAACTTGGTTGTGGAGTAACGATTTTGAGATGTCTTGAGGATACTGGGGAGACATAGAGCAGTCATTTGTGTGAGTGAGCGTGGAGTCCAGGAGAAGTCAGGGCCAGAGATGACACAGTGGGAGCTCTTAGCATATAGATGGAAATTTGGCAGTGGATGACATAGTATAAGAATAGTGTGTAGACTGGGTCCCAAACTGGCTGCTTACCAGCTAAATCCTCCTGCAGACACACTTTGTGTGGCTGGCACAGTGTTTTCAGGTAATGTGAATACCTTTAGGCAGTGTGTATACTCCAGCCCGCCAAAATCCCTTCACTTCTTATCGTCTCACATCTGGCCCAATTCATATATTTATAGCACCTTCTTGGCTCTTACAGGCATTTGAGTTTGTAATTTGGGGAGGAAGAAGAAGAAAACAGAAAGACATAGCTCCGGGGAACACCAACACATAAGAGATGAACAGAAGGAAGAAGGGCCCTAGAGACTGGAGGAAGTCATGAGAACAGCATTTCGTTCTCTCCAGAATTATGGAGGGCAATGTAGGCAGTGTGTAATAAAACATAAAATGTGGATTCCATTTGATCCAGCAATTCCACTTCTAAGTATTTAACGTAAGGACGTAATCATGTCTGTGCACGCAAGTCATTGTAATGTGATGCTTGTTGCCGCGTGTTTATAATAGGAAAAAAACTGGAAACAGCCTAAGTGTCTCTTGGTTGAGAATGATTAAATATAGTATGTCTGTATGATGAAATATTATGTAGTCATAAAAAATGATATCAGATTATATTTACTGTTACGACCCCACAATTTATCGTTAAATTTTTCAAAGGCAAGTTATGGAACGGTACGTATAAGATAATCCTGTTTATATTAAGTGTCTGATTAGAGAAGGAAAAGTCTGGAAGGTTTCACATAATACAATCGCTCCCAATAGCTAAATCTAGTAGACCTCTCTCTGGCCTCAGTGGCTTTGACCTCTCTGCGGCTTTTGACATTATTAACCTTTCTTGGCTCCTACTCCTTGTTGTTATTCCCTGACCTTTGTCTCATAGGCTGGCAATCGGGACTGAAAAATGGCAGTCTCGATCTTGGGAGAGCCTTTCAAAACTGGCAGCTTGTTTATGTCCTAGACACGTCCAAAGCAGGGCACTCGCTGGGTGAGTCTCTGGAAAGGAGGACGTAGGGAGAGTATTCCCGTGTTGAGTCTCCATAACTCTTCTGGGCTAAAACCCTTCCCAGGGTCTCTGGGTACAATTTTCATCTCCACATCCACCTCCCGACCCTCCAGTCAAATTGCCTGGCTGTCCCCTCTCTCCCACGCCTTCTGTTCAATCAAGGGGTTATTTTTAACAGTGTTTTGTATACCATGCTTAAATCTTGGCAAAACACCAAAGCTTTGGAGTAGACACCCGAGATAGAAATAGTCTCCCGCAGCCTCTCCCCTTTCTAAAGTTTTTCCTTTTAAAGAGAGAAAACAAGTTATCCAAACTGTAGACAGCCCTACCAAGAAAGTCCCCAGACAGTGGCCCTGAGTGACTGAATTTACAGCCTCCGCCACAGAGGTGGGATTGGAGGCCGGACCTGCCACCCACTTCAGCCCAGGGAGGCCCAGGAAGGAGAGGATGCCTTCCCTTTCCCTGGGCTTGGGGGGGGGGGGTTCTAGAACTCCTTTGTCTCTGAACCACAGAGATTATCTGGGCCATCCCCAGTTCCCAATAGCCAGAGGCTCTTAGCCTGCAGAAACAGCCCATCCATTTCAAGATACTCAGTAACTAGCGAGTTTTAACTAAGAAAAAGCAAAATCTGCCTTTCTGTAATTTCCACCAGTGGGCCTAATTGTGCCTGCCAGAGCCACAGAGCAGATCTGATCCCCTCTATCAGATGGTCAGGGATTCCAGGCTGGTGATCAAGCGCCCTCAGTCCCCTCTCATGCTAGCCCTGCTCTCATGAGGTACCGAAGGCCTCTGGCCGTCATGGTCATCCTCCTCTCTCAGGCAGGTCCACTTCATGGCTGTTTCCTTGGGAGACACCCAGAGTGGAGCTCGGGCTCGCTCAGAGGCAGCCTCGCAGGCAGAGAGGATAGCAGGGGAAGCATCTCCTTCTCGATGCTCCTTCTTGTCGTGACCAAGCCCCAGCAGACGCTGTGTTAGTGGACACGTCTCATAGACCATGAGCCTGCTCTACGCAAGCCGTTGCCGTGGCCCCCCGTCCCTGTCCCGCTTAGCACGCGTGATGGAATTTATGGGACCAAACCCGGCCCCGCCGTGTAGCTGCCTGTCTAAAACTTTTTGGATCCTCCTTAGACCTCCAGCATAAGCTCTTTCTTTCCTTTCTTCATCTTCCATAGATTTGGTGATTAAGCCATTCTATCCCGTTTCCAAACAATATACATAAAAACAGTGACCAAGGTAAGCCTACAACAGAATCGACCCCGGACTTGCAGGCCTGAGCAGAGCTGTTCACCAGCTACAAACTCTTTCTTGAACCATCCTGCCACCTCGCCCACTTTGCTATCCATCTCTTAAACCTTGCTGAGTCCATCTGTGAGGACATGGGCCCCATGCTCTTCTGAGACCTTGTCACAGCCCACATGGGGTGTCTGAGAGTGTACAAGACTCATCCTGGAAAGGAGCCCTGCAGAATCCCAGGAGCCACACCGACTTTGAAACCAGAAATCCCAGGTTTCAGACCTGGCTCAACACCTTCTCACTGTGGACAAATCACTTAAACTTTTAGAACCTCAGTTTCCTCATTTGTAAATGGGAGGAAATGCCTACCCTGCTTCCTTCCAGTGGCTTTGGTGAGGATAAAAGGATTATATTATAGTGCAGAACAATAGGCAAGAGTAAGGTGATGATTATCGTTTCATACACACATATCGAAGACCTACAAATATGGAAGCACAGAGCGGGACCCGCATGGGAACCACAGGAGCCCTGCTGAATTTTGATCCAGCAGGAGGTTTGGGTGTGCCACTGGCCCGTGCCAGAAACAAGGGAGCCAGAGCTGGGATCAGGGGAGGTCAGTGCTCATGGACCCGAGACAAGGCAGAGGAAGGGTTTCCCAGGAAGATCTGAAATTAGGCTGAGAATGGTCAGCCTTCTGGTCCAGTGTCATAACACATGTTTGAAGAATAAGAATAAGGGGGCAAGGCAGGAACGGGGCCTCGTGGCTGGAACTAGAGACAGAGAAGTCCTTGATGAGACTTGTGTCTCTGGGGTGGAGGACCTGGGGGGAGCCACACATCAGGCTGAAAATTGTGAGGCAGGCCCTGTGGTCAATGTGTGTGGACTCTTCCGGAGAATGTGCTTGTGAGGGAGGGAACAGGTGCATGCAGCTGGGGAGGTGTGGCCACGAGGGTAAAGAGGGTGTCGAAAGTTCCCAGGACCGCCCCCGCCATGCTGTGTTGGGGGACACTAGTGGTCGCTGGGGGACAGAACACCCTGGGCAAAGTCCAGCAGGTTGTACATTGTAACATGGAGGGGTCCTGAGCAACTGCGGTGGAGAATTCTGGAGAGGGGCTGGGGAGACAGTGAGGCAGCGTCACTGCACGAACCCGCGAGACTAAGACATTAGCCAGGGGCGAGGGCTGTCGGAGCGAGAGCAGCGTCAATGTGTGTTCAATGTGTGTGCGAGAGGCTCGGGTACTCAATAGCCCCTGGGCCTTTGATACAAAGATCTGGTTGCACAGGGGATTCTGAACGACTCACTCCAACATCTCGGAGCCTTCAGCTTCCTGAGGTAAAGCAAGGTGGCTCACATCCAACCAGAGAAATCCGTGTCCGGGAACCAGACTGCACCTTGGGGCTGAAGGTGTCCCAGGAGGGCTGTTGGTGGTTGCTGGTAAGGCAGCTACTGCCATCACCCCTACTTCTGACCTGGCACTCCCCGAGGGAGAGGGAGGGCATGGCTGATACCACAACTGGGAGGGGAGGGAGGAGAGGGAGGGAGGGGAAGGAATCTGACAGTTATTGAGCAACATGATGTGCCAGGAATTTTTCATGCTTTATCTCATCTCATCTCCACTGTAATCTGTAAGGTGGAGGTGCTCACCCCGCTTTACATTCATTCATTCAGCAAATATTTATGGCGTGCCTGCTAGGCGTCAGGTGCTGCTCTGGGTGCTGGAGACACGGCAGGGAGCAAAGTCAAGAGGCAAACGTCCGTGCCTTCCTGGAGCTCACGTTCTAGTGGAAGCAGGCCAGACACCCAAGACATAGAAGTAAAATGTATAGGGTATGACACAAGGCCGGGGGCGGGGAGGGGTGCAATGCCAGAGAGAAATAAAGCAGGAATGGGGACCAGAAAGTTAGGAAGGGGCTGTCACTTTATTTTAATTTTTTTTTATTATGGTCAGTTAACCAACATACAGTACATCATTAGTTCAACGATTCATCGTTGCATGTAACACCCAGTGCTCATCACCACACATGCCCTCCTTAATACCCATCATCCAACTATCCCATCCCCCCACTTCCCCTCCTCTCTGAAACACTCAGTTTCCCGGAGTCCAGAGTCTCTCATGGTTTGCCTCCCTCTCTGATTTCCACCCCCTTTAGTTTTCTCTCCCTTCCCCTATGGTCCTCCATGCTATTCCTTATGTTCTACATATGAGTGAAACCATATGATAATTGTCTCTCTCTGCTTGACTTACTTCACTTAGCGTAACACCCTCCAGTCCCATCCATGTCTATGCAAATGGTGGGTATTCCTCCCTTCTGATGGCTGAGTGATATTCCATTGTATATATGGACCACATCTTCTCTGTCCATTCAATCTTTCAAGGGCATCTCAGCTCCTTCCACAGTTTGGCTATTGTGGACATTGCTGCTGTGAACATTGGG
Organism: Enhydra lutris kenyoni; assembly: GCF_002288905.1. Classification (NCBI taxonomy): domain Eukaryota; kingdom Metazoa; phylum Chordata; class Mammalia; order Carnivora; family Mustelidae; genus Enhydra; species Enhydra lutris. Next base: position 14,061,856 of record NW_019154093.1, read on the forward strand.
GTGCATGTGCCCCTTCTTTTCTCTACATCTGTATCTTTGGGGTAAATACCTAAGAGGGCAATTGCTAGGTCATAGGGTAGCTCTATTTTTAACTTTTTGAGGAATCTCCATACTGTTTTCCAGAGTGGCTACACCAGATTGCATTCCCACCAACAGTGTAAGAGGGTTCCCCTTTTTCCACATCCTCACCAACATTTATTATTTCCTGCCTTGTTCATTTTAGTCATTCTAACTAGTGTAAGGTGGTGTCTCATTGTGGTTTTGATTTGAATTTCCCTGATGACTAGTGATGTTGAACATTTTTTCATGTGTCTCTTAGCCATTTGTATGTCTTCTTTGGAGAAGTGTCTGTTCATGTCTTCTGCCCATTTTTTGACTTGTTTTCTGGGTGTTGAGTTTGAGGAATTCTTTAAAGATCTTGGATTCCAGCCCTTTATCTGTACTGTCACTTGCAAATATCTTCTCCCATTCTGTAGGTTGACTCTTAGTTTTGTTGACTGTTTCCTTTGCTGTGCAGAAGCTTTTGATCTTGATGAAGTCCCAATAGTTCATTTTCGCTTTTGTTACTTGCCTTTTGGAGACGTGTCTTAAAATAAGTTGCTGTGACCTATGTCAAAGAGGTTACTGCCTGTGTTCTCCTCTAGGTTTTTGATGGATTCCTATCTCACATTGAGGTTTTTCACCCATTTGAGTTTATGTTTGTGTGGTGTAAGACAGTGGTCCATTTCATTCTTCTGCATGTGGCTGTCCAATTTTCCCAATACCATTTGTTGAAGAGACTCTCTTTTTTCCACAGGGAATTCTTTCCTGATTTGCCAAAGATTAGTTTACCATAGAGTCGTGGGTCCATTTTGGGAGTCTCTGTTCTGGTCCATTGAGCTCTCTGTGTGTTTTTGTGCCAATACCATGCTGTCTTGGTGATCACAGCTTTGTAATATAGCATGAAGTCAGGCAACGTGACGGCCCCCAGCTTTGTTTTTCTTTTTCAACATTCCCTTGGCTATTCAGGGTCTTTTCTGGTTCCATAAAAATTTTAGGATTGTTTATTCCAGCTCTTTGAAAAATGCTGTTGGTGGGGGCGCCTGGGTGGCTCAGTCATTAAGCGTCTGCCTTCAGCTCAGGTCATGATCTCAGGGTCCTAGAATCAAGCCCCACGTCAGGCTTCCTGCTCAGCGGGAAGCCCGCTTCTCCCTCTGCAGCTCCCCCGCTTGTGTTCCCTCTCTCACTGTCTGTCTTTGTTAAATAAACAAATAAAATCTTAAAAAAAGAAAAGAAAAATGCCAGTGGTATTTTAATAGGGATGACATTGAAAGTGTAGATTGCTTTGGGCAGCATAGACATTTTAACAATATTTATTCTTCCAATCCATGAGCAAGGAATGTTTTTCTATCTCTTTGTGTCTTCCTTAATTTCTTTCATAAGTATTCTATTGTTTCTAGAATATAGGTCCCTTACCTCTTTGGTTAGGTTTATTCCTAGGTATCTTATGGTTTGGGGTGCAATTGTAAATGGAATCGATCCCTTCATTTCACTTTCAGCAGTTACACTGTTAGTGAAAAGCAACTGATTGCTGTGCACTTTAGATAAGGTGACTGGGAAAGCCCTCCCTGGGCAGGTGACGGAGGTAAAACCCTGAGGGAAGTCAGGGAGGGGCCCTGCTGCTACCCGAGGGAAGAGCCTTGCTGGGCAAGGAAGCAGCCAGTCTGAAAGCTCTGAGGTGGGAATCCCAGAGCAGGAGAGGGGCCTCTGTTGCTGGACTGTGGCAAGGCAGGGAGTTCAACTAGGAGACTGTCGTAATAATCTACTGGAGAGATGGTGGTGACACAGACCACGGTGGACAGTGGTTCAGACATTGTTGCATTCGAGATGAATTCTGAAGGTAGAGGTTACTGGTTTGCCAGCAGCTCAGATGTGGCTATGAGAGAGAGAGAGAGAGAGAGAGGCATTTCACCTGGGCAACGAGAAGAATGAAGAAGAAGCCCTTTACCAAGCTGAAAAAAGGACTACCAGGGGAGCAGGTTTTAGGGGGAGTATCAGGACCTCGAGTTTAAACATGCAGAGTTTGAGAGCGCTCTTAGACATCCAAATGGAGGTGTCAAGGAGGCAGGGGAATATAGAAGCCTGGCATTCAGGGGAGAGGTCCAGGCTGTGGAAGCAAGAGAGACTGCCAAAGAAGTGAGGGTAGGTGGAGAAGAAAAGCAAAGACTGAGCCCAGGGCAACTAACATTTAATGCTGTGGGGAACAAAGAAGAAACGACAAAGGAGAAAGAAACAGAAGCATACCCAGTGGGATAGTAGGAAAACAAGGAAAATAGGACATTCCGGAAACCAAATTAAGAAAGTGTTTTAAGAGGAACAATTAACTGTGTAATATGTTGCTTGTAGGTAGGGTGCTCCTATAAGTTGTTGTCAAAACTAGGAAACTTTTTTTTTTTTTAAGAGAGGGAGAGGAGCCTGGGTGGCTCAGTGGGGCCTTCGGCTCAGGTCATGATCCCAAGGTCCTGGGATTGAGCCCCAAGTCGGGCTCTCTGCTCAGGGAGGAGCCTGTTTCCTCCTCTCTCCTCTCTCTCTGCCTGCCTCTCTGCCTACTTGTGATCTCTGTCAAATAAATAAATAAAATCTTAAAAAAAAAAAAAAAAGAGAGGGAGAGGGAGGGAGAGAATTCCAAGCAGGCTCCATGCCCAGTGCGGAGCCCAACTTGGGGCTTGATCTCACAACCCTGAGATCATGACCTGAGCCGGAATCAAGAGTCAGACACTTAATCAACTGAACCATCCCGGCGCACCCAAACGACGAGGACACTTAGTAATCACTCCAGGATAAGACACACAATCCAAGATCATCCCAGGAAAATCAGAATGTTGTGTGGTCACTCTACTGATAGGTCAGTGGAATTCACCATTGGATCTAGCAACACAAAAATAATTGGTGACCTTGAATGATGAATTTAGGGGTGATTAGAATGAATTCAGGAGAAATGCGGGGAGAGAGCTCAGGGATGGCAAATACAGGTCACGTTTTCAAGGTGTGTTTCTGTAGAGAGAAAGAAAGGAGTGCACGGTAGCTGAATCCAGGTGATAGTTATATAGGTGATCATCGTACTGGTCTCTCAACTTTTCTGTATGTTTGACTTTTTTCCTAATACAAAGTTGGAAAAAACAAGAATGTTAAGGCTTTAAAAGAGAGAGGGGGTGGGAGAGCTCCTTGTGGGGAAGATTTTGTCTGTATGCTGACGGGAATAATCCAGAAATGAGATGATGTGGGAGTGGAGACTTCCCAGAGCAGTGTCCTATAGTCCATGGGAAGGGATAAGGTCTAGGGAACACAAGTTGGCCCAGTGAGAAGTATGGACTCTTGAAATAGGAAAGAAAGTAGAGACAGTGGACACAAATGCAGGCGAGTGGTGGTATGGAGGTTGTGGAAATCCTGTTTTGTCTCTGCTGTTTCCACGCCATGGTAAGCAAGGCGATCTGTGGTCAGTAAGGATGAGGGAGGAGGTGATGGGAGGAGGAGAGATTGTGTCATTTAGGGGCATGGGAGCATGGCTGAGCTCATAGCATTTCAGGAGAGACAAGCCAGTGTGTGTCTTTCTCTGGCCCACGTCCTTCATCTGTTCAGAAACATGCCCCGACCAGGTAGGAAGTGGGATTTAACCACCGTTGTATTTAAGCTGAATGAGAGAGAAACGAAGAAGCCAAGGGATTAAGGAAGTGATTGTTACGATCGATGCGGAATTTCAGATGGGTGAGAATTGCAGTACGAACAGAAGGAGGTGAAAGACAGTAAGAAAGACAGTTGGACCTGTGGCCTGAAGATCTCGTGGGTTGAAGGGTTGGCGTTTAGCCCCAAGAGTAGGTGGGTTATAGATACTTTGATAGGTGGAGGCCAGAGAACCAATTTGAGATTGGGATGAGAGAAAGTCTTCAGTTGTTACCAATGACCCGGTCTGGGGTGTGATTTAGGAGTAAATAAGTCAGGGAGGGTAGAGAATAAGATCACTGTGGGAGGAGGGGAGGTCCATCCAGGCCTGCCTTGGAGCTTACCAGCTTCTAATTTAGAAGGAAGCTCATCTCTCCTGTTTCTTACTTGGGGAGGAAGGAATATGCTACAGGTGTTGAGACTGATGATAACTGCTTTAGGGTTTCTCTTCTGCACTTTATTTTGGACTGAGACTGAAGTTGAGGGTACAAGAGCTTGCTAAAAAGGAAGGTGGTGGTAGATTTCAACAAATGTGGGGACTGGTCTGCGGCCACAGTCAAGGCTGGCTGAGATCAGAAAGGCAGCAGAGGTCATAAGGGGAGGAGAGCCAGCTGAACATCAGAACTGAAAGTCTTGCAGGACTCCTGAGTGGCTCAGTTAAGTGGTTAAGCCTTTGACTCAGGTCATGATCCCAGGGTCCTAGGATTGAGTCCTACATCAGGCTCCCTGCTTAGTGGGGAGCCTGCTTCTCCCTCTGCCTGCCACTCCCCGCTGCTTGTGCTCTTTCTCTGACAGATAAATAAAAATCTTTAAAAAAAAAAAAAAAAAGGAAGAAGAAGAAGAACTGAGGGTCTTGGCTGGCAGGTGTAAGAGATTAAGTCACAGAGGCCCTTGTAAGGTGCCAATAGGTAGGATTAGGGCTTTGAGCCTAAGTCAGTGATATCAACGATAGGAAGCTTCTGAAGATCTTCCAAGGAAGGGCAGGATGGGCTGGGGCCTGCTTGTCTCCAGGACCATTCATTCTAGCAGGCATTAGCAATGCCATGTGTTGGGAAGGTACCTAGAATGACTACAGCAGGTTCCTGGTCCTCCTTCCTGGGGGTTGGCTGGACGGCCAGCCATGCAGAGCTGAGTGCAGCAGGACGTAGGTGAGCCTAAGGTGGATGAGTGTGAAAGAGGGAACTGAATGCTACAGCTCGGTGGTTTGTGGCTGTGAGAGATCCCTACCCTGTGTGCAGTGCGCTTTTGTTGTGACTGGTCATTCGTTTGTTCACTGATTAACTGCAATCTGCTGGGTGGTCTTCTAAGATTAGGGATGTGGTGATAAGTATAGGACGTGGTGGTAAGAAAGTCTGTCTCTCAGGGCACCCCTCTGCTTGTTGTTCAGATGGAGGAGCTCTTGGGTTTGCGGGGGCCAGGACATCAGTATAGAGGCAAAGAATGGCACAAGGCATGGGAGTAGCAGCATCTGTGTTTTACGTGCACCGGAATTCTTGTCGTAGGACTGTCTTCCCTGTGCATCTGGTTAGGAGGATGGTGACATTCAGGGTTCCCATCGACCGCTAGCCTACCCATTTGGCAATTGGTCCGATGTTGGGAGAGAGAAAATTGTCTGTGCAGCCTTACCCAAAGTCTCTGAAGTCAAGAGCAATGCTGGAGCCCTTGGACTAAAGAAGATAGCTAGAGTACTTTTCTCTAGGAGCAGCATGCCCAGCTGGGGCCCAAGGGGACCTGCAGAGGAAATTCCAAGAGCAGTGCACATGGATGCCTTGCCCCACCTGGGGCAGTGAAGGGCTGTGGGGGTGCAGAGGCTCAGGCTTCTGTGGCCAGCAGAGCTGGCACAACCTCCAGCTTCCCTGCAGAGAGAAGCAACAGAGGGCCACACTCGGGCCCTTAGTCTGGGGCTTGGGTCTCCTCGCTGAAAAGAAGGAAGGAGGCATAGGTTTAGGGGAAGACCATGGATTCCTTTTTAAAATTATGCCAAACCCAGGTGCCAGCAAGAGATCTTGGCCGAGACGCTCCAGGTGCACTTGGATAATAAGTCTTGAGCACAGGGTAGAGGTCTGAACTTGAGACAAAGATTTGGTGGCCACCGGTTGGACGTAAGCATCTGGGCGTTTGGAACTTGAACCCTCTTAAAACAGTCTTTTCTTTCCAGTCCTCCCTGGGCCTGAAAGCAGTTGTGGGATGCAGCAACTGTCCTTGCATCCCTCCCCTGGGCTGCCTTCCCCAGCGCCCTCCTCCAAGGGCAGAAGGTCTCATCTGACAAGACAGCTTCTGCTCACTCACCGTCCTTTATCATTCCTAAGTAGAGGGGGGACATGGCTGCGGCCTTCTTGTGAGAATTTCACTTCTCTGTGGGGCTCAGAAAACAACATACCTGTATGAGTTTCCTGTAGTCGCTATAACAAACGATTCTCTCAAAGTTCTGGAAGCCTGAAGACCAAAGTCCTCATCCGGGCCCAAATCAGAGTGTCAGCAGGGTCACGGGTGAGGTGCTCTGGAAGATTGTGCCTCGCCTCTTCCAGCTTCTGGTGGCTGCTGGCGTTGCCTGGCTTGTGGCCACATCACTCCAGTCTCTGTCCCTGAAGTCACATTGCCTCTTCTTCTGTATGTGGTGAAATCTCTCTCCACCTCTCCTCTGAGGACACTTGTGAGTGCCTCAGAGCCCACTTGGATAATCTAGAATAATCTCCTCATCTCAAAGTTCTACCTTCATGAGGTTGCTATTCTAGCAAGGAAGCCCAGACACTAAATGACTAATAAGTAGACTACTTAGTAAATCAGAACAAGGTAAATACTGTGGGGAAAGAAAGGGCATGACAGCGTGGTAGGAGATTGAAGTGTTAAATAGGGTGGTCAGAGGTCACCTTGTGGAAAAGGCAAAATTTGAACAAAGACTGGAGGGAGGTGAGGGAGTAAGCCCGATGAATCTCTGGAGGAAGAATATTCTGGGCAGAGGAAACAGCTTGAGTAAAGGCCCTAGGGCAGCAGGGAATTCAATTCGACTGTGTTGCAGTGAGCAGGGGGGTTGTAGCAGGAGAGGAAGTGGGGTAGGGGGAGTATCCGTGATCACGGATGACCTCGTAGACCATTGCAAGGACTTCACACTTTACTGTGACTTAGATAGGAAGACATTGCCCATGTGGGGGGCTGGATCTGTGGTAGGAGAATGAACACTACCTCAGCTTTACCACGAAGGACGGAGGAGGTGGTGGGGCAGACGCAGGTGCTTTTGTCGGTTTGGTGGGAGCCAGACCTCTGACCTCACTTTGCACGTGCTTGTTTAGCACCCACCGTGCCAGGCACACTGCTCGATGCTAGGAGATATGGTAGTGAACAAAACAGGTGGATCCCTAATCCTGTAGATCTTGTACTCTCCGTATTATCATAAACTGGTACACACGGGAGAGAATAAGCAAATAACAAGGTAATTTTATACAGTGCTATGAAAGAAAGAAGAAAATCAAGCTGAATGATAGTGGCAAGAGGAGGAGCCCCCTTAAGGCAGAGGAATCAAAGGAGACCTCTCTGAGGAGGTGGCCTATGAGTGGATCTGAATGAAAATGAAGATCTGGAGTGTTCTAGAAAATTCCAGACACAGAAAAGTGTGTTGTGTCCAAGAGTTTGGACAGAGGCCAGTGTAATGTAGTAGGGCGAGTAGGGAAAAGGCCTAAAATCTCATGAGACGTAGGTGAGGGTTTGGCGTTGCTACCTGTGGTTTGGTTTTATCCAGAAAGCTCTGGGAAGGTCTAAAGCAGAGGAATGGTGTGGTATTATTGGTAACTGAGTTGTATCGTTCTGGCCTTTCTAGAGAACAGATGGAGGGGCAGGAGTGGAAGCTGGTCGCCGACCATTGCCGTAGTCAAGAGGTGATGGTTTAGCCCTGGGTGGAAGCTGTGGAGAGGGAGATGAGTGGATAGATTTCTAGGATGTTCAGAGATTAACAGGATTTGCTGATCTACTGGATGAGAGGCAGCCAAGAGAAAGAGATGAGTCAAGACTGACTCTGAGGGAGACCGTCCAGTCGGCAAGATAGAGGTTTGTTTGTAAAATCGGCGTTCCCCTTTGTAGAGTATGCTGACCCTGGGTCAGTGGTGCTAGAATGGAAAACGGGGACTCTTGGGTTTTTCTTGGTCAGCTGCATTGGCCTGGCCTGGCCTGGCCTTCCTCACCATCAAAGCCAAAACTGCCCCAGCTCCATGGTCCTAGGCATCACCGGTGCTCTCCTCACTTCTCTGAGTTCCATTATGTTCCTGTTCTGCCAACGAACCTGAGACAGCAATGCCCGTGATTGAGTTCATCCGGCCACTTCTCTGCCTCCGCGCCGCTTTAGCTGCTGGTAGAGAACACAAAACAACACACGCACTGGCCCCACGGGTCTCCCGTGGTCTCCTGCCTCTGTTGAGTGCTCAGCACTGCTCAGCACTCCGTGTCCCTGGCGGACCTATCACGGTAACTGTTCCACACCTTCACCATTCGTCAGTTACTGAAGTCTCTACCTCACGCCCACAGTCCCCCAAATCCCCAGGCCCAGATATTTCCCAGAGAAGAGATTCTGTCTCGTGAGCATTCACTCAGGAGCCATCTTCATATCCCTCTCACCCAATCTCCTGGGAGAAGATATCCTGCCTCTGTGTCCCTCCGCTCCTACTCTGCCTCCTGTCCCCTTCCCTCCTGGGGCCTCATTCCCCTGTCCCCCTGCCCCATTTCTTGTCCCCACTTCTGTTTGAATCCTTCCAGCCCAAATACAGACACGCTCGTTGTCTGCTCCTCGCCTTGACCCTGCAGCCACCAACTGCGTTCCGTCCTCTCTTCACCACCAAGTTTCTGTAGAAATTGAGCTCTCCTGAGCACTTTCGTACTTCTCTCCCTCCTTGACCCCCTGCAGTCTGGCTCCGTCCTCTCTCCATCTCTGACTTCTCTGACCTCTGCTTCTCAAAGAGGCCGGTGCCTTTCCTGTGTTTCCGAAGGCAGTGTGATCCGTGAAAATATGGGCGCAAGTAGTGCCAATCCATGGGTTGTTGTGAGGGTGTAATGTGGTCAGGTGCACAGAGCACGTGGGGCAGTGCCAAGAACACAGGAAAGGCTCTACCTGTAAACTGCCGTCATTACCGCAGTGAGGATCCTGGCCTTTATCAGATATTTCACAGCGTCTCTCTCTGCACTTGGCTACTTTACCCATTATCCACAAAGGTAGGGACTCCGAGCTGTTTTCATGTTCCCAGTGACTAGCGCAGGGGCTGGGATAAGCTGGGGCTTATCACATGTTGGCGAGAGGGATGGTGGGCACCAAGGACACATGGGACCATGCCCTTGAACTCTGGCTTAGGTGTCCCTTGCAGGCAGTCTGGCCATCACCCATGCTCTCACAGAGGGAGGAGTGCTTGCCTCTCAGCAGCTTCTCAGCTCACAGCTCTCCCCTTCGTCTCCCCATGTCTCCTTCCCCTCAGGAGGAAGTCTGAGCCCCTCCCCTCCCTCCTTCATCCGCACTAGGCACAGGCTGTCAGCACAGTCAGTGGGAGCCCTGTCAGCAGGAGCCCGGACGCTGCCCCCTCGAGGGCCCCTGGCTCAGCCTTTTCTCTCCTCCTTCAGCATAGGCCTCCCTGCCTGTCATACATGTCATGCGTGTGGCTCCAGGCTGTCTGTGGCCGCAGTCCCTAAACAGGCTGAGGGGCAGTAGCTGGCAGAATTTCAGTCTCAGGAAGGGTTTGCTGTGAAACAGCAGAGACCTCGCTGGAAGCCTGACCCTCTGGAACAGAGAGATCCAAGCGTCCGTGAGGATCCCCAAGAAAGCAGCCCCCAGACCTCCGCAGTGGAGCAGAAATCTGGCCTGGACTGGCCCAGCAGGATCTACACTGTGGGGTCTGCCCCCTGAGCTGTTCCTCTGCTTCTGGCCGGCAGGCATTTGCCGAACACCTGCCGCGTGCTCGGCCATGTGCTCGGCCATGTGCTCCGGGTACCCCACAGTCTGGCGGGGAACCAGGCGATGACACCAGCATGCAGTGAGTGCCGTGAGGACAGAGCACACAGAGAACGGTGGAGACCAGAAGGGCCTCCATCAGCCCTCTGTGGCTCAGGGAAGACTCTCACTTTTAGAAGGTAGAGATGCTGGAGTCCAGTTGAAGAGGAGCCTGTGAATGAGAAAGGGAAGAGAATTGCAGGCAAAGGGAGTAGCGGGTATAAAATCAGGGAGGCATTAAAGAGTCTGGCAGGTGGTAGAAACTCTAAATAGTTGGGAATGGCTGGCGCTTTGGGAAAGGGAGAAGAACGTAGACGGGAGTCAGGTCACAGGGACTAAACAGCTTAAAGTGTTTCTCCTAGTTAGCAGTTGCTGCTGGTAGAAACCAGTATCAAACTAATTCAAGCACGGAGAAAATGTCCTGGTTTATGTAACCTAAGTGCAGGAGCTGGACTATCTTCAGGCCCACCTGATTATAGGACCCAAGCAGTGTCTCTCTCCCAGTGTTTTGGCTCTGTGTCTGTCTCGGTTTGCCTGTTCTGTGGACTCTTTCCTCCATGTAGCCACGGAGATGGCTCCAGCAGCTCGAGGCCCAGGATCAGCCAATTTTTTCTTAAAGTCCAGTTTGTAGATATTTTAGTTTTGCAGGCCATCAACTATTGCCACAACTGCTTGACTCTGCTGTTAGAGCATGGAAGCAGCTGTAGACACTAGGTAACTGAATGAGCATGGCTGTGGTTTAATAAAACTTTAGAGAAACAGGCAGCTGGTCTATGGGATGCAGTTTGTACAAGCCCTGTTCGCTGGTTTTGTTTTTTTTTTTAAGCATTTTGAAGATTTTATCTATTTATATGAGAGCATGTGTGCGCACATGCCCCTGCGAGAGAGAGAGAGAGAGAGAGAGAGAGAGGGAGCGCGCGCGCACGAGCACTCACATGAGTAGGGAGAAGGGGAGAAGGGGAAGCAGACTCCCCACTGAGCGGGAGCCCAATGCGGGGCTCGATCCCAGGACCCCGGGATCACAACCTAAGCCGAAGGCAGCCACTTAACTGACTGAGCCATCCAGGCTCCCCTGTGCATGCCCTCTTCTTGCCTTACATGGTCATGACAACTGACTATCTCAGAGAGAAAGAAAGACTCCTTTATCCCCCAGTGTCCACATATTTGACCTCAGAGAAGAATTTGATTCATGCCACTTGGATCAGGTGCCCTTTGTTGAGCTACTTACTGTGGTCGGGTTGTCTTTCAAGGCTCAGCTCATTTTGTTGTCATCTCCTTCACGAAGATTCTCCTGGTCCCCTGAATTGGTCTAAGACCTTTGTGCCCCTCCCTATTACAGAACACACAATGTGCATATGTATTTTATGATCATCTGTTTACCAGTGTCCGCTGTTTCCTCCTGAAGGGAAGGACCAGGGCTAATTTTCCTTGAGGTCCCCCACCAGCCCTTGGCACAAGGAGCTGGCAGCTAGGAGGCAAGTAGCTGTTGGACGGGGCCACTTTCTTCACTCTGCCTTGTCCCACGTGGGATACGGAGGTCGGAGCTTCGAGCTGATACTTGGAACCGGGCTTGCTGGTTGCTACCCGCTGTTTGTCTCCTCTCCCTCTGCACCACTTCTCGCTGGGCGTATGTCCACCTGCCCTACAGATTTATCGTCCTTTGTCCCCCTGCTCTGCTGCTTTCTCAGAGGACCCACTCAGGTGGTCAGCAAGGGAAATATGCAGGCACGCATCGGTTTGACAGGGCATTTGGGAAATGCTCGTCTTGCCTTGAGGGATGTATACCACTTATGGGGAGGCTGCTGCGCAACAAGAACCCCAACAAAACCAAGGAAAATTCTAGAAAACCCCTGTCCCTCTGCTTTGTCCAGCTCACCACTTCCCAGAACAAGGTCGAGGATGATGGGTCTGTGGGGTTTTGCTTTCACCCTTCTGGATGACAGTCTCACTTGCGGGGTGCCAAGGCCTGTGGCTGAACCTAACAGACTGATGTGTTATGACCCCTGGTCCTCAGGACCCATTACTGGGCTCTGCCTTCCCTTTGACCCCTAGGTGCTTGAGCTATTCACACTTATTACTGTGGTGAGTAGCTAGAAGGCTAACCAGGCCCAGGTGGAGAGCTGAAGGGATGTTTTGCCCTGCTCCAGCAAACCCACATCTGGAGGCACTTTTTCCATTGTGTTGGTGGGAACCAGGAGGAAGACTGTACCCTGGGTCGGCTGGTGGCCACAGATAACCACTCCCCACCCCTGATAAGACCTTGTCCCCTCTCCTGCTGGTCCCAGGATACAGGCTGAAGTGCTGGGCCCTCAGTAGTGGTTTAGGTTGCTGGGGACATTCTCCTTCTACACAGCACCTCAGTCACACCACTGGGCAGGAAATGAGCTGAAAGATATCTTCAGAGGGTCCTGGGTTGCCCTTCCTAGCTGGTCAGAGTCTGTGGACAGGGCAACCTGTGGGCCCTTGGGTCACAGCCTTGCTGTGAGAGGTAGAGGGGTCACACACGCCCTCATCATGTGCCCTCCTGAGGTTTAGGATCTCAGGAGAAAAGAGGGACAGGTTCCAGTGCAACTTCCCTCTCCTCCTTCCCCACGGCCTTCTCACGCACTCACACACCCTACTGAAACCTGATCCTAGAGCTGCCTCGCGTGCTGGAGCCCTGGGCTGGCAGGCTGGGGCCCGTCTGCTGGAGCCCGCCCCACCCTCCCCTACTACCCCCCCAGGCCAGGGCATGCAGGTCAGGCGTCCCACACCCCCGGCCAGTCTGACCAGTCGATCCCCACCTCGAAGGCCACCTCCGCCCCGGGCTGGGCCCCCAGACTGGCACACTGCTCCCCGGACAGAAGCCCCTGGTTCTCTTCCAGGTGTAGCATGAGGCTCTGCCCAGGCCACCTGCAGAACTAACACAAACACACACACAGACATCACTGCTACCATCACCCCACCCCATTTCCTGTTGTTTATGGCCCCCGGCTCTGATTCCAAAGCCTCTGTGGGCCCTGAGCCACTTCACGGGGGCTAAGCAAAGTACAGTGGAAAGAAACACTAAAGGAAGAGGACGAGCCTACCTGGGGGAATGGGGGAAGCCGGTGCAGAGGAAACAGCATTTGAACTGAAAGAGTAAGAAGGGATTTTCCCAGCAGAGAGAGTCAGAAGTGGATCAGGGGTTAGAGTGTGAGCCTTTGGTGGGGAGCTACATTTCAGGCAACGACACTGCCCGTGTAAGCACGTGCTGGCTGGCATGTTCAGGGAGCTACAAATAGGGCATCGTCGGTGGAATGTAACATTAGTCTCCAAAGAGTGAGTCCCAATGACATTAGATTGAGGGACATTAGACGGCGTATCCGTTGCTGTTTCTAGAGGTTTTGCCACAAAAGGATAGAGAGCGAGATGGGTAACTGAAGGGGTACATGACCAGGAAAATTTGTTGAGTGGGTTTGTGTGTTTGTTTTCACATAAGAGAGACCTGAGCTTGATCTATGCTTGGGGGCAAACAAACAGTAAAAGGAACCATAGCGTGCTGGAGAGATCCACTTGGGTGGGCCTGCGCGGTGTGCGGGGTTGGGGAGGGATTTCTAAGGAAGGGAGAACCAGAATGAGTTCCTCTCTGAACGTCCTGGTTTGGATCATGAAGTGTGAGAAGAGGTAATCTGCTTGGAGAAAGTTGGAAAGGACAGAGCGTTTGTGAAGCTTGGAGAAGGTTTGAAATAGCTACTCAGCAAAGTTGAGGGTCCAACTAAAGTTCAAACCCATGAATTTATAGTGGCATCAGTTCATGTTAGTGTGCGTGTGAGAGAGAGAGAGAGAGAGAGAGAGAGACAGAGTATGTGTGTTCTAGCAGCACTTAAAGTATAAAGAATACAAAAGTTGTAGGATTAGATTAATCTCTGAGTAGGTTTTACCCAATGGGTGGGACAGAAAGACGGTGGAACTAGGGGTACGGAGTCCTGGCAGGAAGGAAGTAAGAAATGGGTGGGATTCTAGCCAGAAAAGAGATGTAACCTGGGAATGACGAGAACTTTTCTAAGACTCAGAATCCAGAAATAATAAGGTTAAAAGGTTGGTAAGTTTGACTATGTTTTTAGAAAAAATCTATTGCCAAAAATGGGGGGGGGGAGAAAAAAAGAAAACACCATATGCCAAGTAAATATTAGTATATGTGCTGCCGAAGCGAGCACTGCCAAGTAAATATTAAATGAATAAACTAGGAGAAATATTTGTAATTGTTTCTCAGAAGGTTTATGTATTTAATATACGCAGAGCTTCAAAAAAAAGAGAAGATTGTTAACTAGCGCTGTGGTGGTGATCAAAACGCATTATAGAAGCACATCCGATCAACACGCCAGACGTCTTGCATAGCAGCGTAACTTAGATGTCAGTTATACGTTCAAAAAGCTGGGAGAAGGGCGCCTGGGTGGCTCAGTGGGTTAAGGCCTCTGCCTTCGGCTCCGGTCGTGATCTCGGGGTCCTGAGTTTGGGTCCCGCATCGGGCTCTCTGCTCAGCGGGGAGCCTGCTTCCTCCTCTCTCTCTGCCTGCCTCTCTGCCTACTTGTGATCTTTCTCTGTCAAATAAATAAATAAAATCTTTTAAAAATTAAAAAAAAAAAAAAGCTGGGAGAAAAGAAGAAAAAGACTTATAACCTGTAGAAAAATGGGCAGAAGATAGGAACAAAGGTAACAGAAAAAAGAAGTGCAAATGACCCTTTTAGGTATATACCAATGTGCAGTTTCACTTACAATAAAAGAAATACAAATAAAAACAACACAGATAGCGTCTCTCTCCCATCAGACTGGCAGAACTGAAATATTTTACAGCATGTTCTCAAACATCGCTGGTGGGTCCTGTGATGGTGCAATCCCCATGGAGGGCCATTTGCAATATGGAGGAAAATTACTCAGATGCCTTTTCCCTTTGACCCAATCCATCCACTTCAAGGAATCCATTCCAAAGATATATTGCCAAAGAGAAAAGACATATATATGAAGTTGTTCATTGTAACTGCCTTGGTAGAGGCTACTTTATAAAAGACCGCAACAGCCCAGGGGACTGAGTAATACTGTCAAGTGTATAGTTCTGTATACTGCTGTGGAGTGATCACTGCAATATATTGTAGGTGGCAAACAAAACTCAGTAGGCAAAACCATATATTTAAATATGCTATCTTTCTATTTAACAAAGAAGGGACTAGCAATATATACTCTGCACACACACATAAGTATTATGTATTTGCTCACATCAAAAAAATAACGAAGGATAAAACAAAAATGAATTCATTATAGGAATGATACTAATCTGAATAAAATAAAAATAAAATGAATTTAATAATAAAAAAGAAATACTATATGGGAATAGAAGCAGCAGGAGTTAGACACAGAGAGAACCATTCAACTAGATGCCTTTAAATATATCTTGTTTTATGAGTTTAGTTTTGGCATTGTATAAAGTTTTATATCATCATAAAACAAAATTAAATTAAGATAAAGTATAAGCAACCCGTAAAAAGCAAAAGCAAAATGAAACAAATGAACTATGTATCATTGATTAAAGCCAGCAGAATTTTTTCAAGTGGCAGAAGCAAAGTCATTTGTCTGTATTTCTCTAGTAGCATATAACTGAAGGCAGAAGCAACTATAAAGAAACTTTAAATTGTTTTTAGCAATGATAGTGTTAGTAATGTTATAATGAAACTATTATATTTTCTACACGTACCTATATGTGTGTACAGTGTTAAGATAAAGCAAACAAGCAATTGTGTTAATACCACTATAAACAAGAATGTCTACTGAATTGAAAAGAGATACAAATATAAAATAAAGGAAGCTTACATAGATAACATTTATATATGTGAATTATATCTCAGTGAAGCTGTGACACAAGAGAAAGAAAGTAGAAATCTTGTCATCCTGAATTCGGATTGGGGATGCTAGTATAAATGCATGATGTATTTTTTCTTTAAAAAATTATCTCCTGCTTTGTCTTCCTGGAAAGGCGTGGGGAAAACGGCTAACCATAGCAACGTGAGCACCCTAGCCATCGAGATGGTGGTCTCTGAATACCATTTCCAAGGAAAAGGAACCAGGACTCCTTGGGAGATGACTGACTCCAGGTAGAAGCAGGAGATGTACAAGATGAACCTGGGACATCTTTATGTACTGGACAGCAGGGGCGGTTTCTAAGATTCCTGGGCTGTGTCAGAAGGATTCAGGAGCCAAGATGAAAAGGCCAAAGGGAGAAGAAGAGAGAGGAGGAAACCTATGGATTTAAAAGAGACTAGAGACCAGCCCAATTGAATGTGTGGACTGTGCTTTCATTCTGACCCAAATAACTATTAAAATAAGCAACAACAGCAAACATTCATGAGATAATAGGAGAAATCTGAAACTATTTATTGCTCTTAAGAAGTTATAGTGTTTCAGATTGATAATGGCTTTAAGAGGAGTTGTTTAGGTGTGGTTATGGTTTTTTGTTTTTTTTTTTTTAAGATTTTATTTATTTATTTGACAGAGAGATAGATCACAAGTAGGCAGAGAGGCAGTCAAAGAGAGAGGAGGAAGCAGGCTCCCTGCTGAGCAGAGAGCCCGATGCGGGCCTCGATCCCAGGACTCTGGGACCATGACCTGAGCCGAAGGCAGAGGCTTTAACCCACTGAGCCACCCAGGCACCCGTGGTTATGGTTTTTAAGGTGGCCTTACCTTTTAGAAATTAATGCTGAAGTATTTTATGGATAAAATGGCATGATTTCTGTGAGTTTCCAAAATAATATAGAAAGAGAGTGGAAGGCGTCTAAGAGAAACAAAACTGACCCCGGATGATCATTGCTGGGATCAGGGTAACAAGTCCATGAAGGTTCACTGTTTTGTTTTTCAACTTTTTTTCTTTTTTAAGATTTTATTTATTTATTTGACAGAGAGAGATCACAAGCAGGCAGAGAGAGAGGACGAAGCAGGCTCAATCCCAGGACCCTGAGATCATAACCTGAGCCAAAGGCAGAGGCTTTAACCCACTGAGCCACCCAAGCGCCCCTTGTTTTTCAACTTTTATGCATATTTTAAATCTCCCATAATAAAGAGTTTTTAAAATATATCCACAGGAAAAAAGAGCACCCTTTGCACAAAGGCGTACCCAGCTAGCAGAAAGAAATGTTTGAGGAGGTTGGCTCCGTCTGTCAAGGAATAAAGGGGGGCTACAAAATGCACAGCTAAAACACAAAGACCCCATAAAAGAACAGGGAGGAGCAGATAATAAAAATAAGAAATAAATGGGTTCTACACTAGCGGCAAAGATTTTTAAGAAACGCTTATCAGACCCATGTCATGCTTTTTGCCAGGATCTCTCCCGTGAATTATTTTTGTTGATTACTTATAGCCTTCGTCAGCGCTAGCTGCTTTAACAGACTACCATAAGCCGGGTGGCTTCTCGACAAC
The DNA here is from genome assembly GCF_002288905.1 of Enhydra lutris kenyoni. Lineage (NCBI taxonomy): Eukaryota > Metazoa > Chordata > Mammalia > Carnivora > Mustelidae > Enhydra > Enhydra lutris. The sequence goes on from NW_019154093.1 coordinate 14,078,942, forward strand.
AGAATTGTGTTTCTCACCATTCCGGAGGCTGAAGTCTGAGATCACAGTGCCAGCAGGGTCGGGTTTTGGTGAGAGCCATGCTCAGGTTCCGATGGCTGGCTTCTCCTTGTATCCACAGATGGTGGAAAGAGAGCTAGTCAGTTCCCTGGCCTCTTCTTAGAAGGGCACCAATCCCACTCATGAAGGCTCTTCCCTCATGTCCGAGTACCTCCCAAAGGCCCCCCACCTCCGAGCACCATCACCCTGGGGATGAAATTTCAACATAAGAATTTGAGGGAACACAGACCTTCAGGCTGTAACAGTAATACTGGAACTGATGCTTTCTTGGGTCATATTTTCACTTGTGTATCTGTGTACGTTTGACTGTTGGAGTCAACTTGGGTCAGGTTACCAGCAGCTTATTATTGTTTTTGTGGTTTGATCCAGTCTGTGTATTGGGAGAAAGTTTCATCCATTTGCAGGGCGAAGTTTTCATTATTATAAAGTGAAAAAGGAGTCTACAGAGTTCGGTACAGACATATACTGAAAGGTCAGTTGCCTTTGTATTTTAGGATTATGGGTATTTTTGATTTATTCATGTTTGCATGTGCACCCATCAGTATTTTTTTCCCCCCAAAACTGACACTCATTACAAGCCACACCAAAACTAAGGTTTTTTAAAAAGTAAAAATTAACATAATGAACTTTCTAATCAGCAGAATAAGATAGGGAAAAGGAGAAAAAGATGTTGAGAACGTTTGGCAAGATCTCAAGAGATTTTATTAGCATATGACATCCAGTACATATTGGGAAGCACATAAAATCCTGTCCAAGCCCGACTGAGAAACTTTGCAAACGTTTTATAAGCTCAGTCCTGACACAAGAGGAGAGGTTCTTGGTGCGGGCTTATCCAGGGACCTCGTTCCCTTTGCTGTTCCACATAGGCTGTGGCCAGGACCTTCAGTGCCTCTGGGAGAACATCAGATGTATTAATGTACTTCGATTCGATCTACCAGGTATGAGAAACATGCCTGACCCCTGTGTGCAGAAGGGAAGCCGCTCTGCAGGGAATGGCCTTTCTGTGCCATCAAGGGTTGATGACTTCTTCCTAGCCAGGAGTAATGAGGGGGTGGAGTGGGCAGGATGTCGAGTTTTCTGCCTCTCTCAAGTTCACTTCAAAATCTCTGGTAATATTAGGCTTCCAGGTAGTCACTGGTATTATTCCTCCTGGGTAGGGTGATCATGATGGCCAGTGAGGATGGAAGTGAGAAAGGTTTGCTTGAGTTGGAGGACGTTCAGTGGCTAAGTTCTCCCTCCTGGGCTTGGAGGGCTTCTCTTCTGGTCATCAGGTTTTCTGGGGCTGATTCAGGTTGAGTTGGAAACACAGGGATGGAGCCAAGGCCTAGGCCTCCACCCTCTCATTCTTGGCCAGCAAGGCCCCAAGCAGTCCCCACAGCGAGAATCAACACACAGGGGATGACTGGGAACTGGCTGTCTTCTGAGCCGCCAGGTGCCCCAAGAAAGGTCTCAGAACTGGGTGCTAGGTTCCCTGCATCCCTCAAGAGCCTGGTTTCTCCCTTTGCTCTCCCCTCACTGCCATCTCCATCTCTACTGACTTTGTCCTCACCTCCCAAAGCCTGAACGCTGGTGAGTGAAACTTTCTTTTCCCTTCTCAGCTGAGCATCATCTGGCCCTTCCTTCTCTCCCCCTTCCCCTCCCATCTTTCCTTCAGGCCAAAATTACTCCCTCCCCTTGTGCCCATGCCCCTCCCCTACCTCCTGAAGCACTTTGGGCTCCTTCCACCTGTGGGAGGCCTCCCGCAGCCTGCCTCCCAGCCACAGGATGCTGCAGGTTTTCTCTTCTCTCCCAAACGTCAGGCCTCCTGTGGCTTTTCTCCCCCTCACCACAAATTCTCCTTCCTCTTCACCCTGGGTGGTCCATCTCCCAGAATCCTCTGCAAATTTCAGTCTCCGTGCACTATCTGTCTTTGGGTCTCTTTCCGCTCACCTGGTCAGCGAGTCACCTCCATGTTTCCAGACTGCAGGGACTGTGTGGAAGCATGCCTGGGGCGCTTGCCAGAGAGCTTGCCGCGCGGCATCTCCATCTGGGCCGAGTAGTCCTGCCTCTCCACCCCTGCAGCCGGCTGCGTAGGGCCTGGTCAGACATGCCCCTTCAAACTCAGACTCCACTGGACAAGCTGTGTCAGATGCCGCACAGCAGCTCCCCACTAACTGGGGGCAGGGAGGGCGTGCTGGAGCGAGAAGGTGCTTCCGGCAGATCCACTACCCAGACAGACGTGCCAAAGAGCCAGCCAGCACTCCCGCTTCTGGCCTTTGGGGATCCTCAGCAGCCCTATTGTATTCCAGGTTCTCCAAGCCAGCACCCATGTTCCTGGACGACTCTTTCCGCAAGTGGGCTAGGATTCGGGAATTTGTGCCGCCTTTTGGGATCAAAGGTCAAGGTACGTTGGGAGCCCTGGCCCACTCTATATTAACGTGAGATCCCTCAGCCTGCCTCCCTGCACTTGGGACAGGGCTGTACTCTCAGAAGTCCCCATGCTAGGGATCCACCTCTCCTTCCCGCTTCCCCTTCCTTTCTGTCTTCCAACTTCAATGGACAGCAGTTCACTCAGAGCCCACCACTTGACCAGGGCTAGGCAGATAGAAGTGGAGTAGACAATATAGTCCTGCTCTTAAAAAAGCTTCAGTCTAGTGGAGACACAGATATTTAGAGGTTAGGATGGTAAGGGCTCTGACAAGGAAAACACAGTGAGATCACAGGACAGGATGCCAGGGACATCCATGCCAGAGGATCAGATACGCAAGGGGGAGATCCTGAGAAGATGGAGGGCATCCCCCACAAAGACCCCAGCCACCTCCATCATCCCCTCCTTATTACCGTGGTCTCCCCTCCAGTCCTTTCATGCCCTGTCCAAGGCTCATCTGTCCCCTCTGCCCTCAGAACTGTCCCCTTCCATTGCCTGAGGGACCTTACCCATGTAGCTTCCTCCTGACTTAAGACTTTCCCGCCCCTGACAGTTGAACAGTTCTGTTGCCCTGTCAAGTGGCTGCACTGTTCCGTGGCATGGCAGAGTTTGGGCTTAGGGTCAGACATTGAAGGATCAGATCTCAGTGCTACTTTTTTTTGCCAGCTATCACCTTCGACAGGTTGCTTAACTTGTCTGTGCTTTAGTTTCTTCATCAGTTAGATGGAGAAAATAATACCCTTATATTAGGTTGTGGTCAGAATTCAATAAAATCACTATTGAAGGCGTGAGTGATATCATTTGGCCAGGGGACTAAAAAATAACAGAATCCTCCCCTCAGTCAGTCCATCCCTCCCTGAAAAGAAAACAGGGACCGGCAAAAGAACTCTGTAGAACGGGAGTTTTGGCCTCAGATCCCCAGGGATAAATCTAATGGGTAGGACTGAACTGTGTGAAGAACTCATTTTTACTTGGTATGGGTAGCTAAGCAGCCTCCTCTTCTCCTAAATTCTTGCTCAATCTCCAATCCTGCTAAGCTAGGAAGGCCTGGAAAGGCTGGTACGCAGCCTGTTGGCCAGCAAGAAGAGAGCCCCTGCTCATTTATACCCTTTCTGCTAATAGTCCCCTCCTAGGAGACAGAAACCCAAGCCATAGCCTTGACTTTGGCCAATGAGTAGCAATATACTTTTCCTTCGAGGTGAAATGGAGGGGTTCTCTGGCCTTCCCTGAAGTCCTCCAGAAGGTAGACCTGAAGGCACTGAGTCTAGAACTCTCCTTAAAGGTCTGTTCCTTAATCATTCTCCTTCAGCTCCGGGGAAGACTCACTGTGCCTGCTGCCTCCTCTTTCTCACCATTTAGTCCTGAGCACTCCCTTCCCCTCCTCCCTGCCAGTGACACTGCTCAGTGCCCCCTGTGAAATCCAGAGGGCCCGTTTCAGTCCCTAACTTGACCTCTTGTCTGCATCTGACGGTGTCGTCCGCCCCGTCTCTTAAGAAAATAATGGGGTTGTTATTTTTAAGTTGGGACACATTCTTGTTTTACATGGAATACTTCAGGCATATAAAAAAGAATGAAGACTAGTACAGTGAGCACCCCTGCACTGTGCACCCAGCTTAAGGAATAAAACATGAGATACAATTAAAGCTCTGTGTAGCCCTTCCTGTTCCATTCCCCTCCTTCTCCAGGAGACCATTAGTCTGGTTTTGGTGTTACTGTTGCAATGCCTGTGTATCTATTTCTGCAACATATTTATATATCCATTGAAAATATGGTATTGTTTTTGCATGTTTTTACATTTTACAGATAATAGTGTGTGTGTGTGTGTGTGTGTGTGTGTGTGTGTGTGTGTGTGTGTGTTTCAAATTAATTTTTTTGCTTCTGCTTTTCAGGTTTATCTGTATGAGTACACATAGCCCAAGGTCACTTCTTTATTTGTTTTTATCTCTGTGTAGTATTCCGTGTACCACATTTAATCTGTCTTCCTTTGGCGAACATTTAGTTGGCGTCCAACATTTGGCTATTACAAACAGGTCTGCAGTGAACCTTGTACGAGCCTGAAACAAATGTGAGGGTTCAGATGCTGTCTTCCTAGGAAGAGAGTTGAGCGATCTTAGTCTGTGCAAATCTACATCTTTGCTTCATGTTCTTAAGATGCTCTCCGCTATGGCTGCACTGATCTCTTTACTGTATCTCCAGATCTCCATGTACATTATCTTTTCATCTTCCTCACGACTCTGCAGCATTGGAATTGCCATCTTCATTTGAAAGATGAGGAACTAAAGCGTGAAGAAAGGAAGTGACTTATCGGCACACAGCCAGGCTTTGGCTCCAAAGCCAATATCATTATGTTATGTTATAATGTTCTCATTATGGCAGAGTTTGAAAGGAGAGCAGTTCCCATCACCAAAGCCAGAGAGAGGCCAGGAAGAATGAGGTCTGAGGGGTGCTCACGGGATCTGAGGACACAGGTCCTGGGCCCTTGCTGAGGGCCTCCTGAGTGGAGTGCCGGTGGACAGATGCCAGACCTCAGGGGTTGGAGATGGAAGGAGGCAGACACAGGTTGGCATGACCAAGACTGGAGATCCACAGTGTTGGCAGGGGAAACAAGGGGAAGACAGGATCAGAGAGTGAGGCAAGGGGGTCTGAGTTGGGAGCTGGGAGAGCCCACTCGAGTTCTTTGTTGGTGGCCTCCAGGCACAGCGTGGTCTCTGTCTTGGGACAGGTCCTGGGCCTGGGGATCCAGATCTTGGGGCTTGACTGCAGAGCCTCTGAAAGCCAGAGGAGACCTCCCAGGAGGGGCTGGGGAGCCCTGGGAGAGACTGGCTCCAGGCAGAGCCGAATGTGCCTGCCTGTTCCCCTGCCTCTGTCCCCTTCCGCGGGGAGAAAGCTAAGCCAGTGGCCTACCCCTGCCCTGTGCCCAGAGCTCCCTCTCCCACCCTCACATCCGCCTCCACCTGGTGCAGGAGCATGCGCCTCCCACAGGAGCATCGTCCACTGATGCTGCACGGGTATGCCAGGGACCCTCTGACGGTAACCCCCCTCCTCTGTCCACAGACAATCTGATCAAAGCCATCTTGTCCGTCACCAAAGAGTACCGCCTGACCCCTGCCTTGGACAGGTGAGCCACTTGCTACCCAGCCCCCTGCCCCTCGGCTGCCTGGCATGCGCAGAGATATCGAGGCCCCTCTAGCCCTGGCTGGATGTGAGCAGATGCTCCAGCATGTCCACAGACGCGCATAGAGCGCACACGTGGGGGTGGTGAGCACATAAGATAAGGGGGGCCATCCAGCTGGCCTGCACCCCCCGGGCTGTGAGCGCTTGGCGATCTGTTTCAGTCCTCAGCTGGCAGAAGTCTGAGGGTAAGGATGGAAGACACCAGGCTGAGATTAGCCGAGCACTGGGACTGAGGGACGGGGTGGTCGAGGCAGGTGAGGGGCCCAGGGCTTAAATGCAGGAGGCAGTGACCGCTCTGAAGCCAACAGAGCCTGGAGCGGGGAGGCCCCAGGCAGGAGGAGCAAGATGCTTAGGGCTTTCTGGTGGCCATGGAGCATGGAGGCTTCTGAGCTGAATATAAGCCCAGCCTTGGGTCCTGGAGCCTCCAGGCCTGTCCTCTCTGCTTGCTTCTCTGGCACAGCCTTCAAACTCAGCCCACTTTGCCATTCTCTCGAACTCCACTAACCCTCGGGGAACGTTTAGCCCAGAATGCCATCCTACCAGAGGCTCCTTCCTCACCACAGTGAGCTAGTGCCCTTGCCCCTTGCACAGCCATGCTCTCCTAGAGAGTATCTGGGACTAGGGATGTCAGAGTCCCAAGTGGCCCAGCTGCTTACAGTATGGCTTTGGCCTCAGAATGCTGCCGGAAGCCCATCGCCCACCTGGCCAAAGGCGTGAGGTCAGGGGCCAGAGGGGTGGGGAGAAGGAGCCCTGGAGGACAGCTCTCCAGAGGTCTCTGCCTCTGTCCCCTCAGCCTCAGCTGCCGTCGCTGCATCATCGTGGGCAACGGGGGTGTCCTTGCCAACAAGTCTCTGGGGTCCCGAATCGATGACTATGACATTGTGGTCAGGTGAGCTTCCCAAAGCAGTGCCTCAGGCATCTGCATGTCCTGGCCCCAACCCTCATCCCCAAGTCCACTGAGAACCGTCCGTCCATCTGGCCAGTTGGGCTGGAGGTCAGCAGAAGCCTAGAGAAGAACCCTGGTGTGGAGGGCTCTGGAAAGCTAGGTGGCTGCAGATGACCTGGGGAACTCTGGGGTCCTAGTGCCTCCCCGAACACAAGCCCGCAGGCTACACGCAGTGAGCCCAAGGCAGGCTCTGACTGGGCCTGCTCTCTGTAGACTGAACTCCGCACCAGTGAAAGGCTTTGAGAAGGACGTGGGCAGCAAAACCACTCTGCGCATCACCTACCCCGAGGGCGCCATGCAGCGGCCTGAGCAGTATGAACGCGACTCTCTATTTGTCCTCGCTGGCTTCAAGTGGCAGGACTTCAAGTGGTTGAAGTACATCGTCTACAAGGAGAGAGTGGTGAGCTCCCCGTGCACCAGCTCCTTCCCCTCTCGCCCTGGCCTTGCCCGGCTTCCAGGTCAGCCCGTTCCCCTTCTCCCCCGCCAAACCCAGCAAAGAACAAGTAGGAACCTTTCAAAAGAAGCATTAATGACCCAAAGGTGAAAGACACCCAAACTCAACCAAGGGACAGAGAGGCCAGGGGATGCTGAGGGGCACTGGTCTGGGCTCCTGGAGCTGCTGTGCCTCATACCTGCCACCCGCCCAGATGCCCAGACTGCGTGTTCTTTTTCAGCCTTCTCGAGCCAGACCCTGAGCCCCTCCCTAGTAGCCCCTGCAGGCCTTTCCCTGGCCTTAGGGCCCCCTGGAAGGAAAGCTTTTCTTTGGCTAGCCTCAGCATCACTCCTAACCTTCACACTCCCCTGCCCTGACCCTGTAGTGGCCTCTCCAAGCCCCTTACCCTCTGCAAGGCCTCTCTGACTCCCATGTGGATCCACACTCCTTCCCAGCCAGGGTAGGAAAATCTGGACCCTGGGGCCATTCTGCAGGGATCGTAGACCCCTCAATGTGCCTGCAGAGGCCAGTTTCCAAGCCCATAAGTCCTGGCCTCCCGCCACTTTGTACTTTTACTCCTGACCTACAGCTGGCTCCCCAACTGCCACTGAGTCTGGTTGCAGTCCGGCAACGATCAGATTCTGTCCTCATTGTTCTAGGCGAGCAAGGGCCTGGGCCCATCCATTGCTCTAGGGAGATTGTGTGGCCGAGTAGGGTGACTGCTCCTTGGTGGACCACCCACCGAGTCCCCCCTCCTGAGTTCTCTTTTTCTCAGCTCTGGGCTCACGGGGATACCTGCCAACGTGTCCGAGCCCATTCCCCCTCTCCCCTCAACCAGCTGTCACCAGCCACCCCAGGGGACGGGTATTGCAGAGTTCAGGCCATTTGTCTTCCAATACCCGAGACTCTTACCAGAGGAGAATGAAGACAGATGGCCTCCGCCTACAGTAAGAAGCTCGTTGTTCTTTCTGGAGGTTTAGAGGCGAGTTCGGGGATGGGAGCAACGTAACCTGCCTATGGAGGTCTCAATGCAATTTGGTTTAACTCCACAGCCCTTTCCCAAGCAATGCCAAGTGCAGGCAGTGTCAAGTAGGTAGCAAGCGAGAGAGAAGACAGAAGTCAGGTCCAGAAATTCAGGTAGGTGGGACAGTGGGGAAGGGGAACCGCCCCCCACCACCAGAGCCAAGCCGAACGAGGCAGCCAGGCTCCACGGAGTCCAACTTGGCTTCCCAAAGGGGAGGAAGGGAGTTGGCTTCAGCCCGCTCCAGCTGCTGGAAGGCCCACTGCCCATGCAAACCAGGGAGAGAATGGGGGCTGAGGGAGCGCCCCTCTGTTTTTAGAACCGTGGCCTGAAAACTAGTGTCCTCAGGGCCTGTTCTTCTCTCTGCCTTGAAGGCAACAGAAGGGGGATCGCAGGTAGGCGCTTCTCCGGGGAAATGGGAGGGAATCGCGTTTGCCTTGGTGAAGTCCAGAGAACCTGAGGGCTGTTTTCTCACCCTGGCCTCTTGCCCACCTGCCCACCCCCTCCCAGCGCACCCTCTCCCCTGCACATAGACACCTGTCAGAGGCGCTCCTAAAGGGCAGGAGGGCCCTCGTCCTATTGGCTTTTCTAAAACCCCTCAATGCCAGGTCGTCATAAACGAGTGGAGTTGGCTCAAACACTAGATCGTGCTTCCTGTCCAGCAGACCGGGACCGAACAGGCAGGCCGGGGGGGTGGATGTTCTCACATGTTCCTTCCGAGAACACCACGGTCAATTCGTTCAAGGCCCTTATACCTCATCCTAGGAAGTAAGGAAAGAAGGCAGAAAAGGAAAGTCAGCTAGTGTCGGGAGACTCGCGGTGCTCCGGCCGCTCAGGGAGTAGACAGGAGGGCCTCACTATTCCCAGGAAGACCCTGAGGCACTCCCCGCTGGCTGCAGGCTGACCGAAGGCACTGGAACAGTTGGGATGAGGAATTAGGAGCTGTGCTCAGGCACACGCTCACCCATGTGGATGTCCGTGTCCTGGCCTACCCATGCCCGGGGATGTAGGACCAGCCTTGTGTTAGTGAGTACTCATTCCCAGGGTTGATAGGGGTGAGAGAAGGGACCGGGAGGAGTCCTTTGCAATTCCACAAGCCTTCCCTGGCTCCCAAGTCAAGGATAACTTGGGCCTTCAGAGTGAGCTGCCAGAGGAGAGCCAGCGGTGCCCATGGCCTCCCCACCCCTAGCCCTTCTTGGCGACAGGGGAAGCCCCTCCTTTAGAACCCTTCCCTACCCCAAGCCCAGGGCTGATGCCTTCACATCCCCTGCTCTCCTTCACTTCTCCGGCATCTGAGACCCAGGCAAATGTTGGGGAGGCTGCTTCTTCAGGCCCTTCCTCTCTGGTGCCAATCATAGGCTTGTCCGGCTACAGCGAGGTTTCCAACCTTGCAGTGTTGGGCTACTGGGGAGCTCTCTACACCTGCCTGGAGCCTCACCTGTAGAATTCTGGCAGGAAGGAGGCAGCTCTGTGTTTGGGAGCCGAGGCCTGGCTGGATGGGGCTGGAGCAGGTGTTAGGCCTGGTTCTTGGCTGCTGCCTTCCACTTGTATGTGAACAGCTGCTCAACTGGGCATCACTTTCTGGTACCCAGGAGCCCTAATGGGATCTGGAAAGAGGAAAGATGGGAAAGGAAGATGGGGCAACCCAAAAGACAGCCTGTGCTAAGGCCAGCAAGCCATACTTTCTTCATCCTTATGAGGGCTCTTCTTGTCACCATTTGTGGCCATTTGGTTCCCTGCCTCACAGGACAGCTGCACAGATGACTCCAAAGTTACCCAGAGGCTCGTTGTCTCCCGGGCCGCGGGAGTCCTGAGCTAGGTGGCAAGCTTGGAGGAGTTCTCAGCCGGCCATGTGTGAGCACCAGGGGACTGTTGAGTAGGGACTGAGGTCAAAGGGAGGGAGGAGGAACCGGGGTATGGAGGTAGAGGTGTGTAGAAGTCTGTGGTGGGACAGGGCAGCCCCCGGCTCTCGTGAAATCCTCGGAGACACATCTCACTCCATCTCTCCATGCGCTCACTCAGCTTGCCGGTTGTCACTAAGGTGTTGCGCATTCCTGACGCAAAGTCTCTGACAGTCTAGTGGGGATGACAGTCCTGAAACCAGAGTTATGACGCAGCCACCTCTAATGGTAGGTCCTATAGCTGAGCGTTCTCTTCCTGATGTTTGCTGAAGGCTGGAGACGCTCCCTCCATTGTCCCTGGGGCCTGGAGAGACAGGACACATGAGAGGCAGAGCTTCCCACACAGCCACTCAGGCCCCGTTCCTCCTTCCTCCACCAGCCTCCCCTCCCCATACCCCAAGATGCCTGGTGACCCAGAAGGGAGCTGCCCTCTTAGTCCCCTTGGCTGCCTCCTCCTCCTTCTCCCACCTCACCCTCAACTGGGAGGCTGGCCTCATTGCTGCTGGTTCTCTGACTGGTTATTAGTTCCTCGAGGCCCTGAGACCTGGCCTGAGCTGGGGTGGGTGTGGTTCCAGCCCAGCAGGGGGACAGGAGAAGACGGGCTGGGTTGGCCCCTGGATAGCCTCACACAGGCCTGACCTCCCAGTGGTAGCTCAGGCCTTGCGGAAGGAGGGAGCGGCCTGAGGCCAGCCAGAGCCCCTGCATTCGTGGCACAAGCCAACCGGGCCCCAGAATTTAGGAAGACAACATAGTTTAAGAAGGGACCACAGATCAGGCCTTGGAGTCATACAGACTTGGTTTAAATTTAGACTCTGTCACTTGTTGGCTGGGTTAGCTTAGGCAAATTACCCAGCCCCTTAGATTTAGTCTTGTCCCCTAAACAGGAGTAATACTACCCGTTGTTCAGGATTGTTTCAGAAGATAAACCAGGAGAAATACAGAAGCACCTGGCATGGTGCTTGACACTTAGTATGTGCTGTCTGTGACAACGATTAATGCTATTTACTAGTATTAGTATTAGTATTAGTATTAGTATTAGTATTAGTGCTGTTAGAACAGTCCGGTGGCACTAGGGAACGAAGGATTGTCTGTAGGGTCTGACCTAGGAGGTGACCTCAAGCAGGGGTCAGAGGCCAGGCCTAGAGGAGGGGGCTCCTCCTGGGAGAGACAGCAGGCTGGGCTAATAGTCCAGGAAGTCACCAGGGCAAACAGGAACACCAAGTCCCTGTATATGAGGCCTTATTGGACCAGGCCCAAGGTGGGGCCTGAATGTCCATCTGTACCTAAACCTCTTGCTCTGTTCCAGGCCGGGGAGGGACGCAGAGCCTTAGGAGCTCAGGATGCATATCGCCTCACCACAGGGGAGATTCGGTGCAGGGTACCTGGCAAGGGCGCTGAGGCCGGCACACACTGTGGCCTCTTCCTGTGTGACGAGGCTTCTTCTGAGTCAGCATCTGGGTGTCTCCCCCCACCCCCCTCCCCACCCCCACCAACTGCTCCCCAGGCCTCGGAGACAAGCTCTCCTGGGACACCGTTTCCTTTGCAGCACTTCTAGTGGACACGGCTCATTCCTCTTCTCCCCTGGGAGGGCCAGGAGGCCTCTATGCTCATCCCCACGGCCGCATCCTAACCGTTGCTCCTCCTCAGATAAAAAGTGCTCAGGGATTGGGGTTCATGCCGCCCCTGCCCTCTGCTCCTTTCGCCGCTGTCATCTACGACCTCGTGGTTACTGTGCCTCATAATCAGTATTCTCTCTGCTGTCTCCTCTTCCCCCTCTTCCTGCCTATCTCCCTCCTCCTCGTCCCCCTCCTCCTCTTCCTCTGTTTCTCCCTCCTCCTTCCAGCGTCCTCATCATAGCTGGCATGTACAAACCTCTTCATTTTGCCAGCCTTCTTGGAATTCCTTCGTTCTTGGAATTCTCACAATGACCCTATTAGATCAGTTCTGTCACAATCCCCATTTGGGGGATTGGCAAACTGAGGCACAGGGAGAATGAGTTGCTTGCTCAAGCTCACACAACTGGCTAAGTGGCAGAGCTGAACTCACACCCAGCTCTGGCTGCTTCTGGGGTCTTCCTAGGAAAGAAGCCTGACCGCATCACCCTCCCACTTAGAATCCTTCATCTGTCAGCTCCCCTCCTGGCATGGCCCATGAGAATGATAAGAGTTGCGGTTTACTGAGCCCCTCCACACACCAGGCCCTGGGCTGCGCGGTTTCCACGAAGTACCTCAGCCGGCCATGTCAACAGCCCTGCACAGCCAGATGACGAGTAGTAGTTAAGTGGAAGGGTAGTGTTTTGAACCAGACGGGTCTTGCATCACCGTCGTACTGAACTACCTCTCACTGATTCATTGGTTCATTCATTCAGCCAGTCCAAATCAGTCAGCAAAGTCACACAGAGCCCCAGGTTCCAGATGCTGTCTTCCCCCCCTGACAGCTCCCTCGTGCCCTCCCCCACTATCTCTGCCTCCAGCCAGTGCAGTGCCAGGGAGCCCCCCATGAAGAGGGACGCTCCAGCTGAGACGGTGGTGATGCTGCTTGCCACCCCTGTGTCCTGTCCCTGGCCATTGTTCTTCTCACAACCTATCTGCCATGGTCTGCAGCTCTGCATGACATCCCCGCCCCTGTTCTAAGCAGAAGTCTTCCCATCCCGCGGGAAAACAAAGGTCGTCAGCAGTCAGGAACTCTGGACTTCCCAGCCTCCGGTCTCCCAGCTTGGTGGGATCCCCATCCACCCCGGCTTCCCTCCTCACTGTCCTCTTTGTGCCTCTCCCATTCAAGGTCACTTTTCTCCCAGACTCTGGACGCCATCTTGTCCCACCTTCTCAGGGACTTTCTTTCTTCTTTTCTCACTTCTTCCTGGATCCTCCTCTCACATACGTGATTTCCTTCGGGTCTCTCTCACCTTAAAAAAGAAGGCCCTCTTTCCTGTGTGTTCCTCCTCCCTGCTTCCCTCCTTTTCAGGTTTCTGGAAAGAGTCCTCACTTGTCTGCGACACATCTCTCTGCCTTCCCCTTCTCTTTCTCAACCCTCTCCAGGCCAGCTTCCAGATCTCTCTCTCTCTGCTGGCGGTAGCCTGATTCCAAATCCAGTGGGCTCAACTTCTTCCTCCCTTAGGAGGAACAGCTTGTCGGCAGACCCCCCAGCGAGCACTTACTGTGAACAGGGCTCGGTGCTGAGTTGTGGGAATGATCCTCGGCCTTACTGGCTCCTGGCCAGACGCCAGGGTGGGGGGGGGGAGGGGTGGTTTGGCATGCTTCATTCCCCACCTCTTTCGCCCTCTGGACTCATCCAGTCTCCAAATCTGGGCCTCCTGCCTTTGAGAATGCCTCGGTTACACCATCTCAGCAGCTTCCCCTTTCCCTGAGTCCTGTCGGGTCCCCCCTCCGGTCCATTGTCCACATCTGTATCCAAAAGAGTCCTCCTCAGGTGTCCATCTGGGTGGTCCCTTCTGCTTAACTCTTCCCATTGCCTACATGTTGTGGCCCTCAAAGGGCCGTCCCATGCCCTCAGCACCAGTATCACCTGGAAATGTGTCAGAAATGCATTTGGGCCCCCCCACCCCGCTTCAGCCTTGTGAATGAGAAGCTCTGGGCGCGGGCCCAGCAGTCTGTTGTCATGAGCCGTCCAGGAGGTTTGGGTACGGGCTCAGCTGTGATACAGCCAGATTCCATGGCCCAATGCCCTTGACCTGGCCCCTGCCACGCCCTTCCTTGTCCTTGCGCCTCTTTCTTGCATCCAACACACCCCCTGCACTCTGGCTGTGCCGGCACCCATATCCTGTTTCCCGCCTCCGTGCCTCAGCTGCTCCCCTTCGAGAGGCCGTTGTCAGAGCCCACAGCGAAACGCTCCTTGCTCTGTTCCCCTTAAGGTTTTGCGTTTCTGTCAGCTCTTATAAGCCCCCAGAGGACGGGAACGGTCGTGTTTGTCTCTCCAAGTCCATCACCTCCAGCCGTGTCTTAAACATTTGGCCACACATAAGTGAATCAGGATGTGTGGAAACTGAGGCTCAGAGTAAGGCAGGAACTTCTGGCAGAGTCAGGGTTCCAACCCAAGTCTTCCGACCCTCAGTCAGGGCTCCTTCCTCTCCTTCGGGCCGTCTCCTTCTTTCATGGCCCTGGGAGGTCGTTCTTTTAGATCCAGACCCTTGCTCTCCTCGTGCCTCTCCTAAGCATGCCTTTCCCTTAAGTATGTTTGATCTTCCTTTCGCGGGTCAAGTTCACTTTGCTTCATGAAGAAATGAGAGCGTCCCCATCCTTGATGCTCTGCGTCTTTCCCTTGTCTGTCAGCCTCACGGAGCTGGCCCCACGCCGACTCCTATTCCTGTTCATCACTTTTTCCAAATATAGCTTTCAAAAAGGTTTTCTGACCTTCTCCTCATAGCGCACATCAAGGTAAATTCCAAATGGACTAAAAAGTAAAAATATAAAAACATGACCAAAGGGAACTTTGAAGTAAGTAGAATAGAAACAGATCCCTGGAGGGGAAAGAACTTTCAAGGGATAGACGTGCTAGGAGAAATCAGATTTAATAATATATGAAAATTTATGCCGAATTAACAATGAAAAGACTAGAGATACCATAAAACTTAGAAAAAGTTTATTTGGGAGGTGTGACAGACCAATGGTTATTGTTACGAAAGCTGACAAGAAAAGCTTCAGGACCCTGGCGGATAAAAGGGCAGGAGACTGAACAAATCACACAGAAGGAAATATAACTAGGAACAATAAAAATATGCTGAATTTTCTAGCAGTCAGAGAAATCCATGCAAAGGCAATAGGATGCCTTTATCACCTACCACATCTTTAAAGAACGTGTTCGAATTCTGATACATGATGCTGGCAAGAGTGTGGTGACAGGTGCTCTCGGAGGCTACTAGTCAGAGTGTAAACGGGGACAAGGTTTTTGGAAAGGAAATGACATTTGGCACCAACAGCCATTATCCAAAGGAAGGACAAATGTGCACACAATGATTTCTATTACAGTGTTATTTATAATGGACAAACCCAAGTGTAACCTGAGGGATTCATTACATAAATTGTAGTTCAACGACAGGGAGGAGTGTCAGCGACCCTGCGGGGGAGGGGAGGGGGCTGACCCTGCAGCCGGGATGGGCATGGGCACTCGGGCCGGTGTTGCCATGTTGTCTCGGCCACCCCCGCCCCTGCTGCTTCTGTGTGGGCAAGGTCAGCGAAGCGGCACTGGATTCCGTGTTGGGAACGAATGATTCCTCTGCCTCGGCCAGTGGGTGACCACCACCTTCTGAGAAGTGAGACTCGGCCAGCAGGGGCCCAGGAATGAGTGCGTCAGGGAGGGCAGCGGGCCCTGGGCACAGGGCAAGGGCCACCTGGTCAGGAAGATCCCGCCACCTCATGTCTTGGCCTCTGGGACACTTGAAGCCCAGGACCCTAACCAGCTAGTTTCCTGGCCCAGCCTCTGTAGATGCTGGATGAAGTTCAGGGCACACAGAAGAGCATGGGCGACAAATGTATATTCAGTGACTCAGTGTAACTGGCATGTGGCATGAGTGAGATTGTGCCCCAAGACCTTGCCCCGGGGGGCGCATGGCTCTCCTCTGGCCACACCGTTTGCTGTGGACTGAAGAAGGAGTTGCCTCCCACAGGCCCGTCCTCACTCGGTAGACCATTACCCACAGCTAGAGACTCAGAGTTTCTTGGGCTAAGAGGGCCAAGTCCACTTCTGTCCTCCCAAAGACAGCATATGCCTCCATGTGTGCAGACCTAGAAGCCCAGCAGGGGCTGTGTACAGAGGCTGGGAGCAGAAGGTGGATATGCAGGCTGGGGAGTAGGCGCACATGTGCACAGCACTTCTCATGGTGTGGGGTAGGGGGAGAGCTGGCGTGGGGATAGGAGGGAGGCAGGGCAAGGCGGGCTCTCCTGACACCACCGTGGCCCAGCCCAGATCTGCAGGAGTCAGGATTCTAAACGCAAATCCGGATATCCAGATGGGTTTTCAAGGGAGAGTAGAATATATTTTATTTAACAGCTTGATAGCTTAATCTGTAACTTTCAAACATTTAGAATCTAAAATTTAGACCTGTGGCACGTGGAATCCATTTGTAATTTTGTGCCTCGCCCCACATGCACTGGGGAGCGGCCTGCATGGATGTGGGGGCAAGGACTGCCGATGAGGCTGGGTAGGCAGGGGGTAGAAGGTGAAGGGTCACATTGAGGATCTTGGACTTCATCTTGTGGTATAAACAGTAGCAGAAGCCAGCGAGCTGACTTGTTGCCAAACGTATTACACGCAGGACTGACCACAATGTAGCACAAACCACGATGAAGGAAGAACTATTCTTTCCCTTATTTTATAGATGAGGATGAGACGACTTAGGGCAAATAACGTGGCTGGGACACAGGGTTGGTAGTTAGGGTGTCAGGGTTCAAAGACAGACCTACGGAATCATGGGGGCAACCCCAGCCACCAGCCGGGCTGGGCTGACGGACAGTGTGAAGGTGGGAAGCATAAGGTTGTATGATGGGTCTGCCCAGAAGCCACAGATTTGGTAGTTGTTTGGTTCCTGGGGGTGAGGGAGAGGGAAAGGTCAGGGGAGGTGGAGGACTCATGTCTGCGTTGTTGGGAAAGAAGGATGGTGGTGGATCCTCAGGGAACATAGATCAGAGAAGAAAACAAGCCTCTTGGGCCTTGGTTTCTTCATCTGGGAACTGGACCAGATGCTGGTAAAGGTCTCTTTTTGTATTATTGTAATCTGTGTTTGGGGGGTCATTGGTTGTCCAAAATGTTAGAGAATTTCTTTGTACAAAAAGTACGTGATTTCTATGTAACAGGCCCTCAAGTATTCATTGATTGGTTGATCTGGATTAAGCATTAACTCTGAGCTATTTGCATCTGTACATAGCCTACTTTTTGAGCTCTTCATTTTTTTTAAGGGGGAAGGGACAGAGGGAGAAAGAGAATCTATGGAGCCCGATGCAGGGCTCGATCCCACAACCCTGAGATCATGACTTGATCCAGAATCAAGAGTTGGTCACTTAGCTGACCGAGCCTCCCAGGCGCCCCTCGAGCTCATTTCACCTGTGATTTTGTTAGTGTCACTTTGCTGTCCCTCCCATTTTATGTGCCATGCACTTGAAGGTTTTTTGGATGAGTCTTCTCCGTATATATTTTAAGTAAGTGCAGCAGATATTTTAAACCTCTCTTCGGCTCTTTCTCACATTATAACCACCCTACCATGTACGGAGGTGTTTGTATACCGCCCTGTCTTTCCCACTGCGTTACAGATTTCTGCTGGATTAGGAAAACAAAACCAAAAACCAGACCTACGCTTTTAATTATCCTGCGAAGCTGTCCCAGTGGGCAGCGGAAAGCCATGGAATACGGTAGTCCTGAGAGCGTGTGGATCAGATTTGTGCAGGGAAGTGAAAAAATTGAAGGCGGAGGTGGGGAGACCTGGCGGCCTTTGGGGTGACCCCAGGGAGAAGAGCTGGCCTGTCCCAAGGCGGGAGCAGTGGGGAGCAGGAGGGAGCACACCTGCCCTGCTCTGGGCCACAGTGAATCAGCCCGTGGTGAGCCTCTCCACTCCCAGACCTCTCCTGAGGGACAAGGGGAGGAAGGAAGGGGCTGCAGGAGGAGATTCCACGAGGGGACGGGGAAGCCACAGGCCCTGGCTGGGGAGGGGCTCTTGTCCTGAAAGCTTCCCCTGTTGCTCTTGGCTGTGCTGAAGACCAGGGCAAGGCATATCCGCCGGAGAACTGCAGCGGCCGCACACCGCACACTGTCGAGCTGGGTCCTGACTTGACTGAGCCAGGGACCTTCCTGGAAGGGGAGGGACTCGACAAGGAAGGAAGGCAGTGTCCAGCTGGCCTTGAGGAGAGGTTGGACCGTTCTGTAGGCCTCTGCGTTATGTCCTGTGGGGCAGGGAAAGGAGCCGTGAGAGGCCTGGGGCTGCATTTGGGTAGGCCTTCTGGGACAGGGCTGTGTTCTGGTGGTGGGTTTGGCAGTGTCCACCAGCGGGGGAAGGCTCCAGCGCCCACTGCCCTCCTGCAAGAAGCCAGAGGGAACACACCCCCGCCCCGACTTTGGATGTCTGGACGTCTGTGTCCTGGCGTGTGGGGTGTCTGGCTCTACAATCCATACAGTCCTCCCAACTCTGGGAAGTGGGTCCCATCACCTCCGTTATGCATGAGGACATTGAGGCTGGAGGAGATGACGTGACTGCCCCAGGTCACACATGTGTGCAGTCGGGACGTGAAGCTCAAGTTTCACGGGCTCCAGCCCTCCTGCTCCCGCCTGGCACCCCGCCTCTCTCATGGCTCCCGTCAGTCTCCGGGGCCTCGGCTTCCACCTGCCCCTTCAGGGTTGGCTGCAGGTTTCTCATCCCCTCTCACCCCATTACCAGAGATTCTCTCTCTCTCTCTCTTTTTTTTTTTTTTTCCTGTCCAAGTTTTTATTTCAATGTCAGTTCACATACATAACAGTTTATTCAGTTTCTGGTGTAGAATGAGGGATCCGGTACTTCCGTACAGTAGCCGGTCAGGCGCCCTCCTCTGTGCCCGTCCCCAGTTTCCCCCCTCCCAGCACAGGGGTTCTTCAGCGGGGGTCCGCAGGTCCCTTGGCTTCAGGGATCCCGTGACCCTCGCATTGGTGTGCAGAATGTAAAATGTGTATGTGCTCATGTGTGTGTGGTTTTTTCTGAGAAGAGAAGCCATAGCTTTTATTTTAGGAGACAGGCTGGGGGTTTGTTGGTACTTGGTATTTTTATAGCTGGGAAAACCCCGACATGCCCAAATCATGTCTTGGTCTTATTTCTCCTTTCCCTGAAATTCCTGAGGAGTCTCTGCCTCAGGAGAGTGACAACGGGAGAAAAGAAACCAGAGCCGCTGAACTATTCGGTGCACCAGTTCCGGGGCTCTCCGGCCAGGCTCTCTGGGACTCGAGACCCACGTCCAGGCCTCCTTTCCCCAGAGGCAGGGAGCAGAGGCCGAGATCAGGAGCTGGGCCTGCTGCTGTATGACAGTACGGAGCTAAAGAGGGGTGTGTGTGTGTGTGTGTGTGTGTGTGTGTGTGTGTGTGTGTGTGTGTGT
>NW_019154093.1:14097955-14113643 GCF_002288905.1 Enhydra lutris kenyoni
TTTAGAGAGAAAGACTTCTTGCCTATCCCAGTAATTGTGACACTCAGTACCCTCAAACCAAAGTGGCCAGATCAGCTGCTTCTCCTCTCCACCGAAGCTTTGGCCGGAGTCTCACAGAGGATAGAGCTGATAAGCTCATTTCTGACGGTTTTACATAGTAGTCATATGGGACTTCAGAGAGGACACCTCAGGTCATGGAGAGAACCAGCTTCTGAAGCTGGATCCAGCCAGATTCTCCCCTTGCCTTTCTGAACCCCAGTCGCCTCCGTGAAATGGGATGTGGGGCGCCTGCCAGGCAACCCCTCCTCACTTCGGAGCTGGAGGGCAGAGGGGAGGGCTCATTCACCCTTAGCCCCAGGCCCCAGACTTCCGGAGGCAGGAACAGTAGTGACGACGGTCATTGGGGTGGCAGAACACCCATCTTGGCCTCATGACACTTGGGTGTCACACTTGGCCCAGCCGCCTCTGTGACCTTGATTGCGCATGTTGCTTCATCTTGGGGACTGTACCTGGGAAGTGGTGAAAGCAGAGGAGGTGGAAACGAGTCAGGTCTGTGGAAACCAGCCCGGAGACTTGCTCCCCACCACCTGGCCCCCCGCTGTGCCCTCCTGGTTCTCCTGAGCCACCCTGCTCTTCAGGTGGGGGTGAGGGGCAGGTATGGGCGGGAACCCCAGGTGCAGAACCGTTGGGGCCTGCCAGGTCCCGCAGAGGGGACAGAGGCCTGGCACAGGCTGGCACCTGCATTCCTTTCGGTCCACACCTGGCCCTCTCAGCGGGGGCTCCTCCCCAGGTCTGCATAAGATCTTGGCCACCTCCACCCTTCCCCTTCCTGCGGGGTCCTGTGGTCCCTGCCTTTGGGTCTGTGGGATTCCGAGATAGAATCAAAAGAAGCAGATACGCAGTAAGCCAGGGTGGGCTGGAGAGACAAAGAATCCAGTGCAGATTCCCGGGTTTCTGGCTTGGAAGGTGGGGTGGATAGTAGAAGTGAGAGAACTGATAGTAGAAGGGATAGAAGAACATACAGATAGTGGAAGAGGAGTCAGAGCAGATCTGGAGAAACCAGAAACCACGTTCACGTCTAGCAACAGCGGATTGGTTCAGTAAGTTATGAGACATCCTGGTGAGACCGGTTCTTAGAAAACAAACTTTTGATGTCTGTAACGATCAGTTATATAGCTGTATCATTTAGCCAAACCTCTGCTGTATACTTCTGGATTTTCCTCTGGTTTGAATTGTGCTTTTATAAATAACACCGAATAAGCAGCCTTTTTTATAAAGGTCTTCACCATTCCGATTACTGTTAAAAGAGAAAGGTTGCAGTCATCAGATACAAAAACAGCCTTCAGGCTTTTGGTCATATTGTCAGTTTCATTTTAGAAAGGCTCTACCAGTTTTACTCCTATAGCGGAGTGCAGGAGAATCCCGCCTGGGTGTGCTGACTGCCACAGTGCCAAGATACATACAGAGAGACACATGCACACACGTACACGTATTTTTATTTATTTATTTATTTATTTATTTTTAAGATTTTATTTATTTGACAGAGAGAGAGAGAGAGAGAGAGATCACATGTAGGCAGAGAGGCAGGCAGAGAGAGGAGAGGAAGCAGGCTCCCTGTGGAGCAGAGAGCCCTACGAGGGGCTCGATCCCAGGACCCTGGGATCATACCCGAGCCGAAGGCAGAGGCTTTAACCCACTGAGCCACCCAGGTGCCCCAACGTACACGTATTTTAGAGGATAACAAGGAACACCTTATTTCAATTTGCGTCTCATTGTCACTATTGGTTTTTTTATGCTTATTAACCTTGTGCTCTTTCCCTACTTTTATGGTGTCCTGTTAATTTTTTCATTAATTTTTAAAATATGTATTTCTTATTATCTGTGCAAAATGTTTCTCACTTTTTTGTTTCCCTCATAATTTGATTTATTCTATTTTTTAAAAAGATTTTTATTTATTTGACAGACACAGTGAGAGAGGAAACACAAGCAGGGGGGGCAGGAGAGGGAGAAGCAGGCTTCCCACGGAGCAGGGAGCCCCATGCAGGGCTCGATCCCAGGACCCTGGGATCCTGACCTGAGCTGAAGACAGACATTTAACGACTGAGCCACCCAGACACCCCACTTATTCTATTTTTGATACAGCAAAACCCTTAAAAATGTTTACAAAGTCAAAATCTGGGGTTTTTTGTTTTTTTAGTGTATTTCTGACATTGCATTAACATGTCAAAAGTTCAGTAATAAAATATACACCTCAATTTTCTTTTAGTTTTGCTTTTTTAGCATTTAGTAATTTCGTGTAGGGTATGAGGAGAGGAAGTAAAAGGATCTTTTTTCTAAAGAGCAGATTTTCAAATACCACTTGCTGAGAAAATGTTCTTGGGCCCACCAGCGGTGAAGCTTCCTTTTCCATAACCTTAGCTAAATGCATATAAATCTGTATATAGTTCTGCTTCCGGGCTCTCTTGGTTCATTGCTGTTTGTGTTGATTCTAAAACATCTATCAATGCCTTAATAGTTGCAAATTCGTAATATACTCTAATATCTAATATGTAAATTTGGGGGCTATTTTTGGTAAATTTCAAAAGTCCTATTGGGATTTTTCTTAGACTTCTGTGAAGCCCACATGAATCTGGGCAGACTTGGCATTGTGTTAATATTCAGCCTTCCCATCCAATAACATAGTTTGTCTCTCCAGTTTCTTTTTTTAAGTCATTTTTTTATGTCTCTCGATAAAGGATTATCGCTTTTTTAAAAGTATTATTTCAGGTCACATATCTTTAAGTCTGTCGCTCAGTAGTTGATATTTTTTGTTAGGATTGCAAATGGGATCTCCTTTATAGTATATCTGGTGACTGTTTCTGTTGGAGTTCATGTCCCATTACTAAATTATTCTGTCCATTCTAAGTTTAGTTGTTTTTCTTAGGTTTTCTAGGCAAATAACAAACACCCTGGGATACCAGGTTAGAGTCCATGGCTGGGTAATGCCTCCAGTTTGCAGGGTTGGTGCAATTCTCCCCAGCAGTAGTCGGAGCCCAGTGGGTGGAAAAGGTGGATGAATGGGTCGAGCCCAAGTTGAGGGGCTCCCGAGGCTGGGGCAATAGAAGGGCAAGGGGCAGGGGGCTGTGAGCTCTCCTGTGTGCTCCCTAGGGTGACCAACTTCAGGGACTAGACCAGGAAGGGCTCTTGGACTGTAAAGAAAGGTAGGGCTGGGGGCTGGAGGAAGGGAGAGGGTCAGGAGAGGATGTTGTGGCCCTGGAATGGATGCTGGGATGTCAAGTTTTGAGACCTGATGCCTTTCCTGTACGGGACTGGGCTCCCCGAGATCTCTACTTTGCAGTTAGAGACACTAAAGCTCTGAGAGCTTGTCACTTGCCTAAAGTCACCCACTGCTAATCAGTGGCATATTGTGTTCTGCTGTGCCTTACTAGCTCACGTTCTGTCCTTATTTTTCAGGTTCACTTTAGAACAGTTAACTGAAAGCAAGGAGAGACAGCAGAAGGGAAAGGAGGAGAGCCCAGCAGAGCAGCTAGGAGAGAGAGGGCAGGCTCCTCGTGGGCCCCTCAGCTGCAAAGGGGAGGGGACAGCTGGGCTGCTGGGTCCTCCTGCTGACCCAAGAATCCCCTCGAACCAGAACGGCACACCTCAGGGCCCCACCCAGAAGTGCCCCTGCCCTGCGATTCCCTCTATGTCCTCCCTCACACGTGGTGGCCCCACCATGTGCTCCCTGTCCCCCATCACCTACTCTTGTCTCTGTCACACATCCTGTGTCGTGACCCCCCACCCCTGACCGCAGCATACCAGCTTATCCCTCTACCAGGCTGTCTGTTCCCTGTGCCCCTGGTCCCCCAGTATATACATAATGTCTGCACCTTGTTTCTCGTTTGCCTGTACACACTTGGGGCCCTGCCCCCACACACACGGTCCCATGACGAGCTGTGTGCCCAACTCACGCCCACTTAATGCTGTGTCTGCAGAGTGCTTCTGATGGCTTCTGGAAATCTGTGGCCACGCGAGTGCCCAAGGAGCCCCCCGAGATTCGCATCCTCAACCCGTACTTCATCCAGGAGGCTGCCTTCACCCTCATCGGACTGCCCTTCAACAATGGCCTCATGGGCCGTGGGGTGAGACAGCAGGACCCTGGGGTTTGGCAGAGGGGAGCTGGGCCAGAGATGCCTCAGGAGGGGAAGACAGGGTGGCGGGGGGTGGGGGGCAGGGGCCCAGCCCTGGGGCCTGGAGCTCAGCTCTGGTGAGTGTGGTTAAGGGTCTCAGCCTGGCTCAGTAATCCAGCTGAATTCTGCCCTCCTCCGTCCCCTCCAGAACATTCCGACCCTTGGCAGCGTGGCGGTGACCATGGCACTACACGGCTGTGATGAGGTGGCAGTTGCAGGCTTTGGCTATGACATGAGCACCCCCAACGCACCCCTGCACTACTACGAGACCGTGCGCATGGCGGCCATCAAAGAGGTGCCGGGCTGGGTGGGGGGCGGTCCCTGAGCAGGGCTGAGGGAGGGATGCTCCCAGCACAAACGGACAGAGTGGGGTGAACCAGTGGCTGGTCCAGCTGCCCTAAGCCCTGCCTTTAGCTAAGTTGGATCACAGGCATCCATCCCTGCCTTTGGGTCTCTGGTCACTAAGCATCCTCTGTGCCCCTGAACCTAGCGCCCCCTTCCCTGCCCTTCTCTCCTCGAACTTTCCCTCCCTGGCACGCTCCCTGCCCTGGTCCTGCACCTGCCTCATCCTTGCTCTCCCCAACTGCCACATGCTAATCCTGGCACCAGCTCAGCACCATCTTCCCCCAGAAGACTTCGGTGCCCTCTCAGACCACCCAGAGACATTGCCTCTCCATGCCAGAACAGTCCCTGCACCCCTCTGCGTTCCCTGGGAAGGGACGCCCTGTAGCATGGATGCTCTTGATCACACAGAATGGCTTCCCAGGTGGTCCACATGTCCAGGTGCCTTCACGTTCAAGAAGCATTCCCGGTGTCCGGGCTGGCAGCCAGCCTCTTCTGACAGCATCTCTGCCTTCACATCCAGAGCCCATGTGAATCCCTCTCCCAGTCCCCTCACTGCCACCACCGGCCTTTCACGGATGCCAGCCCGTGACCTGCACATCTTGGGCCAGTGCTTTGAGCAGCTTCTCTGCTTCCACACGGGGGGCTGGGGTGGAGCGGGTGTTGGAGAACGCCTCCCTTCTGTGCAGACTCCTAGTCCTGTAAATGTAGTGCTTCCCATCTCAGCCAGCCCTCCCTCCTGCTCAGCACCTTTTCACATGCCCCCTCCAGCCCCGAGCCCTGGATTCCCTGAAGGCTCCCCCACCATCGCTGCGTCCAATGGGAGCACAGGCTACAGCGGGGACTCAGCAGCTCCTGTGGGCTCGTCCCCTCTGCCCTCCTCACTCCATCACAGCCCGACTTCCCCCTTCCCCTGCCATGACTCCCACAAAGGTCACCATGACTCAGCGCAAGGCTGCCAAATCCAGTGGACACGTGTAAGCCTCATCTCTCCTGACCTCTCAGAAATGCTTTTTAAGTTGACCACTCCTTCCTCTTTGAAACTTTTCCTGCTCAGACTTGCGAGTCCGTGATCTCGGGTGTTCCTCTCATTTCACTTGCCAGTCTCTCTCATTCTCTTCCTCAGCGTCCTTGATTTCAGTCCACCCCCAAAGAGTCAGCATTCACTAGGGCTCCATCCTGGACGGTCTTCTCACATTCCACGTTCTCCAGGAGCTTGACGTCCCCGCCTGTGGGTTAAGTTCCTTTCTGTAGGATCTCACATGTGTTGTTCACTCAGGCACCTTAAGCCATGAGAAGTTATTGCAGGAATTTAAGCGTGCCTTGGGAAACCCGGAACAGCCTTATGGTGGGACCCCCCTGTTGCCTGGAGTGGGATTCAGGAGTGGGGGGGGGGGGGCCACCGCGGGGCTAGGACAGCTCCAGATTGATGCCATCACCTTCAGTAGTGGTTCCAGGCCTGCCTCCTCATTGCCAGGACCCCGTTGGTCTTTCCCTCTGTGTCTCTTTGTGTATCTTCTTGCCTTTTTGGCCCTTGCCTGCACCCACTCAGAACCATTAACACAGCATTCACCTGTCTCCTGGCTTCTGTTCTGTGGTATCTTTGGCCTCTTACACAATGCTTTCATGCAAACTTGGTGTCCGGGTTCCAGGCAGAGGGTGGGAGGCTGTAGCCAGCTCCCGCAGGGCTTCTTGTGCCGCGGTGGAGTTTGGACATCACTCCACTGGCCGGGAGGAGCCACGGGAGGGTTTCAGGCTGCATGTAGTAGGTCACTAGCATGTAGTGCGTCACCTGCCAGCATGTAGTAGGTCACTCTGGCTGCAGCACGAAACAGAAGGCCGTGAGGCAGAGATCGAGCTAGCCGGGGGCCTGTCCCAGCAGTTTAGGCAAGACACGAAGACTCCGTCGACTCCAGAGTGGATGAGAAGACGGAGACAGAGACAGAAGTTTCGACCGGTAGGGCCTGGGTCTGCCCCAGTGCAGGAATGAGGGAGAAGGGCTGCACCTTCCCTGAAGCCCTCGGGGGAGCCTGTTCCCTTTCTTCTTGGGCATGCCAGATCTCAGTTTCCAGGCCAAACCGCCCCCCCACCCCACCCCCATCATCCTCTGAAACCGGCCGCCTTGATGCTCACGGCATTGGCTGCACCTGCTCCATGCAGGGTGCTGGGGACCTCAAGTTAGGAGATCCCATGGCCTGGGCGTAGAACCTGGCTCTGTACCTTTCTTTCCTTCCCAGTAAGGGGGTAATGATAGCACCTATTCCCTAGGTTTGGGGAAGATTAAACCCAATAATGTGTTTAGAAAAAAAGGCCTGGCACCCAGTAAGCATTCATACTGTTAGTTGTTATTATTAACGTTTTATCTGTACTTGTTACTGTTAACCTCCCAATATCCTGGTTGGGGATTCACTGGAAATGCTGGTGCCTGTGTTTGGGGTCCCCACTGTCCACCTTGAGTGTCTGCAGGAAGCACTTGAATCGTCCAGCTCCCTGGCCCGAGCACTGTTCCCCTCTGCTCGGCCCATGGGCCCATTCTCCAGGCCCAGCAGGAAGGGGCGGGCAGCCGAGGTTCCGTGCTGGGGGATCTACAAGGAACGTCAGAGGAGTTTGGAGAGGGGACAGAACAAAAGAAGGAAGGAGTTAGGAAGGTGAAGGGTTGTGGAGACCAAGGGAGCAGCGCGCAGGGACTGTCCACCACATCTGGCGCTGTCGAGAAGTCTAGTGAGAGGAGCACTGGGAAGCGGCCAGGGGCTGCACCAGTGAGGTGGCCCCGTGTACGGTGGGGAGAGCAGCCTCGAAGGCCAGTGGCTGAGCAGGGAGTAAAGGCAGTGCACAGAGGCAGGCATGGTGCCCAGTACGTGCTCCCAGGAAGCAGGGAGGAGGAGGTGGAGGATGGAGCAGCAGCTCGCTCAGGGCTGATGTGGGCTCACAGGACTGTGCGAGTTGTGTGAGTTGGGAGCACAGCTGCCTGTTGAGGTCCATGGCCGGCAGGGAGGGGAGCGATTGCCCAGGGAGAGGGAGAGCACAGAGCACCAGCGGTCGGCACAGCCCCAGGGTTTAATGACTGGGTGAGGGGCGAGGAACCAGAGATGGAGGAAGGAAAAGAACTGTCAGAAGGACAGCTGCATCCAGAATCAGGGGTCCTGCTGAGGCTGGGGACCCAGGACTGCCAGAATTCGGCCCCAGCCCATGGACAGTGTAGACAACACAGTATAGACAGCTCTGGTAAGCCCCTGTGCCGTCCGCGTGGAAGGGAGAATGAGGTGGCTTTGCCTGGCCTAAGAGAGCTACAGCCCAGGGCCATTCGTTGTGTTTCCTGTTTTATTATGGACACTGTCAAACATATTCATCAATGTAGACAGTAATATAATGAGCGCTCATGCATCTATCACTGACCTCCCTCAATTATCAGTGCCTGGCCAGTGTTCACCTGTCCTTCCTTTCGTGCACCCCTCCCCACTGATTATTTGGAAACAAGTCTCAGATATCATATCATTCTGACCATAAATATTTCAGTAACTTTCTCTAAAAGATAGGCACTTTTAAAAAATTATCATGATACTATTATCAAACCTAAAAAAACTTTTTTAACAGTTTCTTAGTATCATAAAAAATGTCTAGTCTTGGGGTGCCTGGCTGGCTCAGTCAGAAAAGCATGCAACTCTTGGTCTCAGGTTCATGAGTGCCAGCCCGACAATGGGTGTAGAGATGAATAAAAATAAGTAAACAAGCTTTTTAAAAAAAATCCAGTCTTCCCATGAGCTTTCAACCGTCAGTGACTCCTGGTGGGTGTTCTTGAAACAAACCCATCAGTGATTGCTTCTTCCTGGGGGTGATAGAGGGGAGGTGTAAGGAAAGACTGGTCTAAGTGTACACATTTGTTCGGATCCTGGCCCTGCCATTCCTCCAGGCCTCTGTGTTCTTACCCTCAAAATCTAATTTCATTCAGCACATCTTTATTGAGCACCTACTGTGTGCTGAATAGTCCCTGCCTTCAAAGAGAGACAGTGTGCCGAATGAGTGACTCTTCGAGGGATGAGGGCAGATCACGCTGGGGGTCTGCAGCAGGAAGGGACAGGTCACAGATGGCATAGTGTTGTGACAGGAGCCTCAGGGGAGCCAGAGGTTTTAGAGAGTTTGGAGGGGCAGTGGTGTAGATGCAGCGATTGAGAGAGGCAGACCCTGCAGACCTTCCAGGCACCGTGGAATGTGGAGTAGAGAGAAGAAACAGTCACCATTTGAGATGTGTCTGGGGGACACTGTCCTTAGGAGCAGCCAGGTTCATGGTTAGCCCAAGAAGTCGAAGGGCATAGTCAGAGGATACAGGGAATTTGGCCTGCGTTTCCGATCAAAAAGATTTGGCAAGCTGGAGAAGGTGGACTGGATGAGACTAGGGCCAGGACAGAGCCCTGGGTCCTTAGCCCCAGCCAGCAGTGCCCGTGAACACCACGGTCAGGCACCCGCAGTGCGGTCAGGTGCATACAAACTCCGAAGAGGCTATCTGCTTTCCCTGAGCCAGTCAGTCTGTCCTTTTTCATTCTTTGAGGGACTTCCCACCAGAGCCTCCTGGTACAAGTACCAGGGACAGGAGAGAGACTGAGCCCAAGTGCAGTCTTCGCCCAGGAAAGGCCCAGAAGGTGGCATCTTCCCTGTAATTTCCACATTCACAGAAAGGTGAGCCTCTTGTCCTCAGCCCCCCACCCGCACCCCCCGGCTCCTCTGATCTGGGAGGCAGGATTTCATCAGCCTGGAGACCGCGTTGCATCAGGCCAGAGGATGACTAAGTGACCCCACGCAGTCCTCCTTCCGGCAGGGCACAGCCCCCAGGTCTGGGCCAGCTCTCCCTGACTCACATGGTCTACCCTCAGGGTGCCTAGGAGCTAGGTGCTCTGGATGCACAGCTAGACAAGGAGGTAACGTCTGTTGAACAGAGTGTGTGAAGGCCCCTGTCTTCGGAGTCTTGGAAGGAGAGGAGAGGCAGAGTTCTCGTAGGGCGAGGAAAGGGGTTCTGGGAAGGGAGGACGATGAGCAGATTTCCCAGTCACAGAGCACTGGGAGAGTGTTGGGCAGAGGAGAGCACCGAGCTCCACTCATCCCTTCCCTGTGCCTTGCCTTCCAGTCCTGGACGCACAATATCCAGCGAGAGAAAGAGTTTCTGCGGAAGCTGGTGAAAGCACGTGTCATCACTGACCTAACCAGCGGCATCTGACGTGGGCCCAGCACATGGTCACGGAGGTCCTGGCACCGCCAAGAGGAAGCAGCAGCCACCACCACCTGCCCACCCCATTGGCCTCAGTCTGGCTCTGCCTAAAAGGTGCAGGAGTCTTCAGACTCAGAGAAGGACAGTGCCAAGTGGCCCCAGGGGTGGCGAGGCCTTGGCAGGGCAGCCAGAGCTGTGTCTGCCCAGAGGCCAGCCTCAGAGACCAGCACTTAGCCTCATTCTCAGCCTGGGTCCTTGAAGCCAGAGGGCCGGAAGGCCACCGGCCATGCCCAGCAGGCCCAGCATGCAGGAGGTGGACATCAGGCAGCAAGGCTGCTGCTGGAATCATTTCTCCAATCAGTGTTTGGTGTATTATCATTTTGTGAATTTGGGTGGGGGGGGAGGGGCGGGATAATTTATTTTTAAATAAGGTTGGAGATGTCAAGTTGGGTCCACTTGCCATGCAGAAAGAGGCCCACCAGGGGGCCCGCCGGGCAGTGGTACCAGCAGGCTCCCTGGAGAGTGGGGGGGCGGTGCCACGACTAGCCCGTGCCCTGCTTGGGGCTTGGCGGAGGTGGGCAGGATCTCATGCCAGCCCCCTCCTGCTCCTGACACTGTTTGGCCCTTCTTGAGGAGAAGATGGGGTATTCCCATTCACCAGCCCCTAACTACCCCACAGGGAAACCTGGAGCCATCATTTAAGCCAACAAGACAGACCCTGGCTTAAGCAGAGAGAACTTGAAAGCTCAGGAGGCGAGGCCTGGCCGAGCCTGATGGAAATGCCCCCCGCCCCCCAGCTGATCCATAGGACGGTGCCCCACAGCCTGGACTGACCAACT
This sequence comes from Enhydra lutris kenyoni, assembly GCF_002288905.1. Classification (NCBI taxonomy): domain Eukaryota; kingdom Metazoa; phylum Chordata; class Mammalia; order Carnivora; family Mustelidae; genus Enhydra; species Enhydra lutris. The sequence goes on from NW_019154093.1 coordinate 14,108,506, forward strand.
CGGCAGCTGTTCTGGATTTCAGCAATGAGACTGTCAGGTCCTTGGGTTCTGCCTTTAGCCTGGACTGGAGGGAAATGAGGCTCAAGGACCTTGTCCAGGCTGTGGCAGCCATCCTGGAAGCAATAAAGCTCTTCCCTGAATCTGGCCTCCTCTGCTTTCTGTGATGCTCCCAAAAGAAGCAGGACCCTGGGGCCTCGGCAACGACATGAAAGCCAAGGGCCATCTCTCTAGCCCACAGATTCCTGGGCCCCTTCCTCTTCTCCTTCTGAAGCCTCTCCCATCCCTCACAGTCCCGCACCCTCTTCACCTTAGAGGCCGACCACAAGTAGGAGGGCATGCCCCAGGGTCTGCCCTACCCCGAAGGAGCCAGAGGGCAGGGGGCTGAAGTCCACAGGGCCACAGCGCCCCAGAGCCCCAGTTACACAGGGACAGAGATTCCTGCAAGCTCAGGACAACGATGGGCTGAGCCCCGACACAGAGAGGCTCATTGACCACACTTGCTCCTGGCTCCCAGGGCTGAACTCCAGAGGGAATAGGCCCCATCCCCACCCAGAACACAAAGGCACACCCCTCCCCGCAACCCCTCTCCACCCACACAGAACAGGAAGGCAGAGCCCAGCTCTAGGCACCCCCAGGTGAACCTGGGAAAGGACACCCCCCACCCCGACCCCGAGAGACCTAGAATCGGATGGCTCCCCTCCCAGTGTCCCCAGGCAGGCCTGAGATCAGGGCAAGCCACACCCACATCTGAGGCAAGGAGTGCACTTCCTGCCAGAGCTGCCACTGTGGCAGTAGGTGAGGCTGGCCGGCTCCCTTGCCTCTCGCCTGCCATCCCAAGGGCCACCAGCGTCCCATATGCCCCCTTAACTGCTGCGGTTGGTTCTCGGGCAGAAGCCGCCTCTGCTGGGGGGAAAGCCAGGCCCTGACAGAAGGACAGGTACACCCAGAACTCCCTTGGGATGCTGCTGGAAACGGCACCATTCCAATGAGTTCCCGCATTCTACGGGAAGGCGCCCCCTGGAGTTGTACCGGGCCTAGGTGGCGGCCTACAAGAGGCAGCCATGACTGATTGAGCCCCAGGTTGCAGGAAGCAACAAAGGGAGGAGCTATTCCCTGCTTGGTCCCCTGTCCCTCAGGGGTCCTGTCAGGCCCGCAGACAGGCCCTGCCCCCCCAGCCCCAGCAGCTCTCTGTGCTCTTGGCTTCCCCTGCACGGGACCTGCTGTCACAAAGCTATGGTTCTCGGCCCTGGCCATACACCAGGCCAACCCGTGCAAACTGGAAAACCTGCACATGCCCACCCCAAGATTCTGATTCAGGTCTGGGGTGGGGCCCAGATGTGGGTGGTTTTTAAAGGTCCACAGGTGATTCTGATGCATAGACAAGGCCTAGCTGGTCCGCACACGTCCCCTGAGCACTTTCCTCCCCACCCACGGCTCCCAGTTGTCGGCTGGTCGGTAATTCCCCAATTGTCCTCTTCAGCCCAGCTCTCTCCGCTTTGCTCCAGGCTACACAGTCGGCTACTTCCTGAACATGGTCACTAAGGTAATCCACAGGTCCTTCCAAAGCCACACGTCAAACACCCAACTCCGGAGCTCCTGTCTCCAACCCATCCTCCTCAAGGGAGCCCTGCTGCCAGCATGCACCTCTCCACCTGGTCACCCGGGCCAGAAGCGCATCTTTGTCTGTCTTACCTCTTCATCCCATCCAATCAGGCACCGGCTGAATCCAAGAAGCTGTGGTCTGAAAAGCCTTGTGGCCCTCTGCCCCCCAACCCCGAGTCTCTGCCTCAGTCTCCTCTCTCCCCAGCAGCCTCCCTACGTCTCCCACCACCACCACCCCAACCAGCCAGTCACTGCAGCACATGTCTGGTCGCACCAGTCTCCTGCCTGCCACCTTCAGTGGTCCCCAGTCCACTGGTATAAAGTCCAGACTCCCCAGTATGACACACAGGATCTGGCCTTTCCTTACCTCTATCCATGTTACTCAACCTCCACCTCACCTGCTAAATTGCTGTAATTAGGCACCTGAAACACTACCCTCCAGCTCCTACCTCAAAGCTTCCGTGCATGCGTCTCTCCTCTGTGACCCTCCCCTCTGCCGCCGGGGCTCCCGCTCCTACCAGCGCGGCCCCAGGGAGCGCAGCGTTTGCCTGGCGGGCGGCAGGGAGGCTGGAGCAGGGTCAGGCCTCCGGAGCCCCAGCGCCCCACTTCACCAATCCAACAAGTCCATGGTTCTGCGGAGAGAAGAAGCTTGCGGTGGGCCAGGGATCGGAGAGCAGCCACGGTGGCTTAGCCAGCTGGGACCCCGGAGCCCACGCCAATCTCAGGGCCCCACAGCAGAGGCAGCGACCGGTCTGTCTCCTCCCTGCCCGCCCTCCGCCCAGCCTCCCAACTCCCTACTTTGCGTGCCTACAAACTCTGAACTCCCAGTTCCCGTGCCTCTCCACCGCCCGGGTTCTCCACTCTGCATCCCCAGGGTCCCTTCCCAGCGTCTCCTCCCCCAGCCCAGCTTGGGGGACCTAGCGTATCCCGGGGGGACCGGATCCCAGCAGGTGGAGCGGCCAGGTGAGCCCTGAAAGGTGGGGCTGGGCGGGGGCGCTCTGGGCCCCACCCCGGGATCCGGTGACGCCGGGGCTGGAATTTGACACCGGATGGCGGCGGGCATGAGGCTGCTAAGGGATGGAGTTGGGCTCGGCCCCCAGACACGGCCCACGGGCTCTGCCAGCAGCAGGTCCCTCGGGCCCCAGCCCTCACTGCGTCCCGGACCCAGAACCCTGCACCGCGGTAAGCCGACCTGTTGGCCCACCCTTGTTCCAGCCCTGGGGCTAGGGGGAGCGGGCAGGAGAGTTCCCCTCCACTCCTCTCTCACAGCCTCCCTCTCCTGGGCCAGAGGCATAGCTCTCCGCCCCTCCCGGCCCCCTCAGTCCCCCTGTCGCTGGTCGGACTGCGCTAGCTCGCCGTAATGTGAGGCTCCCGCTGCCGCTACAGGGCGCAGACTGGATGCCAAGGCCACGCTTTTGGCTGAAAGGGGCGCTGCCAGGTGCACAGCCCTGGGCATGAGCCTTTTAAGCTGCGGAGGAAAGCTCAGCACTGGTCCCAGGAAAGGTGCCTAGAAGACCACAGAGGAGGACCCCTGTGGTGAGTATCTGGCTGGCAAGTGGGGAAGCAAGGATTGGAGGACCAAGTGGCCCCCAGACCGCTAGGAGGGAGACGGCCTGACCTGCCCTCAAAAGACCAGCTCCTGAGCTCCCCCTAGCGCAGGGGGTCACTGAGGCTGCCTGGCCGTGGCTTGCACTCCATCAATGAGAAGTCACTAGCCTGGTCCCTCGAGGCCGGATTCAAGTAGGAGCACACCAGGGAGGCCTGCCTGGGGAGATCTGGTCCACAGGTATGCAGGCGTCCTGTGTGCTGTGGGGTGGGACCCAAGGGCAGACCAGCTAGTGAGGGCTCTAGGGCCCCAGAGGGGTGTTTGGGAATGCCAGCCAGGGTGGGTTCACCAAAGTCTTGGTGGGGCTCAGAAAGGCTGGCTGGGCTCAGGAAGCATGGCTCATGGGGGAAACTTAGAGGAGCAGGGCCAGGCTACCAGACCCACAGGAAGCTGGAGGGGGACAGACCTGGACCAGCTCTCAAAGACCAGGTTGAAGTGGAGGCCTGGTTGGCCCTCCTGGGAGTTGCTCAGGCATGAGTCTATCTGAGCACGGCCAAAAGCCCACCCCCGGCTTTGAGTCTGCAGGCTTGGCAATGCTGCCCCCTGGTGGCCACAGGGAGCCATGCCCAGGCCCCATGTTCGAGGGGCCATCAGCCCCCATCATCCGCTGGCTCATCTGTGGGGAGAAGAGAGAACTCTGGCGGCTCTGGGTCCAGACAGAGATCACAGAGGAGCAAGGAGCAGCAGCGCTGGGTGGGCAACACGGGCTGACGCTGGGGCATCGCCGACATCAGATAGGTCAACAGCAAACACCCTGAATCCTCTCTAGTCCACATCCTCCTCTGTGCCATGGAGACAAAGGTCTCTGTGGGACCCAGAGTGTCCAGCTACTTCCTTCTCCAGCTGCTCCTGGCAGCTCCAGCCCCGCAGCACAGAGCAGTGAGGTCCTGGGGCAAGAGACCCTGGGATGTGAAGCAGTCGCCGAGCTTCCCTGGGTCTTACTTGTGCAGGTGGAAAATGAGGATTATGCCAGCTACCTCATGGAGTTGTGAGGACTGAAAGAGGGAACAGGTGCAAAGTTCCAACACAAAGTTAGGTTCTCAATGCAGTTACTTCTCCTCCCGGGTTGAGTCCAGCCATCCAAGTCCCTTGTACTTCGTCTGGAAACACGGAAGAGGAGGGATAACCTACCCAGAGGATAACTCATCTCTCATTGTCCCAGGATGCCTCAAGAGGAGGAGAGGGGTGGGGACATGTCAGCTAGGGCTGATGGGCGCACCTGGTATTGACAGATGGAGCCCGGATGTGGAAGCCCTTCTGTGCTGCCCCACTGGCCCCCGCCTAGGCGGCAGGTGAGTGGTTCTCCCAGTGACTGCCACCTGGAATTGAGGGAAGGTGGTTTGAGTGGGGAGGCAGCGTAGGGCTTGGCCTGGGCTGGCGACAGAAGAGGTAGAAGGAAGGGTCAAGGAGGGACCAGAAGTAAGGAGGAACGTCAATGATCTGTCCCCTCAGCTCCCTGAGGCAGCAGACCCACTATCCTCCAACCTAAACCCTTGGGGAGCTCCCCCCACCCAACTAAGCGCCCATCCTCTCTCTGAACCCCGCTGCCCCAGTCCCTTCGCGACCTCCCTCCACCCCAGCCGACATTCCTCCCTGAGGCTCCACTGCTGTCTCTGCGCAGCCGGCCCTGTGGCCAACCCTGGCCGCTCTGGCCCTGCTGAGCAGCGTCGCCGAGGCCTCCCTGGGCCCCGCGCCCCGCAGTCCCGCCCCACGCCTCGGCCCCGCTCCGGCCCCGGCGCCCCCCACCGGCCACCTGCCCGGTAGGTGAGAGGGCGAGGGGGCGGGGCGGGACGGGGCTGGCCCGGGACCCGGTGAGTGACTCCGTCTCCTTGCAGGGGGCCGCGCGGCCCGCACGTGCGGCGGAAGAGCCCGGCGGCCGTCGCCCCAGCCGCCCCGGCCCGCGCCCCTGCCGCCCGCGCCCTCGCCGGCG
>NW_019154093.1:14114043-14228839 GCF_002288905.1 Enhydra lutris kenyoni
GGGGGAGCCGCGCGCGGACGGCGGGGGCGCGGGGCTGCCGCCTGCGCTCGCAGCTGGTGCCGGTGCGCGCGCTCGGCCTGGGCCACAGCTCCGACGAGCTGGTGCGTTTCCGCTTCTGCAGCGGCTCCTGCCGCCGCGCGCGCTCCCCGCACGACCTCAGCCTGGCCAGCCTGTTGGGCGCCGGGGCCCTACGGCCGCCCCCGGGCTCGCGGCCGGTCAGCCAGCCGTGCTGCCGCCCCACGCGCTACGAGGCGGTCTCCTTCATGGACGTCAACAGCACCTGGAGAACCGTGGATCGCCTGTCGGCCACTGCCTGCGGCTGCCTGGGCTGAAGCCTCGCTCACGGGGTTGGCGGACTGCACCCTTACCCGCGGCTTCTGGCGCCCGGGGCCCTCTCGCAGGAGAGCCCGGGGTGGGGTGGGGGCGGGGGGTGGCTCGGGCCTCAGCCCAAAACCGAGGCCTCTGCCCGGTGAATGATGGCCATGACCCCCCGAGAGATGGAGGGACGACGGGCCTGGGGCCCTAGGGTCCTCGCCCTGCCAGTCCCAGCCCTGCAGACACCAGACACCTCAGCTGCGGAGACCTTAGGACCCGCTTCACACAGACTCTGGCACTGACTCGGCCACGGCCCCCTGGCCTCAGCCCAGGCCCTGGGGGCACAGAATCGGAGGAGACACACGGCAATCACATTGCCCACGAGGGCCTGGACTCACTCGTGGGAGCTGGACCCCTATTTATTATTCCTAAGTTATTTATTTACTTCGGTGGTTTGTCAGATCCTTTCCTGGGCAGTGGGGCTGAACGGGTAACAGCAGCTGAATGGGGATCAGGGGCTGGCCATCACCCTGTCTTCATGCTGACTCAGGAAATCACATGCCTGGCCTGGATTTTCCATTGCTTGCCTGCAGCCACCAGCTCTGGGATATGGGGCATGGAATACAGGCAGAGTGGGTGGCACAGCGGTGTTCTCCAGTCCCAACAGGCCAGCTCACACACCCCTGCACCATCCCCAGCCCTTGGGACCCGGAGTTACAGTTGGAGAGAACCCTACCCTTGCCACATCAGGCATTCTGGGGGCCTCACTTAATGTGTAATGACACAGAGAACCACAAACTGCCCCACCCCAGGGTCACTCATCTGTGTCCTACCCTCCAGGGCACTCTGACAGGTGCATACACTGCCTCTGCTTATAGACAATCCAGCACGGGGAGCTCACTGCCCACATTCCATGAAGCAGCCCAGGGCAAAAGAGCATCTGCAAAGGCTGCGGTGGGGGAAGAAGGTGCAACTGGTTTGAGGGCGGGGGGGGATGAAGCAGAGAGAGCATCAAGGGAATTAGAGGGCAGGAAAGGACTGAGGGGCCCCCCATAGGGACTGCATTTTGAGAGATGAACAAGGATATTCATTTATTCATTCAACAAGTATTTATTAATTACCTATTATATAGTAGACACCAGAGATACAGAGGTGAAAGGGACATGATCCCTGCCCTTAAGCTTAACTCAGGAGAGACAGACTATAATTATGGAAGTTCAGTTTGACAGATAGTATGAAAAGGACAAGAAGCTAAGAGGTACACACCTGCTTCTGGAAGGAAGGAGAGGTTAGTTCTGACTCTGGCCTTCCACAGTGTCCCCGAGTCATCTCTCAAAAGTCAGTGCAATCATCTGAGCTTTCCTGCCTGTCCCTATGAAACCCTGTTTCCTGGGTCCTGCGAATTTGTCTGATATGATGTTCTTCTTTGGAAATAAGATGAGGGCCTGCATTTAGAAAGGATGCCAAGTCTGAGGAAGCACGGGGCATCGAAGGGCCATCGGGAGGAAGGGATATGTGGTCTGGAGCTGAGAAGGGAGGTCTAGACTGGAGATAGATTTGGCAGCTGTGAGTACAAGGGCAGTGGCTGTAGCCAGGGGCGCATGAGAGCACGGTGGGAATGAGCTGGCTGAGGGTGGGACCCCTCGGGCATCTGCCACTGCTAACCAAAATTCCTTCCAAACTGTCTAAGTGCCTGGCTGCTTTGGCACAGTTGCCTCCTTCACTCGGGCCAAAGTGAGGAGCAGACAACAGGGACAGCTGTGTGCGCTCTGGGTCAAGGAGGAGAAACGGGTCTGTGCTTCCACTCTTCCATTTTCACTGCCCCAGTTCTAGGTGCTCCCCAAACTCTGGTGCTCTCACACTGCCTTCAAACACCCCTTTGCCCCGTCTCTCTTCCTCCAAACTGATTGAGGATCCTCAGTCCCCAGCCCTTCCCACCTGCACCCGAAGAAAATGGAACCAGTGCCATGCAGTTTGCAGACACCTCATGGAGGCCTAGGCCCTGGCCCTGGTTGGGGATGAAGGAGGACATCCCATCAAGCAGAGTCATGGGGTCCAAGGAGCCCCTGCTGGAATGACTTGAAAACCTGGCCTAGCCCCCAAGCCCTCCAGACCCTGTCCTTCAGGGGTCATTTCAGCTCTCAGAGACACTTAAAGAAGACAGACTGAAACCACCTCTGACAATGCTCAAGAGAGCACTGACCTGGCAAGAGAGCCAGGTCAGAACCCAAGCCAAGGGTGCTGGCTCTCAACAGTCCTGATTGCCAGTCCTTGAGCAAGTAGGGTCCCTCCAACTCAACGATGCATTCTGGGCCCCAGAGAGATTGTGCCCAACATCTCACACAGTCCCAGCTGAAACTGTACCTTCTCTAAGAAGAACACAGTCCCATAAGAACCCAAATACCTCTTAAAGAATAAAATAAAATAAAATAAAATAAAATAAAATAAAGCCCCTTTCCCCCAAAGGAACAAGTTCCAGAGCCCGTAGTTCTCAGCCTACAACTTCGCAGAGGTCACTGGCATGTGAACTCACCAGGCAGAGCACTTTCCACTCCCAGAAGCCACAGGTGGTATTTCCATTCTTGACCGTAGTCTTTGTTTCACATTTGCAAAAAAACTACATTGCTCCTTTGAGTGGTCTTCCCAGAACCAAGCTATGGTCTCCTCCAAAGGGCTATCAAGTCACCAACTCTTATAAGATGGAAAACTATAGGCAGCTTTGAAATGGCAGTTTTTAAAGCTTCAGGGAGCACCCAAAACTTCCCTGAACATTTGGTTCATCCAGGAACTGAGGTGTGGGGTTCCATGTGCTGCCCCCTGCACTTGCCAATGGCTTTCTTCCTCTCCTGTCCAAAAATGATCCTGTTTCCCCTGTGACAGAGTGTATGTGCACCAGCTGACTCACTGAGGTCTCATCTGGGAAAGGAGAGGCTGTGTAGAAAGCTAAGGGATCAGAGAAAAGATCTAGGAGAGTCTGCACTATGTGAGATCACCTTTCTTGGTCACAGGAGTGGTTCTTAACCTGTTTTGGGGTTGTAAAGTCCTTAGGAACTCTGATGAAAGCCGGGGGATTCGCTCCCTGCACCCCCAAGTGATGAATTCAATTTATCCTACATCCTACAGATAGGTTTTTCTAAAATGCAAATCCAATCATCACTGCCCACTTGAAACCCCACTTAAGATTTATTGAATGACTAGACTCCGACTAGATTTTGCTTCCAAGCTAATCCAGCCCCCCTCCTTACACCTTTCTTTCTATTCTTCAAGCCCAGACCAAGTTTCTCCTCCTCAGGGAAGCCTACACTCACCTTCTTCAGCCTTAGCAGGTATTGCCAATGTCAGCTTCCTCCATTGAATACAAATACAAGTCCTCCTTTCCCTTTTGATCATTTTCCCCCTGCTGGGATAACTGGCAAGAGTTAATAAAAGATCAGGGTGCCTGGCTGGCTCATTCGGAAGAGCATGGGACTCTTGATCTCAGGGTTGTGAGTCTGGGCCCCACCGTTGGGTGCAGAGATTATTTAAATAAATAAACTTTAAAAATAAGAGTTAGCATAAAGACAAGTGGAAGTGAAGGAGTAGGATCTGCTGGGGTCTGCGGTCAACCAGATCCATGCTGGTCTCTGCTACACTAGCTGAAAGCTCAACCTTTCTCAACCTGTTTCCTCATCGGAAAATGGTGACTAAAAAACCCACCGCAGAGTTGTCCAGAGAATCGGACTTAGGTATGCAAAGTACTACTTGTTCCTAGCACTTAAATGTGAGCTATTCTTATTCTAATTATTCATAAAGAGAAGCTGCTTCCAAGCACCCTAGGAAATTCTCCGAGTACTGTCCATGGTATGTGGTTTCCTGGTTGGTCACTGGGCACTCGGAGAGCCGTCCTTTTTTTTATTCCTGGGGCGCACCAAGCCCCCTTTCTACTGTGGGCGGTGCTGATGCCTTCTGCCCAGATCGCCCTCTTCCCGGACCCCAGGAGGCGCCGGCAGCGCGACACCACGGTGACCTGTTTCTCCACACCAAGCCCCAACGCACGCCTTTTCCTCTAGCCTGCATTCCCAGCTCCAACCACCGGCCCCCTCGGTCACGTCCTCCTAGGGAACTGCTCATCAGCGCCTCCCGCAGATCTGACCCTGTGGCCGGCCGGAGGTCTGGGGCCGGCGGGGCTCCACTGGTCCCCAGCCCACGTGCTCCCGACCTCAGCCGCAAGGCGCCGCCCTCCCGCTAGCCGCAATGCGGACTACGTTTCCCAGGGTACCCAGCGGCGGGGCCTTGGCTCAGTGGGGGCCTCGAGCGGCGCGCAGCTCCGTCGCCTGCTCGGGGGCGCGCGGGCCGGCGCGAGGACAAGACCAGAGACCCGGAATGAGTTTCTGCGCAGTTCCGCTGGGCCGTGCCGGGCCGGGCCAGGGCAGGCGCGGGGGGAGGGCGGCGCCTGAGTCGGCTGTGCCGGGAACAGGCGCTGGGGGCAGCCCGCGCCTCGCTGAGGTCCCCGCCCCGTCCCGGCCGGGCCGGCTCGCCTGTCAGTCACTAGGGCGGCGGCGGCGGCGGTAGCGGGGCCGGAGCCGGGCGGTGAGAAGAGCGCGGGCCAGGCCGGGCGGTGAGAAGAGCGCGGGCCAGGCCGAGCGGAGGAGACCTGCCACAGCCCCTCAACTCTACGGACTCTTCGCCCCAGACTCGCGAAGCTGCACCCCTGCGCCTCGTCGGACGCCTCCGTAACCCGCGAAGGGCTCTCTCCCTCGTCACCCCCTACCCCGTGACCTCCTCGTAGGACCCGAGAGCTCCCTCAGACGAGGGTGTTGTGGGTACAGACCATCGACCCTGTGACCTCTCACGGGCCAGGGGCTCGGTTTCCCCCACAGGCCTGCCTTCCCTATGACTCCTTCCTCAGAGATTCTGGGGACAGAGCCGTAACCCACCACCGGGACCCCCGCCTGCGAACTCTTCACTGACGGCTCCCTCCTCGGAGTCCCCCTCATTGGCTTCCTCTTAAGAGCACCCCTTTGGCCTCTGGCAAGCCCCCCATCCCCGACCGAGGTGGGGAGGCCTCGGCAGCCATGCCCGCCCTGGGCCCCCTGTCACCCCACCGCTTCCTGGGGACCCAAGCCGGGGTCTAGCAGGGGGCCAGCAGCCAAGGGGCTGGGGCAGGAGACAGGTCAGGGTCCACCTCCCTGCTGGGGAGGGAGCAAAGATGGAGCGGCGGGAGGAGCAGCCAGGGGCTACAGGGGCTGGAGCAGCACCAGCCTTGGACTTCACTGTGGAGAACGTGGAGAAGGTATGAGGGCCCTGGGGTGGGCGGTCCAGTGACAGAGCAGAAGTTCTGGGGACTGATACCAATGCCAGAGCCCAGGCTTGGGCTGGGTGCCTGCTGGGATGGTGCCCCCAGAGCACCTGGCATTTGCTGTCTCTCTGGGCAGGCATGGACAGCAGAGTAGTGGTGTCCTAATGGTTTATTTTTGGCTTTCCTTAGACATGGGCTCTCTGTGGATACTCTAGGGTCTTGGGATGGTCCCTCCAGAGTGCTGATGGCCTAGACCTATAGCCACACTGGCTATTCTCCAGCTCCATGGGAACTGCATGAGCAGTGCAGTAAGAAACCAGGAACCCAGGAGACCTGCAGCTCAATCTCCAGGAACCTTACAGATGCTGAGCCATCCTGGACCTGTTTTGTGACCCAGGGGCTCAGAAAATTACCTGAAACTAAAACAGTCTGGGTAGTTTTTACTCTTTCTTGGAGAAGGGTCCTTCTTCTATTGGATGGAGGCCAGACCAGTCCTGGGCAGGCAGGAAGGGCTGGCCCCCCTTTGTTTTGTGCTGGGTCCAAGGGGTTCAGGCCTGCTGGCAGCCTCAGGGTCCTTTCCCTGCTCTCCTGCCCACAGAGCTTCCTGCCATGGCCTTCCCAGGTTCTCCCACTGCCCCGGCCATCTTTTTTGAACTACTTCTCTGGTTCTTTTCTGTGTTCTGCCCCAGAGGCCTGGGATGCAGAAATGCCTCCCCACTGTGATGTATGGGGAGATAGGGCTACCTTGCTGGGAAGCAGGGAATGGTAACAGATATTCACTTGTTATTTTTGATCCCTTTTTGCCATTCCAAATGCTAAGAATGCAATCTTTCTGCTTTTCAGTGCCTGCCTAAGCATCCTGGAGTGGTCAAAAAAGGGACAGTAACTAGAACTTGCTGTCAGAAGTACAGATTGGTCTAAGAATACTTGAATGGAGCCTGCTTAGGGGGGTCAGAGTCCTGAGCTGGCTGTTCTACTCCCTGGGGCTGGGCGGTGTTGGCATGGTGGCTCACTCTTCCATGTGCTGCCAGGGAGACAAACCACTGTTTTCTTACTGTGTGAAGTCCCTATGGAATTGGGGCCCTGGGGATTTGGCTAGTTGAGAGCTCCAGACAAGGCATTTGCCAGGGCTGCCAGCCAAGACTTCTTGACCAGCTTTTTGGACCCTCACGTGTGCTCTCTGAGGGCTGTGCTCACCCTCCCTTCCAGTATGTCTCTGGCCTACCGCTGCCTGGCAAAATCTTAGCCCTGCTCAGATTTCACACTGGCTTTGGTGCCAGCATCTGGAGTGACCTAGGGATGGTCCTGGGGGAGCTGAATAGAAGTCTTGGAGTTGATGGGAGCAGCTGTGCCTGGGAGGGTCAGGGCCCCTCAAGCTATTCCATGTTCTACTCAGGCTTAGCGTCATCCCTGTGGAGCCATTCCTTCAACCTGGGCCTTGTCTTTTACCTCAAGTGTCTCCCTTTTGGGGAGCTCAACCTCCTCTTTCTGACTTCCTGTGGAGGTTCACTCTCTGAACCCATAATGCTTTGCTATAAGGAGAAGAGAATATGGTAGAGCACGGGCAGAGTTCAGGCTCTCAAGATATCAGTAGAACCCTGGGCTCAGAAAACACTGTAGAGCCCTGGGCTCTTCCCGCTCAGGCCCTCAGAGAGAGCAGACTTGCAGGACCAAGTCATACCCTCTGTTCTGGGCTCTGGCAGGATCCAGAGTGCCCAGCACCTGCTCAGTCCTGTGCTGTCCTGCAGGCGCTGCACCAGCTCTACTACGATCCCAACATTGAGAACAAGAACCTGGCTCAGAAATGGCTGATGCAGGCCCAGGTCTCCCCACAGGCCTGGCACTTCAGCTGGCAGCTACTGCAGCCCGACAAGGTGCCTGAGATCCAGTACTTTGGGGCCAGTGCCCTGCACATCAAGATCTCTCGCTACTGGAGTGACATACCCACTGACCAGTACGAAAGTCTAAAGGCACAGCTCTTCACCCAGATCACCCACTTTGCTAGTGGCTCCAAGATTGTGCTGACTCGGCTCTGTGTGGCACTGGCCTCCCTGGCTCTCAGCATGATGCCTGACGCTTGGCCGTGTGCTGTGGCAGATATGGTACGGCTCTTCCAGGCTGAGGACTCGCCGGTGGATGGTCAGGGCCGCTGCCTGGCCCTGCTCGAGCTGCTGACAGTGTTGCCGGAGGAGTTCCAGACGAGCCGTCTGCCCCAGTATCGCAAAGGCCTGGTGAGGGCCAGCCTGGCAGTGGAGTGCGGGGCTGTCTTCCCGTTGCTAGAGCAGCTGCTACAGCAGCCCAGCTCACCCAGCTGTGTGCGTCAGAAGGTGCTCAAGTGCTTTTCCAGCTGGGTGCAGCTGGAGGTGCCATTGCAGGACTGTGAGGCGCTCATTCAGGCTGCCTTTGCTGCTCTGCAGGACTCAGAGCTCTTCGACAGCAGTGTGGAGGCCATTGTCAATGCCATCTCGCAGCCTGATGCCCAGAGGTGAGCTGGTCCCCATCTTCCCAGAGAAGGACAGCTTGCTTGGCCATCCATCCATCCATTCAGTAAACACTATTTGAGTGCCTACAGCATACGTGCTCCTATGCTGGTGATACACAAGGAAGCAAACAAGACGTGGTCCTTATGGTTCAGAGAGGGAGACAGACAACTAACCATCCAACAAATTATTCATTACAATATTTGACTCTTTCTTCTTTTTCTCTCCACCAATCAGTCGCCAAGTCCTGGCTGTTCTGCTCTTGACCATATTGCAAATCTATTTTTTCCGTCTCCACTGCCACCACCCTAGTCCAAGCTGTCATCATCTTTCTCCCCAAATTACTGCAGAGCTTTTTCACTAGTCCCCTGGTTTTTACTCTTGTACCTTTTACTGCACACCCAGCAGCCAGAGTGGTCTTTTGAAAATGAGGATCCAGTTTGTCCTTTCTGCTCAGCCCCCTTCAGTGGCTTTTTACAGTTCTTAGGATGAAGCTCAGAGTCCTTAATGTGATTCACAAAGGTGCTGCACACTGTGGCTAATCTCCAGCCTCTTCTCATGCCACGCTCCTTTCTTCACTCTCACATGATCTTTTCAGTTCCTTGACTGTCCCATGCTCCTAGCCTCTGAACCGTCCCATGTACTTGGCACATCATCTCTACCTCAGCTGAAACTTCACTTTCTTGGGAAAGCCATCAGTGATTTTTAAGACTAAGTTTGGTCTTCTCAGTTATTTCATCTCAGAGCTCCTACTGTTTCTCCTTCTTAGCCTATAACGCAGTTTCTGTTGTAAAGTACCGTGTGTCTCCCCATTGGTCTCTCAGCTCTGTGAGGACAGGCACTGTGTCATTTGATTTTGTCACACTGTGCCTGGCGGCATTTGGTAGCATTCAGTATTTTTTGAACAGAGGAGAAGTAGGAGTTGCCTGAATGGTGAGAGGTGGGAGCGGGGCGGGGGAGGTCAGGGGAGGAGTGAGTGTTCCAGACTTCAGAAACGACAGCAGGGGCAAAGGCCTGTGGTGGGCAGCACCGTAGTACCCACAGGGGCCTGAAGGAAGGTGAGTGTAGTGAGCTGTTTGTGCAGATGTTTGTCAGGCACCTGTTTGTGTCTTGGGCCCTCTGCTGGGCACCCAGCGCGCAAAGATGAATGGGTTGACTTCAGCAAGCCAGGAGCTCACAGTCTAACAGACACCTGAAGGGGCAAGTATGGTCAATGAGATGAATGCCATAATGCAGAAAGCGGGGTTGGGGGTGCTGTGAGAACCCAGAGGAGGCATTTAACCCTATCTTAGGGTTGTGGAAGGCTTCCCAGAGGAGGTGTGCTTTCAAGAGCCTGAGCAATGAAAATGTGTTGAGAGAGCCTGGTGAGTGGGGGTGATTAAACAGCAGGGTTTAAGGGCCAGTTGGAGGTCTGGTCCCAGATCATGCAAGGCCTTGTCAGCTAGGTTTAAGATTTTGGTCTTCATCCTGAGGAGGATGTAAAGATATTAAAGGATTTCAAGCAGAGAAAATGGCATAATGAGATTTTTAGTATAGGTTGGATTGGCCAGGGCAAGACTGGAGACACTAACAACACTATAGAGATAGGGCTTTTAGGGCACCTGAGTGGCTCAGTCAGTTAAGTATCTAACTCTTGATCTCAGCACAGGTCGTGATCTCAGGGTTGTGAGTTCAAGCCCCAAGTTGGGCTCCACACTGGGCATGAAGCCTACTTTAAAAAAAAAAAAAAGGAAGAAGAAGGAGAGGTGGGGCTTTAGAAACGCTTGACAGAGTTGGAGGGGAAAACACGGAAAGAGAGCATCAGAGAGTGGTTAATGCCTCCAGCCTTGGCATTAGTCACGTCTGAGTTTGAATCCCAGATGGTCCACTTGGTAGATCTGAGACCTTGGGTAAGTCATTTTTTTTTTTAAAGATTTTATTTAATTATTTGTCAGAGAGAGAGAGGGAGAGAGAGCAAGCACAGGCAGACAGAATGGCCGGCAGAGGCAGAGGGAGAAGCAGGCTCCCTGATGAGCAAGGAGCCCGATGTGGGACTCGATCCCAGGACGCTGGGATCATGACCTGAGCCGAAGGCAGCTGCTTAACCAACTGAGCCACCCAGGCGTCCCGGGTAAGTCATTTTTAAGCCTCAGTTTCCTCAACAGTAAAATGGGTGTGATCATATCAACCACACAGAGTTGTAAAGGCTTAAACAGGATAATATGCACAGGGCTCCTGGTGCTCTATAAAGAATATTTTGGTATGAGGATCAAAGAAGAGAAGGTCTGTGAAAGGTCTTGCGTGGTTCTTGTACATCCCATAAATGGTACTTGCTAGTATTTGATACTGTTACTGCATTGGTAGTTAGTCTATCTTTCCTGTGGTTTCCCAGGTTTTCCAACTCAAGGTGGGTACTGAGTCCCAGGGCTAGCCTTCCTCAGCAGCCTGTAGCTCAAGTGCCAGCTGGGCTCGGACAGTTAGTGGCTAAGGGGAATTGCCCGGGGCCACTGCATGGGTGATATGGGGTGTCCTTGGATACACCCAGGTTTACCCGCCCAGCCAGTCTCGAGGGCTTTGGCAGGTAATTGATGCCTCTTCTCCTCTGAACGAATGAGCGAACAAGGAGCCAGTGAGGGAACCCACAGCCTCCTGAGCGCCCATTGGCTACAGCCCCCATGGTTGCTTAGCAACTCTCCCCATTTTCTCAGCTCTCCTCCCGGAGCTCTAATTGCAGGTCTGGGCTGAGCTCAGTGTGAGTGGCAGCCAGCAAGTTCTAGCAGCCCTGCCCCGGCAGCTTGAGCTGACCAGTGGGAACTAGGCCTCTTGAACCCAGTCTCAGCCATGGCCTTAAAGATATCCTATCTCCCTCCCCCAAGTCTACAAGCCTCTAGAAGCCTCAGACTTGTTCTTCTGCCTACTCACAGTTCTCAGGAATAGGTGCCCAGGTGGTAGGAAATCTAAACAAGGGTTTTCCCTGTTGGTGGGCTGCACCCATCCTGGTGTCAGAGTTTAGGCCTTGCTCTGTTAGTCTAGTTTCCAGGACTCTGGCTTGAGAAAGTCACCTGTGGTTTTGACTCTTGGGTCATCTGGCCACTGTTTTCCCCAGGTGTCCTGACGTTGGCTGTCCTCTTAACTGAGCTTGCACTCAGGTCCCCTCTTTCCCACTCTTCCAGAAGCTGCTTGGCTCTCTCTGCCTTGATTTTCTTTTTCCTGAAAATGTGTTTTTAATCCTAGAAGAGTTTTTCAGTGGGGGCTGGGGGGAAGAGAAAAAGTGAAATTAGACAGACTCTTGGGGGCTCTTATCAGTTTGAATTTGAGATACGGACTGAGATTTGCATAGATCATTTGGAGAAATTCAGGCTGGGCCCTAAAAGAGCTGTCCTGCTGCAGTAGAAGCGGCTGCCCCAGCCTGGCATTTGTTTCTAAGTTACTATATGACCTTGAGTAATACTCGGAGCTTTTCTGGACCATATTGTCCGTGATTGAGCCTATTATGCAACTCAAATATGACAAATCAAGAACCCAGTGAAGATTGAGTACCTGCTGTGTACATCAACTTCAGCAGGTGTGAGAGAGCCTTGGTAGGGATGCTTTGGGGATAGAGCACTACCTCCTGCCCTCATCTCAGCTGCTGGGAAGCTCGTAGGCCAGGGCTTTGGCCCTCCCCCTGCTCTTTGTGCCAGAGTCTGGCCTGAAGGTACCCATTGTCTGGTGGTGCGGCCTGTGTCAGGGTCATGAGACTGAAGCTATCCCAGCTGTCTCCGAGCTGCATCCTCTAGGGCTGTCTCTGGGTTGGGGGTATCCTGGCATGGGCACCTTGTCCCACCAGAATGGGGATTTGGAGAAAGCCAACATCTTGGGCTGGTTGCCTCTTGTTGTTTTCATCCTACCCCTGAGGTTATGAGACTACCTGCCTGCCTAGCAGCCTGCTTAGGGCAAATACAGATAGAACTCCTCTGGTCCATCAGTCCCCCTTCCTCTCCATAGATTGCTCTGGTGACGCCATGACTGGTAGCAGAGGGTCTCAAGCATCTGATCCCCCAACCCCTGCGGAGAATATCATTTCCTCTGATTAGTCTGATCTCCACAGAGCAGGCTGCTGGAGAGGGGTCCAGTGAGTGGAGCTAGTGTTCTCTGTCTCTTTTGTATACTGTGCTTCCCCTGCTCCCCCTTTAAGATCATTGTGCCTCAGGACTCTGACTTGGACCCTCTTTTCTCTCACTCAGTGCTTTCTTCCTGGGCAATGCTCATCTGCTCCCATAGCTTCAATTATCAGTTGTTTGCCCATGACTATCTCCTGCTCCAACTTATCTCTTGGGCTTCAGGTTTTCATATCCAACTCTCTGGACACTTCTGTTTGCAGATCTCACCAGGTACCTCTGATTCAACATGCCTAATGCTGAACTTACCACCTTCTGGCCTTCCATTAAATTTAATACTATCCCCCTCCACCCACTCCTCCTGACCTCAGTAAATAGCTCCACCATCTTAGCAGTTGTCTCGTAACCTGAGAGCTGTCCTTAACTCTTCCCCATTGTTGTATCCAGTCAGTCATCAAGTCCTGACCATTTTGCCTCTTAGCTGTCTTCCAGTTCATCATCTACTGCTCTCCCTTCATACTGCCACCAGAGTACAAAGGAGTTCGGATTTGGTGGTAGGGAGTTGAGTGGACAGTGGGGATTGATGCTGTCGGTGTCTCCTGGAGTCTTTATCAGGGCTCCTGAGCCTGTATTAACTCCTCCGTTTCCTATCCTTGTTCAGTCTCCCTTAACACTATCTATATTAGTTTCCTGGAGGGGCCATAATAAAGTACCACTTTAGATAAAGTACAATGGATAGCTTTAAACAACAGAAATTTACTGTCTCGCTGTTGCGGAGGTTTGAAGTCCAAAGTCAAAGTGTTGGCTTCCTCTGAAAACCTATAGGAGAGCCCTTCCTAACCTCCACCTAGCTTCTGGTGGTTTGCCGGCAGTCTTGTTCCTTAGCTTGCTGTTGCATGACTCCAATCTTTACCTTTGTCATCACATGTCATTCTCCCTGTAAGTCTGTCTTCATGTGGTTGCCTTCTTTTAGGGATACCCGTTGTATTAGAGCTCTCCCCTACTCTATGACCTCATCTACACTGACCCTGTTTCCAAATAAGATTACATTCTGAGGTATTAGAGATTAAGACTTCAGCATATTTTCTGGGGGGAGGATACAATTCAGCCCATAACAGTCTGCCCTCTAGTCCCCAAAATTTATGTCCTTCCCACGTGCAAAATATGTGCATCTCATTTCAACTTCCCCAGACGTCTTAACCCATGCCAGCATCAACTGTAAGTCTAATTAGAGAACATAATTCAACCCATTCAACACTGACCTTCTTATACTTTCTTCCCAGAGTTCTCCTGGAGGTAGGTCCCTGACCTGAGGTTTTTCCCAACATGGGCAGCATTAAAGCTACCATGTAGGCCCTGACCTCTTTTTCACTTTGGGTTTAATGTAGGGGAGGGGACTTGCTGGAAGACAGAGAGAATGTGCGTCTCTCTCAAAGCTGGTGGGGGATGGGCAGGCAGCTCTGATGGGTCTCCTTAACCTCTTGCCTCCAGGTATGTGAACACACTCTTGAAACTCATCCCGCTGGTGCTGGGACTACAAGATCAACTGCGACAGGCAGTGCAGAATGGGGACATGGAGACCTCCCATGGCATCTGTCGCATTGCTGTGGCCCTGGGCGAGAACCACTCCAGGTAAGGAGTCGGTCAGCTGTCCGGTGGGGAGGGTAGGGGGTGGGGAATAGCAGGGCCCTCTAAGAAGTGGAGTTATGAAGCCCTACTGGGGGAGGTGGAATGACCTTATTATACGTCCTCCTTCCAAGGGCCTTGCTGGATCAAGTGGAGCACTGGCAGAGTTTCCTGGCCCTTGTCAACATGATTATGTTCTGTACTGGCATCCCTGGCCACTACCCTGTCAACGAGACCACCAGTTCCCTGACCCTCACCTTCTGGTACACGCTGCAGGTGTGTCTGTGTGACCTCCAGTAGGATTGAGCTGTAATGATAGAAGGCAGATCATGGACTTCCGGGCCTGGTGCCTAGGTGGCTAACTTCCTTCCCTGGCTCTCTCAGGATGACATTCTGTCCTTCGAGGCAGAGAAGCAGGCTGTATACCAGCAGGTGTACCGGCCAGTCTACTTCCAGCTAGTGGATGTGCTTCTGCACAAGGCCCAGTTCCCTTCTGACGAGGAATACGGATTCTGGTCCTCAGATGAGAAGGAACAGTTCCGGATTTACAGGTGATGGTAGCAGGCCAGTCCTACCTCTAAATAGAGTCCTGAACTGATGAAGGCAATAAGGAGAGGAACCCAAGGCCAGCCTTCCTGAATCCTGGGGCTCCTTTCTCTATTCTCTAGGCACTTTTGCAGGGTTGTGAGGGAATTGGTGGGGGTGGGCTTCTGGACTTAGGGGCAGGATCGGGCAGTGTATAAGGTCTTCATCTGCTTCTTAGGGTGGACATCTCAGATACGCTCATGTATGTGTATGAGATGCTGGGGGCCGAGCTGCTCAGCAACCTCTATGACAAGCTGGGCCGTTTGCTCACCAGCTCAGAGGAGCCCTACTCCTGGCAGGTACCTCCCAAGCCTGATTCCCTCAGCCCTCCCAGAACTGTCATAACCTCCTCCTCAGCCAAGCCAGTGGCACCCTCTTTCCTCAGCACACAGAGGCCCTGCTCTATGGCTTCCAATCCATCGCAGAGACCATCGATGTCAATTATTCTGATGTGGTGCCTGGGCTCATTGGCCTCATTCCACGGATCAGCATCAGCAACGTGCAGCTGGCGGATACTGTCATGTTCACCATTGGTGAGACCTGGCACACACCCATGAGCACATTTCCAGAGCCACAGGCACCCATCCCTAGCCACAGTCAGCCTGCTGGTTCCTGTCCAGAATGGGAGAGACACACATGCCCACACACACAATCAGCATTGCACCCAACAGACTGTCCTGGCACATCTAGGGGTCCTCCTACAGTGTTCTGAGCTGCAATTCAGTGAGGCTAGTTTGCTGTCAATGGAACAGCACTGCTAGGCCTCTTCTGAGTAACTCCTTCCTGCTTCTCAGCTATAAAGCTCCTCTTTGAGGATGTGCATGCATATTTCCCTATTCAGTACTAAGACTGTAACTTGATCCTGCCAGAAGCTCTGTGTGCCTCACAGGAACATGGTACAAAGCCAGCCTGGCCTGCCTCCAATATCCTCCCCTCTCCCTTCTTCCCCCAGGAGCTCTGTCTGAATGGCTGGCTGACCACCCTGTCATGATCAACAGTGTTCTGCCCCTTGTACTGCATGCCCTAGGCAATCCTGAGCTCTCTGTCTCTTCTGTGTCCACCCTCAAGAAGATCTGCCGAGAATGCAAGTATGACCTGCCACCCTATGCTGCTAACATCGTGGCTGTCTCCCAGGTAGGCAGGGGCCTGGGTGGGGCTGGGTCTCAGGGCCCATTGCACTTCACTGATCCCATATTCCTTCTGTTTATCTCCAGGATGTGTTGATGAAACAGATCCACAAGGTGAGCCCAGAAGTTTCTAGGGGTTCTTGGGGATATTGTGGAGATCTGTGGAAATCCTCTTCTGCCTTTTCCTACCCCTTTCTTGTCTTTTGTTCCCTGTTCTTGGAACCTTCCCCCAAGAGGTTCATTCCTCCTACCCACGACCAGATATGTCCAGGATTGACTCTCTGTGTTCTGCCCCACAGACAAGCCAGTGCATGTGGCTGATGCAGGCACTGGGCTTCCTGCTGTCAGCCCTGCAGGTGGAGGAGATCCTTAAGAACCTGCACTCACTTATCTCGCCCTACATCCAGCAGCTGGAGAAGCTAGCAGAGGAGATAGTGAGTGAGCTTGGGGGTGGGGGGTGGTGTGTGTGTGTGTGTGTGTGTGTGTGTGTGTGTGTGTGTGTGTACACATGTAGCCAGAGGGCAGAGATGGGCTTCCCTTTGTGTGGGCTGTGGCTGGCTGCTGGTGGGTTGGGTCAAGTTGGCCGTCAGGGCTGGGGTCAGGAGCCAAACTGAGGCTGGGAGATCCAGAGCTTGGTTTGATTCTCCCCGTAGCCTAATCCTTCCAACAAGCTGGCCATTGTCCACATCTTGGGCCTTCTCTCCAACCTCTTCACCACACTGGATGTCAGTCATCATGAGGACGATCATGAAGGCCCTGAGCTCCGGAAGCTGCCAGTGCCACAGGGACCCAACCCCGTGGGTGATGTTGCCATTGTCCCCCCCGACCATACACCCTGTGGGAATGTCATTGTTTCTCCCCAACTTTATGGGTAATATTGTCATTGTTCCCTTGGCCCCGTGAGGCATGATACATTTGGTCCTCTGACCCTGTGAATGACCTTATCATTGCCCTTCACTCTATAGAGAGTGATGTCATTGCCTCATCCAACCCTGTGGGCGATGTTGTCTTTGTCCCCAGCCCAACTGGGGTGAGGTCATTGTGGTTCCTTCGCCCCATGGGGGACACTGGCATTATCCTTCAACCTCCTAAGTGATGTAATTATGGACCCCTGTTTAACCCCCAACTTCTACTTCACTATTCACTGTTCCCTATGGGCACTGGGGATACTTACATGCTCTACATGTATACATGTAATCAGATTGTCGCAAAGCAGTGTGACAAGTACCATGGTAAGCTTAGGCACAGTGGGGTTGGGGTGACCACTTAGAAGCTGTTTGATCTGGGGCCAGCCTCAGCTTTCCATTCAAAACCATGAATGTCAGATTCTCTGGCTTGCTCATCTCATAGAGCTGTGCTGGGTACCATATGTGAAAGTACTTTGCATACTGTAAAGTTCTGAATAAATGTGGGAGACTGCTTGGATCATTGTTCCCAGGATTTCTCCTGGAGAAAAGGAAGTCACAGTATCCTGGCTCCTCTCCTCAACTCCTCACCTTAGTTTCAGTTTCCCTTTTGGCTCTAGATCAAACTTGGGCCAGCATCCTCCAACAGAGCCCCTTCTCCTTCCATGGTAGTCATTGTCCTGCCTTCCCTCACCTCCCAGGACCTCAGTCTGCTCTCTGCTCCTCCATAAACTGTCATATATGTGTATACCTTGGGGCTCTCCACCCTAGGCCTGTTTGGGTGACATAGCATCTCCACTTCTTCAGGGGCTAGCCCTTAGGGTTTGGCACTAACAGGATTTTTCTGAGCAGAAATGGATAGAGAGTGATTTTTTTTTTTAAGTTACAAAGTTTTGGTAATTTTCTGAAGCCCTCATAATATCCCTGCTTTGCACTTTGAGGCTTCCTCTAAAATGATCCTTAGAATTCAGGATATCCTCTTTCACTCATGGGGGATTCAGTGAACTAGCCCTTCCCCCAAGGTCCCATTCACTGAGGACTCAATGTCTAGTCTAGGGTAATAGAGTTGAACTTCCAACCTGCTTTGTATTACCATGTCCATCTCAGGTGGGCGAGAGTGGTGGTGGGGGCACCTCACTTCTTCCTGTGTCTTCAGGTGGTTGTGGTGTTGCAGCAGGTCTTCCAGCTTATCCAGAAGGTGCTGAGCAAATGGCTGAATGATGCCCAGGTGGTGGAGGTGAGCCCCCGTCCTTGCTCTCTACCCACATGGTGACTGTGCTTAGATATGGAGCAGGAGGAAGGTGTTGCTGCCTCATCTCGGCTTGCAATGGTCTGGAGGAAATAAAGGAGGTGAATCTTGCCCTACAGGTAAAAGGAATTTTTTGGGAAGACATTCAGAACTTCCCAATATCACAAAGTACTTGACCAAAGCACTATGATGTTGGTGCTGAGCGACAGTCAGGGGTCCGCTTTGTAATCAGAGAGCTGCCTTTGGTCCCTTTTCAATTCAGGGTTTTCTTGCTATTGCTGCTCTGTGAGAGGAAATGGTGGAGATGTAAGTAGCAAGACTTGAGTTGCAAAGTTCCATCCTGTGCCCCTTTGAGAAGGGCCTTTTTGCCTCCTGCCTTTTGGGGTGAGGGTCAGACTTGTTTATCTTCCTTGACATGCAGGGTCAGGCCAGGCTTATAGGTAAGGGTCCCTCCTTAGGCCTCCTCTGTGCAGGGCTTCAGTTCTGTTCCAGCTGATTGTGAACTGCTAACCAGGGCCCCTTTGCTTTCTGGTTTCTTTCTTTCTTTCTTGAAATATATTTGATGTTTAACATTGTTTAAATTTAAGTGTACAGCATGTGAACTTGGTATATTTCTGTGTTATAATGTGATTGCCATTGTATGATAATTGGCACCCCATCACATCCCATAATTATAGTTTCTTTTTAGTTGTTGGAGTAATTAAGATCCAGTCTCTTGTCAAGTTTGATGATCATAATACTGTTGTCTATTTCATGGGCCCCTTTGCTTCCTTCCCAAGGCGGTATGCGCTATCTTTGAGAAGTCCGTTAAGACCCTGCTGGATGACTTTGCCCCCATGGTGCCACAGCTGTGTGAGATGCTGGGTCGGATGTACAGCACCATCCCCCAGGCCTCTGCTCTTGACCTCACTCGACAGGTGGGCCTTCTGACTGAGGCAGCTGTGTTGTAGATTTCATCTGACCTTGGGATGGGGTGGATGGGTGGAATGGGGTGAATGGGTGCCCTGGCAGGGGTTCTGACCTGCATTCCGGGGATGCTGGCCAGTTCTTGGTGAGACAGGGCCTCAACTGACCAGCATTCCCTGCTTTGTTGTAGCTGGTCCACATCTTTGCTCATGAACCTGCCCACTTTCCCCCAATCGAGGCCCTCTTCCTGCTCGTCACCTCCGTCACACTCACTCTCTTCCAGCAAGGTAGGTCCTGACCAGGGTCTCTGCTGCTGCCGCCGCTGCCACTGCCTCTGCTTCCCTGACTGGGGAGCTAAAGCTGCCCACTCTGTTCTCCTCTGTCCCCTGAGTTGCACATGGGACTTGATGGGAAACTTACAGGATCAAGGACAGCACAATTGTCACCCTACAAACAGCTGACATCTTAGGTTGAAGTGGATAAGAGAGTGAATGATGTCTTCTACTGGCCTGCTGGGCTCAGGGCCAATCTTGATGTGTGGGAAGGTGGGGCCAGAGCTCTGAGGGACTTGGGGCACTAGGCTGGCTCCTTTTCTTTGGGATATAATGAAAAGGGGAAAGAACATGGGCTTTGGAGTCAGATAGACCTAGATTCTAAGCTCATCACCACCAACTAGTTGTGTGACCTTGGGCAAGTCACTTACCTTTGTTTTGTGGAGCCTTCGTTTCCATGTCCATGGAGTGGAGATTTCATGTACTTGATAGGGTTGTTATAGGTATGAAAGTAGTGCCTTTTGGTCCCCTGACTTGGGGTTTTTTGCACAGGAAGTACTCAGGGAGTGTTGGTTCCTTTCCCTACACTCTAGGTTGAAACCCTTTGGCTGTGGCCCCAGCGCTCTATTCTCTGTGGCCCTCTGCCTGAGAGAGCTGGGAGCAGGGGGCTCCAGGCTTCCCCTGCTGTCTACCCCAGGCTTCTAACTTGGAAAAGAAATGGTGCTGCTCCGCCAGCCTCATGACTCTTGCCTGGATTTATGGTCACAGGCTGGGTGCTCACCAGGGCTTTCCACTGGAGCCAGAGTGCTCTCTGCTTATATGGTCAGTGTGTGGTCCCATGATGCTGGCCTCTGCTCCAGTGGGCTGTGGGTAGGTACGAAGTGGGCAGAAACTTGAACCAGAAACCAGGTGTGGCCATCCTTAACTCTACCTCTCCCACCCTTCATGTCTAGTCAGGGGCAAGTCTGGGTGGTCCTGGACCCTGATTATCCCATAGTCTGCCTACCTCTCCCCTCCCTCCATGACCACACCTCAGTGTGGGGTGTCTGGATCACCTCAACAGTCCTCTAACTGCTTTCCCTGACATCTGCCCTTCTCCCCAGGCCCCTCTTTGCACCCTGCAGTTGTAATGTTCTTTAGGAAACACACATCTGAGTAATTTCCCTCCCCGGCTGGAAACCCTTTCGTCGTTCGCCATTGCCTCAGGTTCTCATCCCACTCCCACCCACATGATGCAGCTCCTGTTTACTCCTCAGTGTCTTCTCCTGCCAGCGTCCCCGACATGCCAGCAGTCCAGCCACACCGACTTCTCCCTTCCTGTGTCCCATTTGATCCTCTGACTGGAATGCCCTGTGCCCTTTACTGGGTGAGCGCCCCTCCTCCAAGCCTTGCCCACGCATCGGTTCTTAGAGGCTTCTTTGGGGCAGAATTGGGTGTTTCTGACTTTGGGCTGGAACTACATCATGTACACACTGCTGACACAGCACCAGTCCTACTCAGTAATCTGCTTTTGTGTGTTCATCTCTCTCCCTAGACTAAGCCCCTCAAGGGCAGAGTTGAGGCTCTTCTCTCTGCCTCTTCAGGGCCCAGAACAAGGCCAGCATAGAGTAGGTATCAGATGCTGTTGAAGAGAGGAGGGTGAGGTCTCCCTGCCCTTGGAGCCTTTCTTCCCCACTGTCTGGGGCCCACCGCTAGCAGGGCATCTGCTGAATATCAAACGCTGTCCGCAGGGGGACCCAAGCATGGGGCACATTGGGCCTCACTTTCCAGGACTTGAGTAACTTGGGGCTCAGGTGTGAAGGAGATGGGCTTTCTCAGTGGCTCCTTGTAGCCTGGAGAGGGAGGCAGGAAAGAGCTCATGGTCTGCTTTATGGTTGGGGAAACTGGGCATTGGTGGCTTGCACAAGATCACACAGCTCCTTAGTGGTGTTTCAGGCAGATGCTCGTGCGGTGCCTCCTCCTCAGAGTGGAGCAGCCCAAGCAGCAGCTCCAGACACATGCCTCGCCCTTGCCACAGGTGTCAACAGCATTGGAAGCAGACTAGTGTCCAACGGCAATCAGATTTGTTGGCCTTATTGGTTGTCTTGCAGGACAGAATGGCCCTCTTACCTGTTACACTTCCCAGTCTTGCCATTCCTTTCTCAGCCTCTGCCCTCCCACTGCACCATGGGGTGACATGTTGACTGGTTTCCCTCTTACTTCGTGTGTCCAGATGGTGGGAGCTGGTGTTTAGCCCTTAGCCTGGCCCTCTGCTGAGTTGGTGTCCATGTGGAGGGACTTTGCTGGGTGGGGCTCTCATTTTGGGCCTCATGATACAGTTTCTTCCCCAGACCCTGCCGGTGGCTTGGCCAGCCATCTCCACAGCATACTGGGCCCTGCCCTAGCCAAGGAGAAGTCCTCTGGTTTAAGTGGACCAAGAAGATTCCTTTCCTTGGCCAGACACAGAGCTCTAAGGCCACGGAAGTGAGAGGGCACCTGCTCAGGCCCTGATGCCCTCACCTTTCCGGGGCCTTTGGCCAGGCATTCGCGGGAGTTACCAAGGACTGACCTCCCACCAGCCCTGCCCTCCTCTTTGATGGCGAGTGTGGGGAGGTATGTGCTAGGAGGCAGTGTAGGGCCACTCCAGCCAGCCAGAGGCTGAAGCAAGAGTGTGGGGGTTGTTTGTTCAGCTCTGTGGAGTCCAACATTGCTCCAGCACCAAAGGATCACTCGGGGGACTGGCCTGAGGAGGAGTGGGGAGTAGGTGGAAGGCCCCTTGGGAGGGAGCTGGGGCAGGCCCGTCCTTCACTTTGCCGTCTCTTTCTGTTGGGCTTCTCCCAGTTCATGGTTTTTGTATGTTTTGTTTCTTTATCTTGCTTCCTGCTGCTCATGTGCCCCCACGCTGTCTCCCTGCAGGCTCTCAGTCCCACATAACTATATGAGGTTGAGTTGCTGTTTGTATAATTTTTTCTTAAGTTCCATCTTTATTATATTTTAGGGCCCAGGGATCATCCTGATATTGTTGATTCATTTATGCAACTCCTGGCACAGGTGTGTTTTAGTTTTATTCATTCACGTTCTGTTCTCTCTCTTTCTCTTTCTCTTATGTTGAAATTCAATTTAAGCCTATTTTTAGCTTTCTGTTGACAAATTTTTTTTCTGTTCAGTTGAATAGAGTTTCTTCATCTGTTTCCGTGGAAGTTGACAACCCAACATCCTCCTTTAGTGCCCCTTTGCCTCAACTAGCTCATTCTTCCACCAAGACCAGGGAGAGGCGATCCTGAAGGGAGGGAGCTGGGCTGGCCTGGGTGGGGGAGGGGGAGTAACTGTGCCCAGCAGCTCCTGTGCAGCTGTGATGCCTGAGACGTTCAGGGGTAAGACTGAAGTTAAAGGGCCTGGGGTTCATTGTCCCCGTGCTCCTGCCGGGAACTGCCTGCCTCAGTGCCCCCAGCCTGATCTGGAGAGGTGGCTGGGAGGAGCTCTGAAGGGAGGGGCTAAAGATGAATGTGCTCGGGGCGGAGTCCTGAATCCTGAGTCGGGCTGGCAGATGGGTTTGCTGCTGCTGGGAGGTGGGGTGCTGGCTCCATTGTGAGACTGCGTTGGGATGTGTTTGTGTTTGGTGTGTGTTTAAGTGTGTTGGACCTTATTTGTGTGTTTTGACTTTGGAAACAGAAATCATGTAGCTGCTCTAAATAGAGCAGCTATTGTGTTGGGATAAATGTGTAGTTGAGTGTGGGCGTGTGCACTGATGGATGTTGTATATTGATGTGCATTAGGCATTGATGGGCTTTGGACAGTGATATGTGTTGGAGGTATGTGTGTTGGGCTGTGGGAGTGTGTATTTTGATGGAGGAGTGTATATAGTGGTATCAGTAGGTCTGTATTAGGGGATGTAGGTTGTGGAAGATACATGTGTTGAGCTATGGGGACATGGGGTTAGTGTGGGGTTGATGGGGAGGTTCCTGTGGGTTGGGGTAATGATGTTTCTTTGCTTAATCATTCTACAAATATTTATTGAGTGTGTAATACATGTTTGGTACTCTGCCAGATGCTGAGGATGTAATGGTAAGCAAAAGCAGGCACAGTTCTTACTCTCTTAGAACTCAAGTCTAGTAGAGGGGGTGGGGCACAGTGGGAATGGGGAACAGGGAGTGTGTTCTGGGCCTGGATGGACGTGTGTGGGTATCTATGAGGGTGCATCCTTGGGGGTGAGGCACTTATATGTGTGTTTGTGGATGGGTGTGTCGGGAGAGTACACATGCTAGAGGACTAGGTAGCTTGAAGGTGTGGGCATGTGGACATGGCTGGGGGATGTGGGGAGGTTTGGGGGTGTGAATATGTAGCAGGGTGTGTTGCAAATGTGGGGAAGTACGTATAAGGGATGTGATAGAGTTGTGTTTGAGGGTAAGTAGGGTGTTCCCAGAGAAGGTACGCGTGAGTGTGTTTGTACATGAGTGAACCTAGGGTAGTGAAAGGTATGTGAGGGGATGGGGGGTTAGGCATCTACATGGTATGCTTTGGGGGGCTGCTGGAGAGCAGCAGTGTTTGATGACTGCTGGAGCTGTGCAGAGTATCTCCTGTGACCTGAGGATGTGCCTGCCATTTGTGTCCTGGTGCCACTTGGGATGGGCTCTCTGGCCCCTGTACTCCTTCCATTCCCCCCACATGGCAGCACTGACTCCTGGGCTGGGTGTGGCTGAGAAGGGCCTGGACACAGGGTGTCCTGGTTGAATGGTGGGGCCATTGGCTCCAAGGCTCCTACCCTACTTTTCCTATTTCTAAGCTGGAGGGTGTTTGAGGAATGCAGGTGGGATGTGGGGAGGGGTGCTTTTGGACTGGGCTTCACATCCCGCTGCCATCTCTTCCTGCTGTCCTGTTAACAAATCCAGGGGGTTTTGACTGCCTCCAAGTCAAAGCAGTCACTGCTGGCTACCTGGAACCTGCAGGAGATCTGACCTTGATGGAGGGGAGAATAAGTGTTTGCTCAGGGAGTGACTTGGGACCCAAGCTTTCTGTATTGTGACACCCCCCCCCCCACCTCTCACACACACCAGTGCATTCAAGTACACGTACATGTACATAGTATCCCCTGGCTGCTCCCCTCCTGACTCACTGAACTGTGGGGTGGGGTGGGTCCCCCAGAGATGGCTGGGTGGCTGATTTTGGCAGCCTGTAACCTATGGTGCGTGAAGTTGGGGCCTGGGGTGGCAGGTGAGTGGGGGGTAAAGGGGGTTGGTCCTTGCAGCTGGTTGGGGCTGGGCTTACCAGCTCCACCTCCTGCAGGCTCTGAAGCGGAAGCCAGATTTGTTCCTGTGTGAACGATTGGATGTCAAGGCTGTGTTCCAGTGTGGTAAGTGGGGCCAGGTGGACAGGAGGGCCTGGGGCCCCCTCAGGAGGATCTTTAGGCCCTATCTAATCTGCCTCTGCCTCTCCCACAGCTGTGCTGGCCCTCAAGTTCCCTGAGGCACCTACTGTCAAGGCCTCCTGTGGCTTCTTTGTGAGTCCCACGCTGAGTCCTAACCCCCCACCACCCTGTACCCAGCCCTGTTCAGGACTCCAGAGGGTAGGGGTGTGGTGTGCCGGTCTTGTCCCCAGGGAGAGTGGGGAAAGAGCTGAGGCTGACAGGCCTCTCCATCCTCTGTAGACAGAGCTGCTGCCTCGGTGTGGGGAAGTAGAACCCGTGGGGAAAGTGGTTCAAGAGGATGGCCGTATGCTGCTCATAGCAGTGCTGGAGGTGAGATGGAGCCAGTATTTGAGGGGGGTGGGGCGCCCCTCACTGCCAAGGCAGCTGCCCTTCTGGGAAGCTGGAGCCTTTGGTTCCCTAAACTCTCTGACTCTGTTTCTTCATCAGTTAAATGGCTGACAGTTGTTAGGGTTGCTGTGAGGATCAGCCGGCTCTCAGAAAACAGCATTCACTTGTCATGTGCAGTTTGGCTGAGGAACTGTCCGGGAGTGGGTGGGATGTGGCTAGGCACCCTTGCCACAAAAGGGGCAAGGCCCTGGTGTGCTGAGAACCCATCTCCCTCAGGCCATTGGGGGCCAGGCCTCCCGCAGCCTCATGGACTGCTTTGCCGACATCCTATTTGCTCTGAACAAACACTGCTTCAGCCTCCTGAGCATGTGGATCAAGGAGGCCCTGCAGCCACCCGGTTTTCCCTCCGCCCGCCTCAGCCCTGAACAGAAGGACACCTTCAGCCAGCAGATCCTTCGGTGAGCAGACCTGGCGGGGCCTGGGCCTGGGTCCAGAGGAGAGGGCGGCGGTGGTGGATGGTACTAACCTGATCTCCCTTCCCTTCTTCAGTGAGCGAGTGAACAAGAGGCGGGTGAAGGAGATGGTGAAGGAATTCACACTGCTGTGCCGGGGGCTTCATGGCACAGATTATACAGCTGACTACTGAGGGGCGCCCCGTCCCACCCACGCCTCCTCACCCCTCCCTGTCCCCAAAGAGTAAACCTGGATCTTCACTGCATTGCTGTCTCGGCTTCCTTTCCTCTGCCACCACCACCTAACTGGACGAAGGCCTGGGGGAAGAATGGAGGATGTTTGGATCCAGGCCTTTGTAGGGAGTTGTGGGGCCAACTTCTAGCTCCTAGAGCAGAAGGGATCCACTGTAGCCAAGCCTCGTAGGCTGGAGCCGTTCATAATATTGCCATTGCCTTTGGGTTAGACTGGTCCTGCAGTAATGTCACCAACCTCCCCCCCACCCACACTGATATCCATTAAATTAGTCCCAGCATTCGTCATGCATACATTTATTAAATCAGCAATGCTGAGTACTAGCCCCCTAGTTCTGCCTTGCTTTGTTCTCTCTGAACAAAGGCTAATCTACTCCACAGCCACCATGTTCAGCTGGGAAAATGGGACCGGTGAGGGAAGGCTGCATGGAGGAATTTTTATTTCTTTTTTGTTGTTGTTGTTGTTTAAGATTTTATTTATTTAAAAAAAAAAGATTTTATTTGTCAGAGAGAGAGAGCATGAGCATACACAAGCAGGGGCAGTGGCAGGCAGAGGGAGAAGCAGGCTCCCCACTGAGCAAGGAGCCCAATGTAGGACTCAATCCCAGGACCCTGAGATCATGACCTGAGTCAAAGGTAGACTCAGCCACCTAGGTGCCCCTCAACTTTCATTTCTGATGGAAATGGATGGTTTCCTAGATAGAGCACTTGGGGCTTTTGGGCTGAAGTGAGGTGGGGCAGGGTCCAGCTTGAAGGGAGGAAATGGAGAGTGGTTTTAAATTCCAGGATAGGTTTGTTGTATGGGGTTATGGAGGCCAAACTTGCACATGGTGGAGGAAAGATATATAAAGTGGGGCTGAGCATGTTTGGTAGGAAGCATGGCAGCCCGCAGAGGAAGAGGAATGCATAACCTGGAGCTGTCTTCATACCCAGAGCGCTCCACCTCTGTGGTACCTGACCACCTCCTGATGGTCAGGGCTCAGTCAGGACCAGGGACAGCTCCTGGATGGCTGTTGATCTCCTCCCTTAGCAGGGTTCTGCCCCTTTCTGTCTCCACCAACCTTGTCTCTTAGATACCCAGCCTTCTCCTCAGTAAGATCTTAAAAGCAGGGTTCGGATCTCCCCATTTCCATTCCTGAACCTTGTGTCTCCTCGGAGGTGATAGGAGAACTAGTTACTCCCGTGTTTGTCTCACACCTTCCCTTGTTTTTTCCCCATCTTTGCCCAAGAATGGAGGCACATCCTCATTCATTCTCTTTCCATGCCAGCCAGCATCATTCCCTGTTTCATATGCCATCTCAAGACCCTTCTTCAGTCCCATTCTCACTTACTTTTGATTTCTCACTTCCCCTGAAGCATGTAGAGATGTTTCTTTCTTTCTTTCTTTCTTTCTTTCTTTCTTTCTTTGAAGATTTTATTTATTTATTTGTCAGAAGGCACAAGCAGGGGAGCAGCAGGCAGAGCAGGCAGAAGGAGAAGCAGGCTCCCGGATGAGCAGGGAGCCCGATGTGGGACTCGATCCCAGGACCCTGAGATCATAACCCGAGCCGAAGGCAGACACTCAACCGTCTGAGCCACCCAGGCACCCCGGAAATGTTTCTATTAGTCCTTTTCTCCTACTACATGGTATCCAAGTGTCTTCCTTGCTATCCCCCATGATTAAATGTAGCATATATAAGCTAGGAGAATGAGGGGGTAAAGCCCACTTTCTGAAGTCAAATCTGGGTTTCATACTGATTGTGCCACTGACTTGCTGGGTCTTACTAGGACCTCAGTGTCCTCATCTGTAAAATGGGGCAATTCTTTTTGTTTTCCAAGATTTTATTTTTTAAAATAATCTCTATAACCACCATGGGGCCCCAACTCACAACCCTGAGATCAAGAGTCCCACGCTCTGCCTACTGAGCAAGCCAGGTGCTCTTGGGACAAGTTTTACTCCAAAGACCGTTAACTTTAAGAATGTAGTACCTGGTGAACAGTAAGTGCTCAATATTTACCCGGTTAACAGACTACTGTGAGGATAACAGCGATGCTTTCAGTATATGATATACAAAGGACTACTTTGTAAACTTTTGTATCTAAATTCATTTGAGCCAGCAATCCTATTAGGAATCCTCTTGCTACAACCCCCAGTTACAGATGAAGAAACAGCCACAGAGACGTTGAATAAGTAGCAATGGCAGAGCACAGTATCCAAACCCAGGCAGTTTGGCACCTGAATTGAAAATTATGCAATACTACTTCCTAGATGATAGAGTGGAATGAAGTGCTTAACAGTGTACCACGATGGGAGCTGCTCAAACGAGTATTTTCAGGGGGTCGCTTTTTTTTTCTAAGTTTATTTATTTAATCTGTACCCCGTGGGGCTCCAACTCACAACCCTGCGATCAAGAGTCACATGCTCTTCTGACTGAGCCAGCCAAGCACCCGGGGAGTCACTTTTTCTGAGTGCCATTGGCGGGCTGAACAGGAAAACCAGCCGCTGGAGAAGAGGACCAGGAGAACTACAATACCCACAAAGCTCCGCGCCTTCCTCTGTGCCTCCCAATTGACTTGGGCTCTGGAGCAGATCATTGGTTCTCTGAGGGCGGCCTGGCGAGGATTGGAAGGCGGGAGCAGTGCTAGTTTAAGATTGGCGAAACTACTGCCAGCCCCGCCTCAAAAACCCGGAAGCAATCCCCCACATGCCCTCGTGTAGTGCTGTAGCCGAAAAACGCGAGTTTGGAAGCGTGGAGGGATGGTCCGAGGGCTGCGCACCGACTTCCCAGATTCGCCGCTCTCATTAAATGACTCTGACTTATTGAGGGCTGCTTTTAAGGACGCGGGGCCTCAAGTTGACCGAGGGAGTTCCCCGCTGCTTTCCGCCACCCAAGCGGTGCCTCATGGAGTCTACGTTCAGCAGCCCCGCTGAGGCAGCGCTGCAGCGAGAGGCGGGCGCCCCGGGGCAGCTCACTCCTCCGGAGGACCTGCACCGCGTGTACGAACTGGAGCGAGTCGCTGAATTTGTCCGCGACTTGGGGTGTCAGCGGGTGAGCGCAGGTTAGGGAGGGGTGGCTTACCTCGGAATGGGTCTCCCAGAAGATCGGGATATTGGGATGGTTTTGTGAGGATTGGGCGGGGGGTGGACGGGGGCAGTTGCTCCTCTGGGAGGAGGGGCTTTGAAGGTTAGGCAGGGACTCCTGGATGGTTTTCCTTGAAGAGGGTGGAGGAGAGGCTGTTCCTGACTCTATGGCTTATACTTACAGGTGGCCTTGCAGTTCCCTGACCAGCTATTGGGAGATGCTGGGGCCGTGGCTGCACGACTGGAGGGGACCACAGGGTCGAAGATGTTCATTCTGGGCGACACGGCCTATGGCAGGTATGAATTTGAGCTTGAGGGTTGGGGACGGGTAGGAGCTGGGGAGTAGGTCTAGGATCCAAGGCTCTTGGTGTTTCCCTTCTATGACAGTGTCTGCCCCCAGTGGCTTGTGTTTTTTCTTGATGATGATGCCCCCTCTTATAGCTGCTCCCTGAATGACAGTGTCTTCATTTATAACATCGTTTACTTCACTGGCGACATTTCAGCCTTCACATTTCCCATGAAGGGCAGCAGCTGTTTTCCCGATGAGAACTCTTCTCACTAATGGTATCTCCCCTGCAGCTGCTGTGTGGATGTACTGGGTGCTGAGCAAGCTGGAGCTCAGGCCCTTGTGCATTTTGGCCCTGCCTGCTTAAGCCCTCCAGCCCGCCCACTGCCTGTGGCCTTCGTCTTTGGTCAACGTTCCGTGCACTTGGAGCTCTGCGCCAAGGCCTTTGAGGCCCAGAACCCAGACCCCAAAGCGCCTGTGGTGCTGCTAAGTGAGCCGGCCTGTGCCCACGCCTTGGGTGAGGGTTTTGCTTGGGCTTGCAGGAAGGGTGGGCGAGCTACTTTGTGCCTTGATAGTCACATTTCAGTATACTCCCACAGAGCTCTTGATACGGGCTTGATCCCAGTCTTTGCTTTTGGGTCACATTCAGTCTCCTGGGGATGATGGGGTTCCTCCTTTGGCAGACCCCAACTCTAACACCACCTCCTCCTTCCAGAGGCCTTGGCCACTCTCCTGCGCCCGCGGTACCTGGACCTGCTTGTCTCCAGCCCAGCTCTTCCATTGCCAGTGGGCTCCTGTAGTCCAGAGCCTGAGCCCCTGGAGCGTTTTGGGCGCCGCTTCCCCCTGGCTCCAGGGAGGTGTCTGGAAGAATATGGTGCCTTCTATGTGGGGGGCTCTGCAGCCAGTGCTGACCTTGACCTTGACCCAGACCTGAGCCGGCTGCTTTTGGGCTGGGCACCAGGGCAGCCCTTCTTCACCTGCTGCCCAGATACAGGGCAGACTCAGGATGAAGGTGTCCGGGCTGGGCGGCTAAGGGCACGTAGACACTATCTGGTAGAGAGGGCCAAAGATGCCCGTGTGGTAGGGCTGTTGGCAGGGACACTGGGTGTGGCCCGACACCGTGAGGCACTGGCACACTTGCGGAAACTGGCTCAGGCTGCAGGCAAGCGTAGCTATGTGTTGGCCCTGGGGCGGCCCACGCCTCCTAAGCTCGCCAACTTCCCTGAGGTGGATGTCTTTGTGCTGTTGGCCTGCCCTCTTGGTGCTTTAGCTCCACAGCCTTCTGGTGGCTTCTTCCGGCCTGTGTTGGCACCATGTGAGCTGGAAGCTGCCTGCAACCCCGCCTGGCCACCTGCAGGCCTGGCTCCCCACCTCACACATTATGCGGATTTATTGCCTGGTGAGTGCTGGGGTACTGCCTGAGCTGGAAACACGTGGGGCAGGAATCGGGCCAGTATAGATCCTCTTTCTCCCTCCCAGGTTCTCCCTTCCACGTGCCCCTCCCACCACCTGACTCA
Organism: Enhydra lutris kenyoni; assembly: GCF_002288905.1. NCBI lineage: Eukaryota > Metazoa > Chordata > Mammalia > Carnivora > Mustelidae > Enhydra > Enhydra lutris. The sequence goes on from NW_019154093.1 coordinate 14,144,165, forward strand.
GAACTGTGGGACACCCCAGATGTGTCACTCATTACTGGGGAACTCCGACCCCCACCTGTGTGGAAGCCATCAGATGATCCTGGGTGTTTGGCCCTGACCTTGCGGCCCCAGCTAGAGTTGGCTGAGAGCAGCCCTGCAGGTAAGTGTGCCAAGTCTCTGCTCCCAGCTGAACTCTTTCCCCAGATTCCGCCCACTTGGCCTCAGTCCCCTCTCTCTACAGCCTTGTACCTTAGTTCTCGGAGCTGGCAAGGGCTGCAGCCCCGTCTGGGTCAGACACCGGTGACAGGAGCTGTGAGTGGAAGACGAGGGATTGCCATCGCCTACGAGGATGAGGGAAGCAGCTGATACCATCTGGCCTGAGACACAGATGGACTTAAGAATTGCTGCAAAGACCTTTAATGCTCCCTGCATCCGCCTCCTCTGCCAGAAACCTTGAAGGAGCCTGGATTCAGGGAAGGGTGGACAGCCCCTCACTGAGGAAGGGAATCCTGCTCTGTCCCTGTCCTGGCCCTGGCACAAGGCTTAGCATATAGTGGCTTGATAAATACCTGTTGGACTGATGGGACTGATTTGGGGCTTTCCTGAAGTCTTATGGGCTCATCTGTCCTCCTGGGAACAGCCCAGGACCTCTGGCCAGTCCCAGTTTCTGATGTGCAATTGAGGGTTTGCCCTCTAGATAGTCTAGACCAGGGTTTCCTAACTTTGGTACCATTGACGTTTTGGACCAGATAACTCTTTGCTGTGGGAGGCTGTTCTGTACTATAGTACGTCTAGCATTGTCTCTGGCTTCTGCCCACTCACTCGATGCCACCAACATACCCAATTGTGATTACCAAAAATGCCTCCAGACATTGACAGGTGTCTGCTGTAGGGGCAAAACTGTCCCTAGTTGAGAACCACTGGTGTAGACCTGTGTTGTCCAACAAAGTAACCACTAGACACCCATGGCTGTTAAACGTGAATTTGAATTAGTTAAAATTAAAAATTTCTCAGGGTGCCTGGCTGGCTCAGCTGGAAAAGTGTGCAGCTCTTGATCATGAGTTCAATGTGGTGGGTCAACAGATGACTAAAAAAGTTAACTTTAAAAATAAAAAATAAAAATTCCATTTCTCAGTCAGACTAGTCACATTTCAGTGGTCATTTAGCCACATGAGAGGACAATGCAGCTATAGGACGTTTCCATTATTTCAGAAGGTTCTGTTGGACAATGCTGGTCTATACTGATTCCTATTTTGTTTCTCACAGGAGATCACAGAAACTTGAATAAACTGGATACTTTTTCTCCTTCTGTTTCTTTTTATTCATCAAACACTATAGGTCCTGAGTGGAGATCTGAACTGTATTTAACTGGATTCCTGCCCTCACAGTGTAGTTAGGAAGAGAGGCAGTTAAATAAGCAATTACAAGACAGTGAAACTACTTTCAGTGAGGAGGGAAGGCCCTGGGAGCACTTTTTTTTTTTTTTTTTTTAAGATTTTATTTATTTGACAGCACAATTAAGCAGAACGGCGGGCAGAGGGAGAGAGAGAAGCAGGCTCTCTCCTGAGCATGGAGCCCAATGTGGGACACAATCCCAGGACCCCGGAATCATGACCTGAGTCGAAGGCAGCTGCTTAACCAAATGAGTCACCCAGGCGCCCCATGGGGCATTTCTTCATTACCAAGTTTGCAGACATTCTTGGCATACTGGCACTGTCCAAGGTGTTGAAGAAGCAGGTAAACGGAGATGTGGTCCCTCCTCTCAGGGAGTGCCCAGTCTACTGGTAGAGGCAGATCTGTAAACTGACTGTGGCAGCGGACAAAATGGGCACCAGTCGTGTATTTTACAAATACATATGGAGCACGCACTGTGTGCCAGGCACTGGAAATACAGTAAGCTCAACAGAAACCCTTTCATGGTACTTACATTCTCATGGGGGGTGGAGGAAGAGAGATGGACAAAATACTTAGTATGGGAAATGGTGATAGGTACTATGGAGAACTTTAAAGCTGGGAAGAAGCATAAGGAATAGTGGATTGCGGTATTAAACGAGATGATTAGGGAAGGCCTTTTGAAGAAGGTAAGCAAAGACAGGAAGTTATGGAGTGAGCCATATGGATAAGTAGACGCAGAGGGAACAAATGCAAGGATGATGTAGTGGGGATATGGCTGGTATGTTCAAAGAATAGCAAGGAGGCCAGTGCAGTTAATAGGGGAATATTAGATGAGATCAGGTAAGGGGCATGGGAAGCTGCACCAGGAGAGGCCTAGTAGTAGGCCATTACTAGGACTGTGGCTTTTATTCTGAGTGAAATGGCATTTTATTAAGTATTTTATTTATTTGAGAGAGAAAGCACAAGCAGAGGGAGATGGAGTAGCAGGCTCCCCTGCTGAGCAGGGAGCCTGATGCAGGGTTCTATCCCAGGACCCCAGGATCATGACCTGAGTCAAAAGCGGATGCTTAACTGACTAAGCCACCCAGGCACCCCTGAAATGGCATTTTAAACTAAAGAGTGACAAGTTTCATAGGGATCACCAGGACAGCAGGGGAGCCCAGAGCAGGCACATTGCCCTGCCTCTGGGTTAGGAAAGACTTCCTAGAAGAGTGTTTTCTGGGGACCAATAGGTGTTAGCTGGGCAACGAGATGAACACGAAGAAGCGTGCTTCAGGCAGAAAGGAGCATAAGCAAAGTTAGCAAGACACCCTCGCTGAACTGGGGAGCACAGCAAGGGAGGAGGCCCATGGAATCAGCATGGACTTGGAGGCCTACGAGGAGGCTCTGGTGTAAAGCGGGGCCGGTGAGCCCAAGTGGAGCTGACTATAGGAGCTGAGGAAGAGCGGTTTGGAGAGAGACGAAAGTGACCCGCCGGAGGTCGCGGTACTGAGGACAGCTGGATCCCTTTCCGAAGCGAGGGACTACAACAACCACAATTCTCAGCGCTTTGGCGTCGCCAAAGTTCTGGACGGACAAAGGCGCAGGGTTGGGCGTGGGGTCACGTGGTGTCTGCGCGTCACGTGGGTGAGTCAGGTGGCGCTGCGGGGCCGGCGGACAGACTGCGGGGCGCCCGGTGGACGCAGGGACGCGGGTTTAGCTGTGGCCCCACAGACCCGAGCCCCGCCGTCGTTGCCGCCATGACGGGGCTAGCGCTGCTCTACTCTGGGGTCTTCGTGGCCTTTTGGGCCTGCATGCTGGTCGTGGGTGAGACCGGGCCCTGGCGGGCGGGGCCAGCATTCGGGCCCGCTGGCGGGGCTGGAGTCCAGCGGGAGAAGTGGGGTCCTGGGAATGCTGGGCCCCAGCGTGGGGTCTGTGTCTGGGGCCCCAGGACTTGCCTCAAGGCTGTTGGGGCTTTTGACCCTGACAGAGGAGACCCGGATTTCTAGTCCCTTGAGGAGGGGCGCGGACGGGGGGAGGTGGGGGCCGCGAGAGCAGTTCCGTACTTCTCTGTCACTACCGCCCCTCCCCCATCTCACTGTTGCGATCCCTCGCTTGCTCCAGAGGGGCCTGCTTAGGTCACGAGCCGGCCGTTCCAGTTCCTCTTTTCCCGGTCGTTTGGCCCTCCGCCCCCACCCACAGCTTGTTGGGTAAACAGCGGCTCAGATCCGGCTGGTGGGATCCGGTGCGCTCTCCCTTTCTCCGGGGTATTCAGACCTACTGGTAGATGGCCGTGGAGGGTCTTGGTCTGGGAGGTGGTGTCACTGGGAGACGGTAGGTTACTGAGGGAGTGGCAGAAAATGGAGGCCTGAGCCGAGGAGTCTGAATAGATAGCTGTGCTTTCACATGGAGGCCAGCCTGACAAATCTCCCTTGACTTACCTGTAGGCAGACCTTTGGGGACGTTACAGGTGGGCAAGGACTCTTGTCTAAGTTGGGAAGTTTCTCTCGAGAGAACCGCCTCTAACCCTTTTTCCTCACTCCTGCAGGAATTTGCTACACCATTTTTGACTTGGGTTTCCGCTTTGATGTGGCATGGTAAGGGACTGCAGGGAGAGGATTCCCCTAGGAGCTTCTTTGCAGCTTTCCTTCACTGATCTAAGCCCCTACTCCACCCCATCCCCAGATGCATGGGACATGGACCTTTGGGACATAAGATGTATTTTATCTCAGCGTTCAGGACTGGTGGGCTTGGAGGGTTGGGATATGGATTTTGTGCTCACTTCTCCACCAAGGCTGAAACTGCTTTCCTCCCCGTTTCAACACCAGGTTCCTGACTGAAACTTCCCCCTTCATGTGGTCAAACTTGGGCATTGGTCTAGCTATCTCCCTGTCTGTGGTTGGGGCAGCATGGTGAGTGTTGGGGTGGTGGGACTGGGGAGAGAGGTGAGTCATAGCAGGTGGTGTCAGTGGGTCCTTAGTCATCTTGGGGGCAGTGACAAGCTTGGGCTCTGCTCATCGTTTTTTTTATCTTTCCACCAGGGGCATCTATATTACTGGCTCTTCTATCATTGGAGGAGGGGTGAAGGCCCCCAGGATCAAGACCAAGAATCTGGTCAGGTAAATGTAGGACCTTTGGAGGGTTGCCAGACCATCTGTGTTGGGAGCTCCCTGTTTGTTTGACCTGATATGCTGCTTCTGACCAGCCTCCTGATGGGGTGGGAAATCAGTAGGGGAAATGGTGGCTGGGGACTCTCTGGGGGAGGAAGATTTGTTTCTTTCTCATCTTTTTCTCCTCTCCACCCCCATGCCCACCACTACCAGCATCATCTTCTGTGAGGCTGTGGCCATTTATGGCATCATCATGGCAATTGTGATCAGCAACATGGCTGAGGTACGGAGAACCACGATGGGGTGGGCATCTGTTCCAGTGTGTTCTACACAGTGATTAATGATACTGGAGGAGGAAGAGTAGCTTCTGATTACTTTTCTGCCTCCTGCAGCCTTTCAGTGCCACTGACCCCCAGGCCATTGGGCATCGAAACTACCATGCAGGTAGGTGGATATGTGAAGGAAAAAAGCTGGGGCTTTATGTCTGCTTCCCTACTTCTGTGCCCCAGCTTAGACCCATCATTTCAACATTCACTCCATTTGTTTGGCCTGCTTTGCAGAGTTGGGAGTGGTGACTAGCCCCATGAGTCCATGTTGGGGCCTTGTCTTCCTCTCCCTTTGTGCCTGGCTTGGCCTCAATACTCTTCCTTCCATCCCCTCAGGCTACTCCATGTTTGGAGCTGGCCTCACAGTGGGCCTCTCTAACCTCTTCTGTGGAGTCTGCGTGGGCATCGTGGGCAGTGGAGCTGCACTGGCTGATGCACAGAACCCCAGCCTCTTTGTGAAGATTCTCATCGTGGAGATCTTTGGCAGTGCCATTGGCCTCTTTGGCGTCATTGTTGCAATCCTTCAGGTGATGAATCCCCTGGGGAGCCTGTGTCCTTGTCCCCAACCCAGCTTCACTCTCTTTCCATCTATAACCATAGAATTCCTGAGCATTTCCGGCCACTTAATTCCCATATTTCGGTTTTCCCCTTTTGAAGCTTTCCAGCGCGGTATCACTGACTAGCGTGATGTGTATCTCCCTGCTGCTTTGTGTCTGTAGGTCTGTCTTTGGGGCTTTCTGTTGTATTATTTTTTGGTCTTTATTTGTAGTCTAGCCTGGATTGGGATCTTGTCTGTCAGTCTGTCTTGGTGTGTTTGACTTTGTGTCTCAAGGCCTGTGTGTATCTATTCTGTGAGTAGAACAGCATGTCTGAATTGTGTGCATCTTTTCTAACAATGTGTGCGTGTGGCTGAGGATCAGCCTGGTGGTCTGAATGGGAATGCTTAGCTGGGTTGACTCTTGGTAATGAGTCCTGTTCATGTGCCACTCCTCTGTCTCTCTGTCCCACAGCCTAACTGTGTGGTTGACTGACTGTCCCTGTTCATCGGTGTTTGTCACAGCATGCCCATCTTGGTCCCATCATCCATCTGTTGTGGTCTGTCCATCCCGCCATGGGTTTGCTAGAGCTGACCTTATGTCATTTGTTATTACTGTCTTATTTATTCCTCTGTCACTGCCTGATTTCTCCTTGTTCTTCTTTTGCAGACCTCCAGAGTGAAGATGGGTGACTAGATGATCTGTTTGGGTGGGGCCGTGTCCCACTCTTATTTATTTGTGGTTTTCCCAGGACAGCTGGAGCTGTCACCCTTGGCCTTTCAGGGGGCTTGGTGTTCAGGGCCCTCCCTGCACTTGGCTTCTCGCTGCCCATCAACTTGGAGGCACTACCTGGCTGGAGCCTCAGTGTGGGGAGTGGGTCGCTGATGACTGTGTGCAGCTGTGCACCTATGTCCCGCCTCTACCCCCAACCCATCTTCCCAGTGTTTGTGAAATAAACGTGGTTTTTGTCTGGGTCAGTGCTGCTTCTGTTGCCCTCCTTTGTTACATTATTTCATGGAGAGAGAGTAAACCGACCTATAGGCCTCAACATTATGCCAGCTTCTTGGCACCTGTCTCATATACAGTCTCTGCTTTGGACAGAGCTGGTTCCTGGGTGGAGAGGAAGGGTGCTGGGCTGATGACTCTAGCCTTGAATATCTTTATTGAAAGGAGCAAGGGACACTGGGGATGAATGGACCCAGGTGTTTGTGCAGAGGAGGGGGCTATCCTCCCAGTCCCAGGTCTTCAAGGTTCTGTCTGCTAAGCCCATATGGGCCACATCTATCTGGCTCTACCCTCAGGCATCCCTCACTGTCTATCCCTGTGGGGCTTGGAGCCCATTCGTTTGCCTCTGCATATCCCAGTGCCATCCCCTGCCAGTAACTAATTTGAGCCCTTGTTCCCAGGGCCCCAGCTCCTCCCTCTTCTGTGCAATCTTGTACCAACATCCTTTCACCCTAGAAGCCCCTGCCACACACTTCTCAGGCCTTTAAGGGTCCTGCCCAACCAGCAGCCACCCCCACCCCCACCCCGCGACCGCTGGCAGACCTATAACCCTGTTCCCATCAATGAGAGGACAAATCCCTAACCTCCCTGCTAGAGTCGCCTAACTTCGAAGCCCCCTTTTGGCGGAGTTCACGCTCCAGCCCACACCCACACCCTCCCCAGTCCGGACCCCGAATCCAACCTCTGGGATGAGCCTTACCGATTTCTTCCGCCCCTCTCTGGTCCCGTGCCACCTCTGTCCCCTCGCTCCGCCGCGCTTGGCCGCCGGCAGGGGCGGACGGCAGAGGCGCGCGGCGGGTGCGGGCGCGCTGGAGGCGGGGGCCGCGGGGGCGCGCGCGCGGGCGCGCCGGCCGGGCCTGCCCCTCCGAGGCGCCGTAGCGCGGGAGGGAGGCGGCGGCGCTGTGGTCCATCCGTCCGCCGGTCGTGGGTCTGCCCGGCCGCCCGGCCCCGCCCTGCCCCCCCGGGGCGGCTCGGCTCCATGGCCCGCGGCGGCGGCGGGAGGCGGCCCGGGGGCCGCGGGGGCCGCTGACCGGGCGGCGGGAGGCGGCGGGGCCGGGCCATGGGGGACGGAGCCGTCTGCAGCCACGGGAGCCGGGAACCCAGCCCGAGCTGGAGCGGTGCCCCCTGCTGAGCCCCGAGCGCCGGGTGAGAGGGGTGCGCGCGCGGCCCCCAGCCCAGGGCCCCGACATTCCAGACCCAGCCCCGCGAGGAGCGCCCCGAGCGCGGCCCCGCGATCCCCGCCCAGGAGCCGGTGAGAGGCGCCGGCGGCCAGACCCCGGCCTGGCGTTTCCCCATCCCTCCCCCATCCCTCCCCCTCGGCTCTTCCCTCCCCTCCCCACCCCCCGCCCCGAGCTCCTCTTGCCCGCCCCCTGCCAGCCTCCCTTATTGTCCTCGCTCGCCCTGGCCTCGTGGCGCGGGGAGACGCTCCACTCACGTTTCCCCCGGCCTCGGCCCCCGCCCCCCCCCCCCCCCCCCCATCCCCCCCCCCCCCCCAGACTTCACACCCACCGGGTCCTCACTGCCTCCCCCGCCCCGGGGAGCCACGTGTTCAGGCCGGTCTGCCTTTCAGCCCCGCCCTAAGGCACCTCGCAGCCTGGCCGCCAGCCTGACCCAGAACCCCTGCCCCGGAGGGAGGGGTGGGAATGTTTGCACGTGGGGCCGGGCGTCCGAGCTGCCCGGGAGCCTGCATGCATGGCTGTGTACGTCGAGGAGCAGCGGCTTTGTTTGTGAGTGTGTGACTCTGCGTTACTGTTACTGTTACTGTCACTGGGGTGTGTCTGTGACTCCATGTAGTTCTCAGTGTGTGTGGGTGCAGGTGACTTTAGCTGGGACCCACGGTGGCTGTGGTTGTGTGGTGCTGTGTATCTCTGAGTGAGACCCAGCCCCCAGAAGTGCTGCTCTGTTGGAACCCCAGCTGGAGCCATGGCCCAAGACCCTTCCCTGGCATGCTGGTACTGGACGGGTCTCCAGGGCCTAGGCGTTCCTTCTTCCCGGAATCAGAACCAGTAAGTGCTGGGCAGACTCCAGAAAGTTCATCCCAATCCTTGAGGTCTTAAAGGAGGAGTGTTGTATGCCCCACATTGTATTTTGAGCTCCCACTCCGGAGGGCAGGGATCCCATAAACATCTTGTTCATATTTGGGCCTCCTGGATGCTGAGGGCCACTTCCCAGCCTGGTCCTAGTTGGCCTGGCCTACTTGTCACTGGTACCTGTCCAACCACACCACTGCCCACCATGGTCCTGGGAGGACGAACTGAAGTCACGAGTACCAAGGGTTCCTGCATGCTAGGTACTCAGTAAATGGTCGCGCCTCCCCAGACCAGGAGTTCTGGGTTGAGGATGCTGGCCTGTGGGGTGTCTGTTCTCTGGGGCACAGGTACACATGTGGGTCTGCAAGTAAATGTGTTTTCATTGGGAGGTATGAACCACCGTGGTCAGAGGTCATGTGTTCATGTTTCTGAGGACACACAGGGTTGTGTGTCGAGTCACGCAATAAGGGCGTGCACCTGAGTGTGGGAGCATGAGGTTGTGTTTCTGTGTATGTGTGGCAGTGAGAATGAGGAACATGTGTGTCTGTGGGTTAGTACTCAGGTGTGTGAGGCTGTGTGAGTAGTGAGTTGCCAGGGACTGTGTCCGTGTGAATGGGAGTCTGCGAGTGTCACAGGATGTGAGCAGGTAATAAGTGTAAGGATGCGGTTCTGTGAGGGTGAGCAGCAGGCGGGGGCGGGGGCTGGGTAGCCTGGCTCATCAGGCCCTGACCTGCTGGGTCTGTTTCTCTCTTCCCCCTGCTCAGGCCGGCAGCCGGATGCCCGGGCCCACTGGGCGGGCCGGCGGCCGCCTGCGGGATGAGCAGACTGCTGGGGGGGACGCTGGAGCGCGTGTGCAAGGCCGTGCTCCTCCTCTGCCTGCTGCACTTTCTTGTGGCCGTCATCCTCTACTTTGACGTCTACGCCCAGCACCTGGCCTTCTTCAGCCGCTTCAGTGCCCGTGGCCCTGCCCGGGCCCTCCACCCAGCTGCCAGCAGCAGCACCAACTTCTCTCGGCCCAACGCTACCACCCCCAGCTCGGGGCTCCCCGAGGCTCCCAGCGCCCGGCCCGGCCCCACGGCTCCTGTCCTGCCTCCCTGTCCTGACTCGCCGCCAGGCCTTGGTGAGCCTGCAGGGTAGGGCCAGGCTAGCCTCTAGGGATGCGCAGAAGACCGGTGTGGTTTGGTTCAGGGAGTGACCCATGGGTGTACAGGGGGTCCGGGTCTGTTGCAAGAGGGCTATTCCGGGGCTTCCCTGGCCTTCCCCTGGGGCTGAGCAAGAGGGCCAGCGTCCCTGGCCTCGGACGGCCAGCTGATTCCTGCCACCATCCCGCCTGCAGTGGGCCGACTGCTGATTGAGTTCACCTCGCCCATGCCGCTGGAGCGGGTGCAGAGGGAGAACCCGGGCGTGCTCCTGGGCGGCCGCTATGCGCCCCCCGACTGCATGCCGGCCCAGACGGTGGCAGTCATCATCCCCTTCCGGCACCGAGAGCACCACCTGCGCTACTGGCTCCACTACCTGCACCCCATCCTGAGGCGACAGCGGCTGCGCTATGGCGTCTACGTCATCAACCAGGTGTGCTGCCTGGGGCCCCGGGGCTGGGCACCGTGAGCACCTGCGGCTGGGGAGATCCGTGTGCCTCTCAGTGAGTGAGTGCGGGCGGGAGCATTCATGGCTTCTCGCCTGCCTGTGGTCGTGTGGGGCTTTGTGTACGTGCCTGCTCACGTGGGAGGGTTTGCAGGTGCGTGATGGGGAGTGTGCACGCGAGCATTGGCACACACGCTGATGGCCATGTGCAGCGCAGATGAGCCCCATGGTCTACCCTTGGCGGGCCCCGTGTAGACCCTAGGGTCAGCTGGCGGGCCCCGTGTAGACCCTAGGGTCAGCTGGCTGTGAGGGGCTGTGGAGAAGCCCTTGGAGAGGGGCGGGTTAGAGCCTGAAAGAGGGATGAAGTCTGTGTGAGGGCCACAGCCACAGCAGAGGCCCCGGGAGCTCAGCTCAGGGTCCAGTCCCTGCCCTGGGCCTGGTGAGGCCTGGCTGCTGGGACCTGGGGAGGATCTGATATAGGTCCTCCTTCCAGTACTTGGGACTCCCATACTTGGACTTGGATCCCCATAGACTCCAAGACAACTGTGTGGGATGAGTTGGAGCAGGGGGCTGTGGGGGCACAGATGGGCCTTGAACAGTAGCCCTGGGGTGAAGTGGTGGTTGAGATGGGGCTTGTGGGATGAGTAGGGATCAGTCTGCAGACGGACTGGAGGCCCCAGGTCCCACCCAGAGAGCTGGTCTCATGTCTTCGGGAACCACTGGCGGAGGTGTGGGGTCCAGCGTGTAGGGTGGGTAGCAAAGATGAGCCTGGAGTTGCTGGCACAGGCCAAATCCAGAAAGGTCTCCGGAGGCAAGCGAAGCAGTTGACTTCCAGTCTAAAGGCGGCGTGCCACCACTGGATTAAGCGAGGAGTAGCATGTACGCTTGCTTCCTGGGAAGATCGCTCTGGTTGCATGTGGGGAATGGGACGGAGGGGGAGGCTGGTGGCAGGGTGACCAGTTGAGAAGGGGTATGACATTCAGCAAAGAGACAGTAAATCTGTGTGTGGGTCAGCAGCAGTGGTGGCTGTGAAGGGAGAGATGTGACACGGTAGAAAGTAAGGAAAGGGAGACACCAGGACACCTGGAGGGTTCTTCCTGGCCATTTGCTGTATGGTTAGCTGCGCCTGTGAGTGAGACGGAACAGAGGAGCTGCGCCAGGGAGAGCCTGACCCTGAATTCTTTTTTTGCATGGGATGAGTCTGGGTGCCCGCGCGAAGTACGAAAGGAATGTTCAGCTGGCAGTTGGACCAATGAGTCTTCCCAGCGGTGAGGTCTGAGGTGCAGAGTGGGATCTGGGAACCACCAGCATGCAGATGGTCCCTAAACCCAACAACGTCCATCCTGCCTGGGGAGCTCAGGGCCTGTGAGAGGAAAGCCAGCATGTAAGGGATGGGTGGAGAAAGGGACAGCACTACAGACTGGAAGGTTGGGCAGAAGAGGTTCGAGGAGTCCCAGGAGAGTGTGGTGTCCCAGAAGCCCAGGAGTAAGTGTCCAGAAGGAAGCATGGCAGCTACGTGAGCACTGCTGGGGGAGGAAGGATATGGACTAAGCAGCGTCCAGTGGATTTAGCAACAAGGTGGGCCCAGCGAGAACCATTTCAGGGGCATGGTGGGGGCGGAAGCAGATTGCAGTGGGTTGAAGAAGGAATCAGATTTGACAAAATGGAAATAGCCAATTGGAGGCAACTCTTTAAAAAAAAAAAAAAAAAAACAAAAGAACACTCTGCCGAGAAGGGGAGGCAAAGGTAGGGTGGTGGCTGGAGAGGTTTCTTTTTGAGATGGGGTAAAATTGGACATGTTTATGAGCCGCGTGGGAGAAACTCAGGTCTCCTGGCTGGTGAGAAAGGTCAGAAAGGAGAGCCGATGAGCCAGGAGAAAATGCACAATTGCTGCAAGGGCTGGTGGGAGGGAAGGTGCAGGGCCAGGAGAGAGAGCAATCAGGGTGAGCCGCTCCCACCCTGTGGGGCTCAGGCTGGCTGGTGGGAAGGAGGGGCCGTGATTCCTCCTCTCGCTCTCAAGGGGCCTGCCTAAAGACTCCGCTCCAGGGCCATGCCCAGCTCCAGCCTAGCGATGGTAGGTTGGCACAGGGGGCTCAGCAGTCAGCTCCTTTCATGGGATCCTCCTTGCTCTGGTTAGAATTGGGAGCGTGGGCATGCATGGCCAGGAACCCCGCCTCAAAGAGGCCTGGCCCTGCAGCCCCGTTGCTCAGGGGACCCCCCGGCTCTCTGGGCCATGACTGCCTGTACACCTGTGCTTGGCATTTTGCGGGGGAGACTGGGGAATCTCGCCAGGTCCTGTCCCGGTCTCAGAGGCTGCCCGGGGGTTTGGATGCGGATCCAGACGAGCCAAAGGGGCCGGATGGCCCAGTCCCTATGGTTTCTTTGTCTTCGACACTGGTCATTTGGGGCATTCACTGTTCATCTTCTCTTGTGAGTGTGCTCAGCAGGGATGCAGTGGGTTCCAGGCTGCTCTCCTCGAAGGCCCCCACCAGCCCAGGGAAGATGCTGGGCACCCAGGACAGGGCTATAGGGCATGCTGGGATGAAGGGGTGAAAGAATGAAAGGAACGAGCACTCTAAGTCACAGTGTAACCGGACACTCAGTGAAGCTCACAGGACAGAACGAACGAATGACACAGAGGCAGGGAGGTGTGATCAGGGATGCCTGTCCACACACCAGCTTGACCGTCAGAGGAGAGCATTCCAGAGCTAACAGCAAGGTCTCAAGGCAGTAAAGAGCCTGGAGTGTTCCAGGGCTGCTGAGGAACGTATCGCAGCTGGGCCTTGGGTTCTGAGGGCAACGGCTGGAGGGGAGCCTGGAGCCAAGTCCTGGAAGGTCTTGGAAGGCAGGACTTAGGGGAGCCATTCAGAGTGGGGTCAGGGGGAGGCAGGGAAGTAGGAGCCCCTTGGGGAGTGCTCTGGCCAGTGGTAAAGTGGCCGGTGCCTGCCGGTCACAGGCCCAGAGCTGACCTGTCCCCTGCACCAACCCCAGCACGGCGAGGACACCTTCAACCGGGCCAAGCTGCTCAACGTAGGCTTCCTGGAGGCGCTGAAAGAGGATGCCACCTATGACTGCTTCATCTTCAGCGACGTGGACCTGGTCCCCATGGATGACCGCAACCTGTACCGCTGTGGTGACCAGCCCCGCCACTTTGCCATTGCCATGGACAAGTTCGGTTTCCGGTGAGGGCTCCCTTCTCAGCCAGACCCAGACTCCTGCCCTGATGGTCGGTACTGCACCCAGCGTCCCCTTGCTCCCAGCCCCTCACCCCGTCTCCGGCCTTCCCCCTGGAATCCCCCTCAGGCCCGTGGCTGACACCTGCCCTTCCGTGCTGCAGGCTGCCCTATGCCGGCTACTTCGGAGGTGTGTCAGGCCTGAGTAAAGCCCAGTTTCTGAGAATCAACGGCTTCCCCAACGAGTACTGGGGCTGGGGTGGCGAGGATGACGACATCTTCAACCGGTGAGTCTGGGCGGGGTGGGGAGTAGACTGGGTGCAGCAGGTGCAGCGCAGACCGGGCGAGGCTCCTTGCCCTTCCTGGTGCCTGCTCCAGCCCGTCTGTCCCCATCCCCAGGATCTCCCTGACTGGGATGAAGATCTCGCGCCCAGACATCCGCATAGGCCGCTACCGCATGATCAAGCACGACCGGGACAAGCATAACGAGCCCAACCCGCAGAGGTGACCCCAAATGCCCCTAATCCCTTACTTCCTAGAAGGGACTTCCCAGTGCCACTGATCCCCAGACGTGATTCCCAAGGCCTCTGACCCCTTGACTCCTGGAGAGGACTCCCATGCCCCTGATCCCTGTTCCCCAACCCCTAGCTCACCCTCACCCCAGACTTCTGTCATCCCTGGCTTAATTCCTAGAGGTCACAACAATGTAAAGGCAGGGTTCAAATCTTCCCTGAGTAGATTACATTCCCGTTGGTGTCCTCACAGACCTCCCTTATGCCAGAGCAGACAAGACAAGAGGTAGCGGGCACCGGGCACAGCTCCTGGGCCTGGGGACCCAACGAAGGTGGCCCGAGCAACATGGGGCAGGGCGCGGACAGACAGTGCTGACCCCTCTGAGACGGGAGCAGGCCGTTCCGTCCCTGAGGACGTAGCGACATTAGGTGCTGGTGCCAGCCGGGAGAGGCACCTGAGGGCATGTGCAGTGTAGACAAGGGCTTCCTGGCACTGCTCTAACCTGGGGGAGTGTGTGTGGGGAGTCTGGAGCCAGTCCCTGCTGGACAGCCCGCAGAAAGTTCACTCTAGTGAGGGAGACAGGCAGCTAAGGCCCCGGCGATCAGAGCAAGGTGCTGTCCCGGCAGAAGAGGGAGTGATGGTGGGAGGCTCTCCAGGAGGAGGTGATGGTAAACCAGGGTTTGAAAGATCATGCATTCAGCAGGTGTTTGTCACACGCCTGCCTTGGGCACAGGGCCGTATTCACCGGGCTAGTGGAGGAGGCCAGTTTGGAGAAAAGAAATGGTATTTGCAGGAGTCTGGAAATGTGAACGTGCGTGGTATAAGTTAAGAGTCTGGGACTCTGGTATTACAGTCGCTGAGGGCTGGGAGTGACAGCAGTGGGGTCAGTGCTGGGTGTCTGGGGTCTCGGATCCCAGGTTGGGAGTTTCACTTTTGTGCCAGGGGCGATGGGGAGTCATGGGAGGGCTTTAAGCAGGCAAGAAGCAGGATCAGATTCGGCTTTGAAAGATCACCCTTTGAGTTTGAAGAAGGTGAAGAAGGGCTGGCAGAGCTGCTGGTGGGCCAGGAAGGAAGTTTGGAGGAATCACGGGGCCCAGAGGTGTGCTGAGTGTGAGGCTGCCACACGCCTGGATAGAACAGTAGGGGTGTTCTGCTCTGAAGCCAGGTGGAAGAGTGGGGAGATAGGCTGCAGCACCAGTGGTGGGCTGGCCTCTGGCAGGAGCATGAAGCACTGGGCATCCAGGGAGCTGATGGAAAAGCAGTTCAGATGAAAAGCAGGGTGAACAGGGACGGGAGGAGAGGGGCTGCAGGGCATCTGAGGGAGAGTGCTAGGTGCTGGGGTGGCTCTGGAGAGGGATGTGAGCTGAGCTCAGAAGGACCGGGAGGATCAAAACAGTTTCAGTGAAGGTGGGAGGGGAGCTCTCAAAGCACATGCCAGGAGTCTTGGTCCTGTTTCGGGTCACCGTGTCCTCATGAATTAGTGATGTCCGCCTTGGGTGAGGAAGTGGCAAGACAGCGAGGCATTTCTGGCTTAAAGGAATGATTCCATCCACCTAGTGGCTTTTGCCTCAAATCTAGTTTCCCTGGATGATTCTTTCACTCACCCTGTGTGTCTAAACCGTCAGTAGGTTGTACCCGTGCCACTCCCAAAACATCTCAGCCCATCCGCTTTTCCCTTCACCCCCTCTGCCCCAGCACCACCTCTGTCCTCTTGTCTGGACTCCTGCAGTCGCCTCTCACTAGTTTCCCTGTTTCCCTCTCGTCCTTCTATTGTTCCTGTCCTCTGGCCCTTCCCACTTGCCTCCCACTGGGCTAAAAATCCCTGTCTTCTCACTCCTAGAATAAAAAAACCTGCATCCTCTGACTTCCAGAGCCCCATCCCTACACGCTCCAGCCTCCAAGCTGTTCTTACGCCCTTGGCCCATTAAGCTCGAACCACTGGCTGTGCAAATTCTCATTTCCAGTTTAGGGTCAGCATGCGCTTACCTCTGCCTGGAATGCCCTTCCCGCTGCTGTCAGCTTTGGTGTCATGCGCTTACGCCTCCCAGGGCAGCCATCTTGATCTCTCTGCCCTGTCTCCCCCTTAGCATTCTGATGTGCTCCTTGTCTGTTACCTGTCTCCCCTAGGGGAACAGACTTGCCATGAGAGGAAGGACTTACTGTCCTGTTCCTGACTGTGTCCCTGGTACTTAAGAGCAGAGCCTGGTACTTGGGGACTGCTCAGTAAGTAAGTGGTAAGGGACACAGAGAAGATAGCAAAGAGAAGAGGGCTTTGGGGAATACAGATGATGACTGACACAGGACCCCTTGCATTTGAGGTGCCTGTGGGATGCCTGTGTCTGGGTCTAAGGCTTAGGAGAAAAGGCTGAGATCAGAGAGAGATTTGTGAGGGTGTCACAGTTCTGGCCTCAAGGGGATAAGATCTCTGTTTTGAAAGCAGATGCCAGAGCAAAAGGGCTCCAAGCAGGTGACGGGCAGAAGGTTTGGTGAGAACTGAGCCATCCCTGGAAGAAGCCAGGGTGGCTTGATTCTTAGCCCCAGAGATCCCATATTGGGTTTATTGGGTAGCCCTGATCTGGACCCACTTCTATCCTATCTAGGTTTACCAAGATTCAAAACACGAAGCTGACCATGAAGCGGGATGGCATCGGGTCAGTGCGGTACCAGGTCTTGGAGGTGTCTCGGCAACCACTCTTCACCAATATCACAGTGGACATTGGGCGGCCCCCGTCATGGCCCCCCCGGGGCTGATACTAACGGACAAAGGCTCCCAGTGCCAAGGATTGCCTGCCAGAGGATGGACCTCGATAGCCTGGCTGGCGGCTACTCTGTGGGACCCCCCAGGACTGAGACTGTGGGCTCTGTTTTCGGAGGGTCTTCCATAGGCACCCCCAGCTGCACCTGGAAGTTTCAGAACCTACTTTGGGGGACTTCCAACCTGGGCAAGCCCCTCCAGTGTGGCCCTCTCTGGGGTCAACCCTTCTTCCTGCCCCTCCCACCCCAGCCCAGCCTTCCCTCACTGTCAGGGTCGGGCCAGCCCCTGCACTGCCTCACCAAGTGGCCTGGGCTAGGTCACTCCACCTCTCTGTGCCTCAGTTTCTCCCCCCTTGAGTCCCCTAGGGCCTGGACGAGTGGGAGGTACAACTAGGGGGCAGTGTAGCTTCCAGGGGGAATTCTCAGACCTGGGGATCCCCCATGCTCCCAGGGGAGGGGAAACCTTTTTCATTCAACATTGTAGGGGCAAACTCTGGTGCGCCCCCTGCTGAGGAGCAGCCCCAGGAGGGGACCAGAGAGGGTGCTGTGTCGCTGCCTGGGATCTTGAGGTTGGGCTTTTGCATGGGGGGGCGGGTGGGGCTTAGATCAGTCAGTCTGGTTCCCGCCTCCCTGTCTCAGAGAGAAGGCAGTAGCCCCAGGGCCGGCTCGTTGTTTGTACATTGCACAGAAACTTGTGTGGGTGCTTTAGTAAAAAACGTGAATGGAGCAGCCCCTTTGTCTGCTTGGGGTTAGCGAATCTGGGCCCAGATTCCACACCGCGTGTGTCTTGTGGGAGGGCACCTGGCCTAACCCGTCTGTCTGGCCCGGGCTGTCCGGGTTCCCCAGGCCCCAGTCGCTCGCGAGACTTCACTGACTCTAGGAGGAAAGGTTTACTGTGCCGCTGCCTCCCGCCAGGAGAGGCAAGGAGGTAATAACGGTCCCAGTGGGCTCCGATTTCTCGGTTCTTCCCACCTGCCCCAAAGCCGAAAGCTGCCGCGAGACGAGCCCAGAGGGCTTGGCGTCAGGACTCTGGATGGTTCGTACTCCCAGACCACCTACCTTGGCTGTGGGTCCGACTCCCGGCTAGCCGGCACCGCCCGCCCCAACCTGGAATGGCTGGGGGCGGAGCCTGAGTAGCGGCGCGGTTTCCCGGGTGACAGCCGCGCGGAAGGGGCGGGGCTATAGCCCCGGTTCCCACTTCCCGGCTCCTGGGGGCCGTGACGGGGAACCGTGGCCCCCGAGAGTCAGCCAAAAGCGGGGCAGAAGGGACAGCGCCAGAGACCGGCGGCTCCGGACCGGGTAATTCAGTCGCTGAGACTGGCGGCAGAACAAGAGTGGGGCTTGGGCAGTCCCGGGAGAGCGACGGGCTGGGGGCGTGGCCCGTGAGGCGAGGAGGGGCGGGGCGCGAGGGGGCGGGGCCCACCCTTGAGCGACTGGCCTTCTCCAGGTAACGCAGCCGGGCCACCTGCTTTCCCGCAGGTACGAGCCCCGGGCCGCTCGTCGGGGGGCGGCGGCGCGGGCTGGCCATGCTCCGGGACTCCCCGTCTCTGTGGGAGCTGGTAGAGGAGCACGTTCCGCTCCCGGAGCGGCCCGAAGTGAAGAGGATTCTGGGCGAGACGACGGTGGACCTGAGCCTGGAGCTACGAGCAGAGGTGGGGAGTGGGCAGATGGGCCACACTCCAAGTCTGTCCCAGGACTCGGGTGATTTACCCCACCTCCTCCGGGTCCCCGGTCCTGCCTGATGGCTCTCGAGATCTTGCCGGATCTCACCGTCCCCAGCCCTCTTGACCCTGCTCTGCCCCTCAGTCCCCCAGCCCCCTTCACTTCTCCCCCGAGTCCCAAGGTGTCCCAGCTCTCCTTGCAGGTGGTGATGCTACAGTCACTGCTCCAAGAGGCTCGATCCTCCCAAGCCTCTGGCTCCCGCCCCACCTCTGATCCCTCCTCCCTTCTGGCACCACCGCCCCTCCTAAGAGACTTCATGCGCCAAGAACTGAGGCAGCTGCTCCTAGGGCTCCGCCAGAAGGCCATCTGCGAGGGCAGGTGGGAACCTCAGACCTAGGCCCTGCGGCAGAACTAAGAGGGGCTAGCTGTGCGCCTGATAAGGGGCCAGGATTGCCTTTGATGGTTCCCTGGAAGGAGTCCCTGAATTACCTTCAGTGCACCTTCTGCAGGGACCAGACCCAGGCTTGGGTCCAGTATAGCCCCAGGGTCCTGCGCTTTGCCTTGGAGGAGCCTAGGTGTGATTTGCCAGAACAGGAGGTATTGCAGATGAGAGCTGGTGAACTCAGGTAAAGCGGTGGTAGGAGAGGAGGGAGCTGTTCCTGCTTGGCAGAGGACCCATCCAGCTGGTGGGTTCCACTTGGCTCCATGGAGAAGTTCCTGGCCTGGAGCTGGACCTCCTACAACCATATGTAGGGATCCAAGAGAGCTGGGCTAGAGAATGCTGGGGACTGCCTGAGATAAAGGAGAAGGAGCATGTTCACAAGTGTATAAGCAGCCACTTATTTCTAGTTCTCACACAAGCCTTTAGGGGAATGATGGCCCCCTTTTACCGACGAGTATCTGAAACTCAGAAGGGATAATCCATTTGCCCAAGTTCATGCACATTGAAGGGTGGCAGAGCCGATTTGCAAACCCAAGCTCCAGAACTCCTCCCCTTTGCAGTCTATTATGTTGCCTTTGTGAGAAAAGACACAGAACTGTCTAGGAGAAGTGGCATTTGTATCCTGAAGGCCTGGGGTGAGGCAACATGGGGAGAGTAACAGTGACCTCATCTGCCAGCAGCGGTCAGAGGGACCTCAGCATCATCAAGGACCAACTGAATGTGTCCAGCATCGACCAGGTTGCTGGACACCTGCGGTGAGGCCCCTGAGTGCGCATGGTGGGGTGGACACAGGGAGGATGGGGCTGGGACAGGTCTCCAAGTACCGGGACTGGACTGCGGGAGAGGAAAAGGGGGACACACGCCTGGTGGGGACCAGGAGAGGAAGGCTGACAAGTGGAAAGGGTGGGTTGCTGCAGGGCTGCTGTGGAGGAACTGTGGCAGGGTTTTAAGCTGGGGAGGGGCTGTGATGTGGGGGAGAAGGGAGGCTGGAGGAGGCCCCTGCAGGAATGCAGAAGGCAGGCTGGCGGGCACTGTGAGGTCGGCACAGGGAGGACACATCCTGTCCTGGCAGAGGCTGGCAGGGGTGGAAGGCTTCAGCCAGTGCCTGGCCCCAGAAAGCAGGGTGGCCTGAGGCAGGAGGTCCTAGCGGTGGGGAGGCTGGAGGTTAGGGGCTGGGTGGAGGGCTTAACTGAGACTGGGTCTCGCGGAGCTGGCCGTGGCTGCCATACTCCCATGTGTCCCAGGAGCCTCCTAGAGGAGGAGTGTCACACCTTGGAGAGGATGATCCCTGTCCTGCAGGTGAGCGGCAGCCCGGGGCCTCCCTGCCCAGAGCCTTTCTGCCCAGTGTAGACACCACGGCCTCTCACCTGGCATGGGAGAGCCGCGTGTGTGTGTGTTTGTCTGGGTGCACATGTGCATGGAAAGGTGTGTGTGGGTGCTGTGGCCATTTCTCACATGTGCACGGTCCCTATGTGTGTGAATCCAGAAGGTTCTGTTTGAGCCCCTTAGCCCAAGGTCAGCACTTTTAGATTAACTCGCTGAATTGTCCCTTGTCTTTGCCTCCTTCCCTTCCCTAAGTCTGAGTCCAAGCCAGCCATCCCCTCACCAAGAAAGGCTTTTCAGGGGAGCTAGTGTCCCCCCGACCCCTATGGGCTGCCTGAGCCTGTTTGGGGGGCCCTGCCATGGGGATCTTGGCCTCTGCACCCTGCCCTGCCCCACCCATGCCTCAGGCCGGGCACTGAGCCAGCTCTCCCGGCAGCGCTGCCTGGAAGAGGAGTACACAAGGGCACCCCAGCCCTCTGAGGCAAGCCTAGCGCCCACCCTGGCAGGTGAGGACCCCCAGGAGTCCCCAGAGCACCCAGCCTCCCGCTCCCCACCCCACACTGGTATACGGCCCAGAGCTGCTGAGCGCTGTGTGTCAGAGGCGCCTCTCCCGCAGAGCTGAAGGAGCAGAAGGCAGCCATGCGCCGGGAGCTGCAGGCACTTCCGAGGCCCTCCCATGTCTCCTCCAGCCTCAGGTCAACCCCAGCGGTGGCCCAGCCGGACAGGGTGGCCAGAAGGTCAGGCCGCTGCTCGCTCACTGCTGCTCTTTCCTCTTCAGACAGCAGCCCGTGGGATCCTCCAGCCCGGGGCTCAGACCCCGGCCTTGCCCCCTCCGGACGGCTGGGGTTTGGACAGGGCCTGGCCGGTGCTGCCTGCCCGCCCCACCTCCTGAGTGCTGCCCTCGCCCCCGACACCTGGCTACCACCTACCGCTGGGGCCGGAAGCTTCAGGGCAGCCCTGGGGAAAGGCCAGTGTCTACTCCAGCATCCAGCACAACACCCCAGGCCTCCACCTGAAGGGCTGATCGTCAAGTAGGCCTTGGCGTCTGCTGGAACTCACCCCGTCCGCTGCTGCCCACCCCTCAGCTGCTGTGGCCCAGCCTGCTTCAGATCTAGTCTTGGATGGGCCCGAGCCAGGATGCAAGGCTCTGTCTGGCCCTTCTTGCCCCTCCCCCTCGCTGAGCCCCTGGTGTCTGGTTCTGACCATCAGAGCCTTTGGCCTTTCTTCTCCCGGTCCTCCACAAAGGCCTGGCAGGCAGAGGTCTCATCCCGGCCCCGACTCTTGTTCCCCTGGGGGACTCAGACAAAGCACAGCAGCAGCTCAGAGACAGGAATAGAAATTTCATTAAAATCTATGGACTTTAAAATCCTAGTGGTGCACGGATGGGCAGGGGTGGGCGATGCACCATTATTGCTACAGACGATTAGAGGTGGCTCTTCAGGGCTGTCACTGCACAGAGGGGCACAGAGGATAGACAGACAGACACTGCGGGGCTGGGGGGAAAGGAGCTCTGGCTCCAGAGGGGATGGGGCACGCAGGATGGGGCCATTTGGCACATGAACAAGGGCAGCCCAGTTTGGGAGGACTGGACCTTAGCCTGGTGGAGGGAGGGCAAGGGGGTTTCGTGTAAGGTCCCCTTCCCTGGGGCTCTGGGCTCAAACCTCCTGCTGAGCAGCACCCCACCCCTACCCCCCAGAAATGAGTGCTTTGGGCAGGCTGCTGGGTGATGGGCCTCTGCTGGCTGGGCCTGACAGCCAGGGCTGGAATGAGGTGTGGAAGCCCCAGAGCAGCCGAGTGAGGTGCAGGCAGGCAGGGAAGACAGAGGGGCCCAAGGCGGGGGGCATGGGAGTGGCAACCACAGAGAATACGATTTTTACAAAAATAATCACACAGACAAACAGGGCTGGGCAGCACAGCCTGACAAATAACACTGTACAGCCCCTTAGCCCCTCACCTTGCCCCTGGATAGGAAGACCCAAATTTGCCTGGGCAGAGGCTGGGGTCTGCTCTGGGGGCAGAACACTGGTCAGGAGGCTGGAGGCCTGAGGACCGGGACAGGTAGGGGCCCACCTAGAACCGCAGCTCCGGACAAAGTGTGAGGGCATCGGAGGCCATGTAAAGCCCAGCAGATCTCTGGGGACCTGGCCTGAGACCCCCTCCAAAGTGCTTTGGCCCCACCCCTGGCAGCCCTCCTATCGCCCACACCCATCCCCAGCTGCCATCTTGGCATCCAAAGGACCTGTAAACACTGGGGACACGAGCACAAATGACCACGCTACCAGTGGTGACCAAGGTAACAGCAGCCGCCCTGGCTAGGGCATGGCAGGGGCAGGTGGTGAAACCTGTCCCCTCTCTCCCCAGTCTCTGTGGTGGGAGCACGGGTGGGGTGGGGTGGGGCCCTCCCCGGGCTGCTGTGCTCATATCCGGGAGTCCTGCAGGCGGCTAGAGCCGTTACTGCCCACCATGGGGATCTGGGCCTTGTCCGGGTGCAGCGGCTGGACCTCAAGCCCGTCTTCAGGAGAGGGTGGGATGGTGGGGGCATAGCGCCCAGTCTGGTGCTCCAGGAGGGCGGGGCCCCAGTCTCTGCTTGGCTTTGTGGCATTTTTCAAACGCTGCAGGAGAGGTAGACATGGAGGGCGGATGGGTGCTTCAGAAGGGGGCCATGAAGCCCCATCCACCCACCCCCTCCCGGTTCACCTGGCTGTGGCCTGCCCCCACCCCTCACCTGGAGGAGCGTGTCCCCATCTGTGCGGCAGAGCTGGAACAGGGCATAGAGGGGGATGCAAATGACGGAGGACAGAGCCATCAGGAAGCCGATGGCCACAGCCCAGCCTGGGTATTGGTAGTGGTTGTAGGTGATTGGCCGGTACTGGATCACCGTGAAGACGAGAATGAACTGCAGACAGTAGGGGAAGGGAGTGCCCTTGAGGCCAGCCCAGCACCGCCCCTGCACCCCCCCCCCGCCCCTCCATCCTCCACCCCTCCATCCCCACCCTTCTCCAGGCCTCTGCCCTCCACCCAGCACCCCTTCCCCTTCCTCTCTGGTCTCCCGAACTAGGAAGAGGCATTTGGGGCAGGACAGAGGCAATGTCAAGGTTTGGGAAGGGGAAAAAGCAGGTGGAACCAGGGGTCCAGGGCCTGGGGGACAGGTAGACATCAGGCATCGTGGAGAAGAGGTCTGTCCGCACCGTAATCCCGAACCGGCCAGGGAACAACTGATAACCACTGATAACAACTGATAACCACCCGAGTCAGTTCCGCTCAGAGACTCTTGATGGCTACCTTTTGCCGAATCCTGGGCCTTAGGGTTCTTACCCTGATCTCACCCTGGTCTCAGTGTCTGGCCTGCACCCAGCATTTTCCTCCCTCTTCATTTATTCTGGAGAATCCTCTCCATTTTCCTGTCAGACCCTATGTAAATGCCACCTCCTTCAAGAAGCCTTTCCAGATTTCTCATCCCTCTTCCTAAAAGGGCTCTCAATGGCATTTTCCAACTGCTGAGCACTTGTTTCATGTTTCCCATAGGCCTGGGGCCTCCTGGGACCCCATCAGGGTCTCCAGTTCCCGGCACAGTACCTGGCACAACTTCACTGCCGATTTGAACTGACTTGTGCAGAGAGATGGGAGCGATGCAGGAGAGGATAGGGCCAAGCCCCACCTGTCTAAGGCTGGGGAGCCACAGGGGAGGCTCCAAAGGCTAGAAATGGTGAATGGCAGGCTGGGGACCAGGAGTGGTTTTGGAAAGAGAGGAGTGGAATGGGAAATGAACCCCGGGGCCACAGCAACGACAACAAACGAAGGAAGCAGAAAGATGGGCAGGTGGCTCATGGGCCATTCCCCGGGGGGCCTCAGTAGCCGCCTCCCGCCTCCCGAGCCCTCAGCAGCGTCCTGGTGCCCAAATTCAGGGTGGGCGAGATCCACATCCACTAGGGGCCCCCCTCCCGGAAGCCATGCATAGTAGGAGCTTATGACAAGTTTCCTGAACAGAACTAGATGCTGATCAAGGTGTAAACAAGTCCCTTGTCTCAGCTGACAGAAAGACAGTTTGTCAAAAAGAGCCTTTCAGAAATATAAAGAAGTAAAGCCCCCAAAGAAGACATGACATCCCAGAAATATGGGTCCACAGGGCCCGGAGTCCTCGGCTTAGGGCGACTCTGGCCTGGCTTTCTGAACTCAGAGATGGTGCTGCCCACTTTGTCTCAATCTCACAGAGACATGGGGCCTGGGCCCAGTCTGCCACTGCCCTGCCCAAACCTCGGGAGCCTTCCTGTGTCCATCTCCTCCCTGCCTCCTGCTCTACCTTGGCTGGTACCCGGGGTCTCTGCCCAGGGTGGCAGCCTCTTTGCAGTTCTGGAGGGTGAGCTCCCCTCCGGAGGGTCCTGGGCCTTGGCCTCAGCCACAGCCCCCAGGAGCTCACACTTGGCCACAGTGCCTGGCCGCCCCCGCCTCCCACCACTTACAGGAGGCTTCCGTTGCTCCTGTTTCACAGCTGGGCCAGTGGCCAGAGCTGGTGGCTGTGCCAACCTCCGGGAAGATCCCACACCCCATGTGACAGAGGCCTCCTCAGCCTCGGGGGCCTTTTCCCTCCCCCAGAAATAGGAGCTCAAGTGGAAATCCAGTGCTGAGCTCCCTGTGGCCCAGAGAAGCTGGGCATGACAGGGACATAACTGAACACTGCTTCCCCTGCCACTAGGCTCACCCTTCTGTCACTCAGGTGGCCCTTCCTCTTCTCTGTGGAGCCACCATTCCATCGTCAAACACTTTGTGGCTCCTCCCCCAACCCTGGGCATAAAGGAGCAAAATCAGATGGTTTTTAGCCCGTGGACCAGTCCGCCTTCCTGCAGGCATTTCTGGTGTAGCCTGGCCCAGCACACAGGCTCCAGACGGGACCACCGGCTTCCAAGGGCGATTCTGTCCTTTATTAGTTGTGTCAACTTGGGTCAATGACTGAACATCTCTGTGCCTCCGTCTCCTCATCTGTCAAGTGGGAATGACGATGCTACCTTGGAGAGTCGGATCGCATGAGTTGATCCATGAACAACGTGCACAAATTCCACTCCCTGATGGGAGTCTCCCAGGTGTTGATTATCAGTGGAACGAGAGCATTCCCTCTCCAGAGCCAGGCCACTCTGGTGCCTAGAAGGCTTAGGAGGCTGCCTCTAGTCTGGAGCTGACATCTGACTTGCGCAACCCACTTCTGGAACACCCATGCATTCACACTGCATACCCCGAGCACCTAGGCTTAGAGGGATTGGAGGTGGGAGCTCAGCCAGGCCCAGCAAGGGGGACACCCATATCACTAATGGTTGCTGAGGCCCATGGGGGACAGGCAGGAGGGAGGGCCAGCTCTCAGCAGCTGCCAGTCTGCTTTCTTCAGTCGAATAAGGGCTCTCAGCTCCCTCCCTACACTGAGGCCGGTGCCTGGGTGGTTCTGAGTCTCCACCTGATTTTGTGCAACCTCTTTCAGACTCCCAGTGGCCTGGGTGCAGGCAGAGACCCCGTTGGGGAGCTCTGGCCAGACGGATGGGCTCCCGAGCTCCCTCTGCTGGTTCCCAATAGAAGGACACTTGCCAGAGGGCAGCAGGGAGGGAGGGGCCAGACTAGAAACTTACAAAGATGATGGCTGGAGACACAAAGCGCCAGCAGATCTGGAAGAAGAGGGGCGGTGGGAAGCCCAGCATCATCTGGATGTCCTGGAAGTAGTTCCTGTGCCCTGAGAGAGGGGTGTCAGTAAACCTGGCAGGGCAGCGTGGGCAGGCCAGGGACTGGGACGCGCGAGGACACAGAAACTTGGGCACTTACCATAGATGTACATGATGGACACACACATGATGCAGGAGATGATGACCAAGGAGAAGCTGGCCGCATAGTTGTCCATTAACAGCAGCCAGTAGATGCCTGCCTACGGGACAGTGGGCAGCTGAGTCGGGAGTGCCCGAGGCCCCGATCTCCCGCCCCAGAAACCCCCTACCCTGGCCACTCCAGCCCAGGCTTTCACTCAGGTCTTACCTGGCTGGTGAGGGGGATGCCCAGCAGGAAGCCAGCCAAAGCCACACCCAAGGTCACGTAGGTCTTTTTCTGCAGGATCCACTCATTTCCCACCTCGTCCACAATGGCTGTGACCAGCGTCTCTAGGAGGCAGAACTGCAGGGTGTGGCTGTCAGAGCAGGGGCCTGACCTCTGGCCCCACCTCCTCCTTCACCGGGCCCCTGGCCCATGTCCCGCACCTCCTACCTGAGTGCCCAGCCCCAGCAAGATGAGCATAAAGAAGAAGAGCAGGGACCAGAGTGGGGAGATGGGCAGCAGGGTGAGGGCCTCGGGGTAAGCCACGAAGGCTAGGCCAGGGCCATGGTCAGCCACACGGGACACATCCACACCCAGGTGATTGGCCATGAAGCCCAGGATGGAGAAGATGACGAAGCCGGCATAGACGCTGGTGGCACAGTTCGTGATGCTAATGATGATGCTGTCCCTTGGGGGAGAGGGAGGGAAACAGGCTTCAAGATGAGCAGCTGGCTTGCCTTTGCCCTTTTCCCTTTGCCCAGTTGGGCAGGGAGGAGACCTGAGATGGAACATTCTAGGAACAGAATCCCCCTCAACCTCTTTTCTGGTCTGTTCCTGGCCTTTTTTTTTTTTTTTTTTTTTTAAAGATTTTATTCATTTATTTGACAGACAGAGATCACAAGCAGGCAGGGAGGCAGGCAGAGAGAGAGGAGGAAGCAGGCTCCCTGCTGAGCAGAGAGCCCGATGTGGGGCTCGATCCCAGGACCCTGGGATCATGACCTGAGCCGAAGGCAGAGGCTTTAACCCACTGAGCCACCCAGGCGCCCCTGTTCCTGGCCTTTTTAAGTGGGCTGAGCCTCTCGAGTCCCCACAGACCCATAGGGCATCACCGTTCCCCACCCTCTTCTCGGGATTCTCCAGCGACGCACTCCAGACCCAGTGCTCCCAGGACCTCCAGGCCATGCGTGGAACGGAGGGCCCTCGGGGGAGGCCTAGGAGGCTGCACTGGGTCTGGGGATCTGGGAAAGCCTGGGGAAAGCTGCAGGGTAGAGGGGGCAGCCCGGGGCTGGCAGGGCAGGGGAGGGGGGGGGATCTCACCGATAGCAGTTGTTATGGAATTTGTTGTAGGAAGCCATGGTGATGAGGCCTCCCCAGGCACAGCCCAGCGAGTAGAATATCTGGGAGGCAGCATCCCCCCACACCTGCGGGGCAGGACGGGCAGAGGAGCTGGGGTCAGAGGCGGGCACCTCTCGGCCCCTCTCCGCCCCTTCCAGGACACACTCCATGGCCCACCTTGGCCTCCAGGATCTTGTCCCATTGGGGGGTCAGGTAGTACATGATGCCAGTGAAGGCTCCTTCCAGGGTCACACCTCGGACGAACAGGATGGTCAGCACCACGTAGGGAAACGTGGCTGTGAAGTACACCACCTGTGCGCAAGACAGGCTCTGTTGGGCTCCTCCCAGCTGTTGTTCCTGCCCTGGGCAGCCCCTGCCTGGTCCCCCAGCCACCACCAGCCCTCTGGCCCTTCCCTCCCCTCCATGTCCCCTCATCACTGCCTGTGCCCAAGCCCTATACACTAAACCCCAGCAGGGGAGGCAGGGTCTTCCTGGGTGAGCACACACCCTGCTGGGGTAGGGGTACTTACTTTCCCTGAAGACTTGACCCCTCGGATGAGGCAGAGGAAGACCACCACCCAAGAGACACCGAGGCAGCCAAGGAGGGGCAGTCGCACCTCCCCAAAGTTCCCGATGTCATCTGAGAGCTTCAGCACGTACAGCCTGGGGAAGGGGACACTCTGTTATTGAGGCCTGGGCCCCTGATGCCCAGCAATTGAGTCCCAAGGCCCAGGGTACGGCCTGGCAGGTTCCTTCTTTCTCATGAGGTCCCAGCATGGAAGAAGGGGGCCACTGGGAGGCCCCAGCCCAATGGGCCCCACCCCACCCCTTCTGCCCGCTTCCCTGAGACACCACTGCTTGCAGCCCCTCCGGGACCCTCAAAGGTGCCCGGAGGTAACACCCTGAGCCTGGACCAGCCTCCTCAGCCCCCAGGGTGTCAAGGTCTCCCCACCCCTATTCGGGCCCATCCCAGACCCTGACTTGTGCCTTTCTTCCTTTAGTAATGCCCTCTCCTCTAGAATGGACACATCCTGTCAGGCGTCCTCCTCCAGGAAGCCTTCTGGGAACTCTCCACCCACACTAGCTTCTCCATCCCTGATGAGCTGAGGGAGGTGGTGGAGTGCTCAGTAAAGACTGGAGGCTCTGACACACGCAGGCCTAGGCCTAAACCCAAATTCCTCCCCTTTGTATGTGTGGCTCTATCTAGTGCCCTACACCGCCCCAGCAGTGCCTTTTCAATCAACGGGACACCTATGGGCTGGGCCCTGTGATAGGTGCCGGGCACAGAGACCCAGATCAGGCACATGGGCACCAAGGAAGGGCATCTCGATCCCAGGCGGAGGGGCACTCTGGAAGGCTTCCCAGAAGAGGTGAGGCTTGAGCTAAGGTGTGAGGAAGGGAGCAGGTGGGTGAAGAGAAGAGGACGTGCATGCCAGGTTGCGGGTGCAGCTCGCAGCAGGACAGGGGATCATGAAAGAACGTGGCCTGGCCTGGGTCTGTCAGTAGCTCAGCAAGGCTGGAACAGAAGGTGAGGGAAGAGAGAAGGATGAAGGAAAGGAAGAAGCCAGATTATAAGAAGCCATGAAAGGCAAGGCTGAGAAGTTTGAATTTTATCCCACAAGCAATGGGAAGATTCTGAAGGGTTTCTATAATAGCACTTTCAGGGTCTCTCCTTGGCTCAAAACTTTGCAGTAGCACCCGTCTCTCACCAGGGAAAAGCCTAAGTCCTTATAGTAGCTGCAAGGCCCGAAGTGGTCCATTGTCCCCAGTCTGCCACCCCTCTGGTCTCCTGTCCTTGTACTTGATGCCCTGCTCCCTGCCCCAGCTGCATGGGGCTCCACATACTTCCTGAACCATGCCAGGCATGCACCTCCCTCAGGGCCTTTGCACGCATGAGCTTTCCCTCCGTCTGGAGTGCTCTTTCCCCAGACATCCATATGGACACGTGGGTGTGAGGCGTGTGCAGTCACACAGGGCCCCCTGCTTCAAAGGGCCTTGTGCTGGACTTAACGTTCTGCCACTGACATCTTGAAATTCTGACTACATCTGAATAAGGGGCCCCATATGTCCATTTCACACTGGGCCCCACAAATTACGCCGCTGGGTTTGTTGGCATCGCCTTCTCCCTCCTCAGCTCCTTCAGGTACTTACTCTGGTACCCTCTTTGCAAAGGGACCTTTTCTGGCGACTCTGCTTAAAATGGCAGCCCTGGTCCCTGCCCAGCACCCCTTACCCCCTTTGCTAGATTTTTCTCCACAGCACACATCTCCTCTTTTTTTTTTTAACCTAATTTATTTTGTTTGTCATCCATTTTCTTGGAAGGCAGGAGTACCCAGCTCCCCCACTGTCTAGCGAAGTGCCTGGCACGGAGCAGTACTCAAAAGATGTTGTTGAATGAATGAATGAATGAGTAAGTGAATACTGTGGTAAATGGACTCGGAAGTAGAAAGGAGAGAACCTGGGAGTGGGGACCAGCCTGGTATTGCAGTTGTCCAGGCCAGAAGTGATGAGCAAGAGGCAAGCTCTTGAGCCTCAGTTTCCTCATCTGTGAAATGGGCATAATAACACCAATCTAGCATAATTTGTAGCTGGACTTAGGTAAATACAGGCTCCCTTCTGTCCCCTCTCACAGCTAAGACCTCTCAGAATAGCTCATAGACTGTCCTCTATCGTTCTCAGCTACTCTCACCTTTTTTTCCAAGTCCGTTCTCAAACCTCACGGTGACATTTTTAATACCTTGTGATGCGATGTTGCTCTGTCCCCTCATGGGACAAGGTTGCCAGGCCCGGGATTTGGTGTTTGCTCCGCAGGCCTGTCTCTTTGCAGCCACGGAAATTCCCCGGAGGCCACCCTTTGCACCGCAACCCTCAGAGGGCGCTGTCTGAGACGTCCCTCTGCGCCCCCAACTCCAGGCTCTTGGTCAAGGGGATGGCAGAAGTTCAGGAGCTGCGGGACCCCCACCAAGAGGCACCTGGTCCCCTTCGACAGTGCTTTCAATCTTTTTTCCTTCATAGTACACAGAAAAAGTATTCTGGGAGCTATTGGGGGTAAACAGACGAAATCACTCAAAGCTGAAGGCAGTTGGGCTGGGGCTCCGGGCTGCCCAGGCCCCACTCTACGGGGCACACCTACTGTGAGCACGTGCGTGCTGGGAAGTTCTGCCCTCTAGAATAGCCACAAGGTCCTTCTGCTTCTACCACTCAGAGCTGCCTTACTTCTGGCAATAGCATTCCATGTAAAGAAACCATTTCTTGTTCAAAAGATTTTTTTTAACTTTGTCTAATTATGTATGTTTAACTGGTAGTGTTTTATATGACTTTGTTTAATCATTTATATGATTTGCAAGGGCACAGCATTACAATACCAGGGGGTTAACAAAGTTTAGAATGCTAGCCTGAGCACCAAGTAGTGAATTCTACCTCTCTTTTTTATGGCACCATATTTAGTTTTTTTGTTTTGTTTTGGGACCATGTGCTTTTGAGATCAATTAACCTAAGAACTCTTGGAACCCAACATCTTTACAAGTTGGCTCTCGGTGCATAACATCTCTGGAATTATTCTGCATTATTTTTTAATTGCCCCAGCCTGGCCATCAGCTCCTTGAGAACAAAACAGCCTAATCTGTTTCTTTGCGTCTCTAGCAGCAGCTGGAGCTCGTCGGCAGGCATCACTGTGCTACCCGAGCACCCGTCCCTGTCCTTCATGGTCCATCTGTGTGATCTCATCTCCTCTTTACAACAAGGTAGGTGCTGTGACCCCCTCCCATTTAATGGATGAACAGCTATGACTTTGAGAGGTTGGGTGGTCTCCCGAGGCCAAACAGTTGATAAGAGAAAGAGCCACGATCTGAGGGTGGTCTGTGCAACTCCAGAGCTGCCATGAAGACACTGGGAGCAGGGTGCTGGGGCCTGAGTCCCACTGGGTTTCGGGTGCTCTGGGCTCCACAGGCTGTGGAGGTGAGGGCCTGGTCGTTTCTTAGGACCTCCGGGCCTGAATCAGACCAGCACGCAGATGATCGTGAAATAAGACTGAAGGGCTGGTAGGAGAGAGGAGACCATGGGCCAGAGGGTGGGCAGGAGGCAGACTGGGGCTCAGAAATTTGTCCTCTGAGCTTCTCTTGCTTTAGAAGTGTCTCCTAATCTTTTTTCGGACTTGCTTCCCTCATCTGTAAAATGGGACTATTTTATACTACCTGCACGAGCTAGCAAACGAGGTTGTGGTGGAGCTCCAATGTGATCACACAGCTTTCTGAAGGGGTGTTGGAGAGCATGGGCCAAGAACACCTGCAGAGTCTCATCGGCGTGATTCATACCATCGACCTGATTCACACACGGGGGAGGACATGTATCCTGACCCAGCGTGGCTGCCTAGTTCCTTAATCTCTGAACATCAGCCTCTGAATCTGAAAAATAGGGGTACTAGGACAGGAGATAATATGCCTGGCACATAGTAGGAGCCCAGGAAATGGGGGTGCTTGCTCTCCCCACTTCCTTGCGGAAGCCAGCCTGGGCAGACCTCTCAAGGGTCATTTTCCCAGGGTTTCCAGGAGGGGGCAGCAGGGAGCCATCCTGCAGGGAAGAAGTCCCGCTGGGGCTGTGGCTAGTGAGGCAGGCCTGGCTCCAGCCTTGACTGAGGAGAGTTCAATGGGCCACCCAGTGAGCCCTCCCAACCCATGAGCAGTTTTCTTTGAGGACTATTCCCCGCTGGATAAAATCTCCAGAACTTTGCCCTGGCTGGCCCTAGCTAGCTGGGACTTCCTGGCAGACAGCTGCTAGGGTGAGGGCTTCGAAAGCAGCCTGGTGGGTGTGGGTGAGGCTTTGTGCTCCCCAGACTCCCCACCCCACCAAGTCTAGATCAAGTTGCCAGCCCACACCGTGCCTCAAATGTATTACAACACCTAACTGGGCAGAAAATTGCCTGGTCCTTTCAGTAGATGGGACCTTCATTAGGGCAGGGGCCGAGTATCTCAGTCCTCATGCTGTCTCCCTTCCAAGGGCAGTGTCTGGTACCCACTAGGTGCTCAAGAAATGATCTGTCCAGGGGCGCCTGGGTGGCTCAGCGGGTTAAGCCTCTGCCTTCGGCTCAGGTCATGATCTCAGGGTCCTGGGATCAAGCCCCGCATAGGGCTCTCTGCTCAGCGGGGAGCCTGCTTCCTCCTCTCTCTCTGCCTCTCTCTCTGCCTGTCTCTCTGCCCACGTGTGATCTCTCTCTCTCTCTCTGTCAAATAAATAAATAAAATCTTAAAAAAAAAAAAAGTAAAGAAATGGTCTGTCTAGCGACTGAGGGGCTGAGTCAGCCTGGCGGTAATTTTGCCTGCCCCTCGCTGGGAGGCAGGAGCACTGTTGTCTACACCGCGAGCCCCTGGTGGTAGTGACCACATCTTAGCTGTTTTTGAACATCGGTGGCACAGCATAGCAGCTGGTGCAGGGAAGCCAGGCCCTGTGGGGTCAGAGCACTGGGACCAGGCTCAGAGGATACTGACCTACTAGGATTTCCAGCCTCCCCAGGGCCTCGGCCCTCTTACCTATGGCTCTCTGCCACTTGGTGGAGAGACTTCAAACCTCAGCCACCTCGCAGCCATGGCCTACCTTCCCATGTCTCTCCTAACTCTTCTACATCTCCCTCCTCCCTCCTAGGGGAAGTCTTCTGGACCACCTCCTCTTGCCCCCGTCCCTTCAGAACTGGCCACCCCCTCTTTGTGCCCCTACTACACCTCTGCCCTAATTGGACCCCCTCAGGGCTGTGGACTCCTCAGGTGAGCGCCTCTGGGCTCTTCAGACCCCATGGGTACCCAGGACCTGGCAGAGCAGACCCCGTAGATGTGGAATGAATTAACATGCCCTACCCACAGGCCCCCAACACTCTCTTCCCACCGGTTCCCCAACAAGACACGGGGAGTCTCCTTCAGGACTTCCCCTGCGCCCTCACTCCTACCCCGTGGGGACAAGGTGTTCTAGAACACTCCAGCAGCAGACTGAGACTCCCATCTCTGTCACCATATTGGTGCCAGGCTGTCTTTCCTAAGCATAGCTTGATGATGACAGCTCTGGGCTCAGGAAACTTCTACAGCTCCCTTCGCCCTGCAGTGGTATGTCTACGCTTAATTCATAGAAGTTCTCCAAGAAGACTGGTACCCCTCCTTGGCTCCCATAGGTCCCAGGAGTTTCCCACACACCTGTGAGTCTTAGCAGAAGAGCTTCCCTTCAGGGTTAGGACCAGCCTCTGCTCCTCTGGGACCTGAGGACTTTGCTCACGCTGTTCTCACAGGGAAGACACCCCACTGTCCCCACTCCATTCTGCTGGAGCCCTCCCTCCCTCACAGCACCCTGGTCAGGATGCTCCACTCAGCGTCTAGCCCTCCAGCACTGTCGGCTGGGTCAGCCTTCTCTCCTGAGCTCGTCTGTAAGCTCCTGAGGCCCTCTCCCCGGCTCTGGTCCTGGCCCCCTACCTGCTCAGCAGAAAGTTGCCCGATGGCTGGGGGTGCTGGGCAGGGAGGTGCTGGGCAGGGATGGTGGAGGGGAGGCGGGGAAAGCCAAGGCTTGGCAACAGGTGTCCATGTCGTCCCCCCCTCCCCACCCCCCCACCCCACCCCATCCCCCACTCGGTCCGGTCAGGGGCCAGCGGGACCTCACCTCCAGTACTCCTCGCTGGGGCTGGTCCGCTGGAGGGAGTGGTTAAGCAGGTGGGAGAGGCTGCCTGGCGGGGCGGCGGGCCGGGAGCCATTGGTGAGGTTGGAGGCGTCCAGCACCCCGGCACAGTCAGGCGTGTTCCAGGGGTTATCACAGTAAGCCCAGGGTAGCACATGCGTCATGGACGAGAAGAAGTAGTAGAAGGCGATGCAGATGACCACATTGTAGTAGATGCCGATATATGTGGACACTACCATCATGCCATAGCCCACACCTGCGAGAGGGAGGGAGGGGGGCAGCCTCACGCATCTAGCTGAAGGAAGCAAGGTTAACGCTGAAGGGCCCCCGCCCTGCCCCCCTGGGGCAGGCTTTTGTGGAG
Source organism: Enhydra lutris kenyoni (assembly GCF_002288905.1). Taxonomy (NCBI): domain Eukaryota; kingdom Metazoa; phylum Chordata; class Mammalia; order Carnivora; family Mustelidae; genus Enhydra; species Enhydra lutris. Next base: position 14,178,104 of record NW_019154093.1, read on the forward strand.
GGCCATCGAAGGGACAGGTCAAGGCCTTAGCAGGGGTGAGCTGGGCGGCCCAGGGGCTTTATGGATACACGTGGTAGGTGGGGAGGGCGGAGGCCAAGTAAACTTGGATCCCAGCATGCATCCGTGGCCTTGGCCATTGATGTAGGGCTTGGGGTCAAGCACCAGGGCTCCGGGGAGGTTGGCAGTGTTTGTACAGATGGGTGAGTAGGGCCCCAGAGGCCCGTGCGTGTGTGTGCATGTGTGGGGGGGTGGGGGGCTGGTGTACCCTCCCCAGGCCTCACCTTTGAACATGGGGCTGATCCTCCAGACCCCCAGGCAGCCCTGACTTGCAAACTGGCCGAAGGACAGCTCCATGAAGAAGAGGGGAATCCCACAGAAAATCAGCATGATGAAGTAGGGGAACATGAAGGCTCCTGGCAGGCAGGGAAAGGTCTGGCTCAGGGTGGGCTTGGGGGCTCCCACCCTCTTCCTGCTGACAACCCAACAGCAAAACTTTCGCAATCAGCTAAGGCCCGAGGAGGGTGGGCCACACACTGAGCAGGAGCCTGGGGCTTGAGGTATCCTACCCACAGCCCACCTTTGAACTTGGCAGAGGCTTCCTGAACAGAACCCAGGCCCCAGACCCACCATGTTAGGGTGGGATTTGATGGGTTCACCAAGCAAAGTCACAAACCTAAGTTGCTGGGATCCTCAAATTCCCCAAGCCATTCAGGGGGTTGTTGACACACAGGGGGTGTAAGACAGGGAACCTCGGGAGGCTGAGGTGCCTTTCTCCACCTCTCTTGACCTCAAGGGAGCAGGTTAACAGGGTCAGGCCCAAACAGCAGACATCCAGGGTCAGGGGGTGATCGTGCCTTAGGTAAAAGGTACCTAAGCCAGGGATTGGGGCAAAGGAGATGAGAACCAGAGGCCAGCCTGTCTGGAGAGGGGTCTGTGCCGGGGAGGGGGAGCCCGGGCCTTGGTGGGTAGGCTCTATCCGAGTGGGTGGTCCCTGCCCTGTGCCCGCTGGGTACCTCCCCCGTTGCGATAGCAGAGGTATGGGAAGCGCCAAACATTGCCCAGGCCCACGGCATAGCCCACGCTCGTCAGTACAAACTCGATCTGGTTGCCCCAGTTGCCCCGTTTGAGGTTCTGGTCCCTCTTGGTGGCCTCGCTGGGCACAGCACCATTCTGTGGGGACAGGAGAGAAGCTACCATCAGAAAGGCATTTGTGCTCCCGTGCCTGACCCTCTGGGCCTCTCCCAGCAGGGACACTATGGACCCTCCAAGCCCCCACCCCCACCCTGGGCTTCCCGTCTGCTGGCAGGAGCTGCTGGCAGGCCTGGCAGAGAAGGGGAGGAGGGAGGAGTGGCTGCCAGAGGATTCCAAGCGGGGCCTCGCTCACCAGCCCCCCAGCACCCTGTGCCAGGGGCACCAGCCCACCTGAGCAGTTACTCCTGACATCTGAGAGGTGGGATGCGGAGTGGGAGCTCAAGTCCAGAGCCCCCAGCCCCAGCCCCTCCAAAGCCTCCCCTCTCTCCTCTGGGTGAGGATCTGGGAGCAGCTGAGCCTCATACCAAGCAGCCAAGTCGGGCTGGGCACAAAGGGGCCTGTGTCCAGACAGCCCCCCCCCACCCGCCATGACCACATCACCAGGCTAAGCACGCCTGCCCATGGGCAGGCAGTGCGGGGGAGGGGATGCCCGACCCCTCCCGCAGCCGAAGACACTTTCCTGGGGGCACAGGATGGCAGGGCCTCAAGGTGGGAGATGGGAGAGCAACTGAACTGGGCCAGAATCAGGGAGGGTGTTCTGGGACTCAGGATGGGAGGACCCAAGGGAGCCACCTATACTGCCATAGCTGGGGTGGGGGGTACCCTGGGGAAGCTGACCTGGGCTGGGTGGTGCTGGCCATGAGCTGGGGGAGGAGACAAGAGTTGTAGGCACCATGCCAGACTTGGAGGACAGACTCTGCTAGGGGAAACAGAGGGAGGGACTCCGGAAAAAGGTCTCTGAGCTGAGAGGGGATGGGCTGCGGAGCAGGAGGCTGGCCAGGAGGGGCCGATGAGGGGATTCGCCCCAACGAGAGGAAACCAGGCCTGCCCTGGGGAGCTTCAGGGCTGGGCTGGGTGGGCTGAGGCCCCACTGAGGACAGTCCCTATTGAACCCCAACCCCACAGTTGGAACTGACTCAGCAAGTCCCTTTACAAGTGTAAATATGCCCCTTCCCCATGCCATGGCCCTTCCACCTCCTCCCAGGAAATCAAGCCACCCTGAGCGAGCACCTAAAGGATTGGGAGGCGTCTCACTGGAGACCAGGGACCCTGAGAATCACCAGCAGAGAAGCACAGAGCCCTGGAGTGACAGAGACAGCCTCTCGAAGATGGGCTGTTCCCTTGAGAGAAAGAGACAGGAGTCCCTAGAGGACACCAGGATTGGAGACAGAGCAGCATGGCTCCTGAGAGACGTGGCTGAAGTGACACCAACCCTCAGCTTGAAAGAGACATAGTCAAGGACAACAGTGACACTGGCCCATAAACAAAGAGGTCTAGTGCTTTGAAATGCTATCGGATCCTGACACTGACCGACAAATGCAGAGGGGAGGAATGGCTTCTTGGGGACCTGTGTGCTTTCCAGAAAGGCCTATTTGGGAATGCAGACACAGGGGGCACCAGGGGCCAGTAGAGGCCCCAGCCATGGACCCCTGGTTCCCACGGTGGGCACCCTTCGGTTTGCGTACCCTGACCCCTACAACACAGACACTCTTGTGAGGTGTTGTGGGAGACCATCCTACTCCCCCAAACTGGTATTGACCCCAGAGGAGATGCTGACCTTCATGCCCTCTAGGGAGGCTTGGGGACGTGGCACCGAGAACCAGGGTGTGGTCCCCTTCGAGGAGTGCCCAGAGCAGGCTGACAGGCTGGAAGAGCCCACATATATTCATTCCCGCAACCACGGAGACTTACTAACACCCCCTGTGCGCTAGGCCCCACCCCAGACACTGGGGACCCAGCAGTGAATTGAACAGACACGGCGGTGCGCTCAGAGCTTAGAATCTGGTGGCAGAGCAAGCCGGTAATGTCAGAAACAAATCCGTGATTTTTATATCACAGCCGTAAGGTGACCACAAAGCGGAAGTTCTCAGGGCACAATAATAAGGAAGGAGGCCAGGCGGGGGGCACTCAGGGTGAGGTCAGGAAAGCTTCCCTGATGAAGGGGCTTGAGGGCCAGTCTGGCTCTGGGAGAGGGTGGCTCACAGTCTGAGGGTGCCCTCGGGGACAGGTCTATACAAAATCTTGCCTAAGGCTGTCACCACCTCTGAAGGCCTTCTTGGGGACAGGCCTAGCAATTCTGCATGGTCCGGGTGGCGGGGGAGCATTTTTTCAGAGGGTGTGAGTCCGGCCGGGGGACAGTTTCTGCATTCCCAAACAAATCCCGGCCAAATAGGGCTCCTATATGTTGACCCTACAATAACAGTTTTATTCTGTCCAAGGCTTGTTTACTTAGGGGCACAATGGGAGACTGTGGCAGCTGCCCAGTACAGGGGTGGGGTCATGAAGCAGCGCTCACAGCTGTAATAGAGACAGCGAGGGGCCAGGAGTGTTTCATGGTGCAGGGCAAAGGCAGGACTCCTTGCAGACACCGAGGTCCCCAAGGCTGGAAGGCTGGGGCATCTGTCCTGCCCCCAGCTCCCCCCGACCAAGTTCAGCAGGACCTGACTGGGATTTCTGAGGTCTGCTCCTTCCCTGGCATCGAGGGAGACAGGGAGGGTGAGAGTGCTCCCCAGCCACGTGCCCCAGACGGCCCTCAGGAGCCAGCACCACTCAGTTAATGAGCCGAACGCTAAGCACTTTAGTTATGCTGACCACAATCCATGCCCTCGGGGAGGCAGGGGCCCTGGGACTGGGCCCAGGGGCGGGGAGCCAGGGATGGGGCTCTGGTGGGAGTCCCTGACCACACTAAGGGTCTGCAGGAAAGAAGGAGCTGGGGGTCAGCGATGCTCTGCAAGCCCCGTGAGAAATGCCCCGCAGACGCAGCACCCGCTCAGGCTCCCGGGCCCTGCGGCTCAGCACCATGCACGGGGCAGACTCCTGGAGCTGTGGCTGGGAGGTCACCGTGAGAGCACGGCTAGGCCTCTGACTTCTGTGCTAGAACTAGCTATGTTCAAGGGACTTGGCTGGTGAGGGCTTGGCTCTCTGCAGAGGACATAGCAAGCCCCCTTTCTCCAAGTACGCTAGAGGAAAGGATCTCCAAAATGCATGCCCCGAGGGGCTTCTGAGGGCTCCGGGCTCCTTCTCTGCTCTCCTCTGGGCACTCTCGGCCGCTGCCTTCCTCGGCAAGAGAGGCCCACAGCTGGCAAGACTTTCCTAGTATTTGCCTCGATTTTGTTCTCCTTGCGTCCTTTCCCCTAGCCCAAGCCGCTCATTTTCTTCATCTGCTGGGTAGACACCTGTGTCACTGATCAGACCTGTCCCTGCAGTGGACGTCGGCTCTCGGGCACCCACGGTAGAACCCCTTTGTGCTCACAGTTTCACCCAGACCGGCGGCCCGTCTGCCTGACCCAGCTCAGCCCTGCTGACTGGCCAGGCTCCAGGCTTCTCCTGCCCATCACCCATCTTTCACTCTCAGCCCCTCACTGCTCTCCCTTCCTCCCCTGCTCACACCTCGGTGATGAATTAAACCATAGTGCGCTGGTGCTTCCTCCCCAGGCTCCCCTGATAGGCCCCACCCTCACCTGGGACTCCATGACCATGGGCCTGATCGGTGGTCTCCAGGATAGGGACAGCCCTGCCCTGTGCCCAAGCTCCCCACGCGAAATAGAAGGCAGGCTCTGGGGCTTTCTTTCCATGGTTGAGAGCGGTAGGCTGGCTGATCGTCCTCCACAATGCCCACAATACATAGACAAACGCACGTAAGACCCTCACGTAAGACCACACATGCACAGATGCCCTTCCCCTTAGGAGCAGTCCTTGAGGCAGCAGGGTCCAGTCCCACACAAGGACTTGTCACCTCCCACCCCATGCCTGCCTGGCCAGGTGAGCCATACAGAACAATCACTTACATAAGTCCTTTACACAGCCCTGTGCCTGGCTTAGTCCCCGCTAGATCAGCTCCTGGAACGAGCGGTATTCAGCTCCGAGGGCAGAATCCAGATCTCCCCACTGTGCCTTGGGCTTGGCAGGGCAGGACCCTGGGCCAGGAGTGAGAACCCAGCATTCTAGATCCTGCTACCCCAGCGACTCTGGGCAAGTCATTTCCACTCCCTGCGACTCAGCGTCCTTAACTATGAGATCCGTTCACAGACCAGGCCACCTCAACAGATCTACTAGCCTCTGCAGTTCTGCCTTGCCTGGAATTTTCCTATTTCCGACTCTCTTCTGAATCTCCCATTAGTTCCCACTAACTTTCTAAATGATTTTTTAAATGTTATTGTTTTTCTTCTAATTATAAGAGCATTATAAGCTTATCACCAAAAAATGAGAACCCACAGCAAAGAGTGAAGAGGAAACAAAGACGCAGAGCCCCCTCCCAGAGGTAACCACCAACATGAGAGGCACCCCCTCTTTTCTCCATGCACAGACTCGGACAGAGCCCGGATTTCTACCCTGGGCTACGGCTTTCCTCTGGCTCCTGACTCCCACCCTCCCGGATCAGGGTCCACTGGATATTTTTGTGAATTGTGAGCTCCCTCCTCCTGCTCTCGGTGGACACAGAAGAATCCTGGAGCCGCCTGGCTGGGCGGGCCCCGCTGGGATCCAGCAGTCCTCTGGTTCAGAACTCCACAGCCCCAGGGTTTGCTCATGGGATGAAGTCCCATCCAAGACAAACTTTATGAAGGAGGACAGACAAGACCCCACATCCCAGACTGACCTTGAGCCAAATCCAGATCACTGGCAACTTTCTCTGAGCCCCATCAGGGAATTCAGGCAGGAACGCCATTACAGTAAATTGTGGCCGCCTTAGAAGACCTCACAACGGCCTCACACCCCTAGATTCTTGTTCCCCCAAGTTCTCTCCCCTTGGTCCAGGGGCCAGGCTGGCCCTTACGTAGCGCTGCCCTGCTATGACAGAGCCTTCCGTCCTTCATCTGGCCTCGCTGATCCAGATCCGGGAAAGAGGGACCAGAGGTGGAGGGACAGGACCATGGGAAAATCTGCCTGAGGCTCGCACAGTACCCGGGGGCTGTGAGTGCCTCTGGCCTCCAGGAGAGCTTCAGAGAAAGCTCTGGGGACCCGTTAGGAGTCTAAGCCTTCGTAGAGCAGGTGAGAGAGGCAAGGGGATACCCTGTGCTGTCTCGCCCAGAGCCCTGATTGGTGGAGAGAGACACGCCAACACTATGGACAGCAGAGAGAAGGGGCACCCCCAGGCATGCCCAGCTCTGCTCCAGGCCCTGAGGAGCAGTGGTGGGGAACACTGGGTGGGCCTGGAGAAGTCCAGCAGCCCGGCCTCACGCACAGCGGCTGTGGGCAGTCTCTACCCCAGGCAGTTGGCATTGGGGCTGGCACTCAGAGAAGTGGCTCTGGTCTGTGACTCTGGCAGTTCTGAGGTCTGAGGGCAGCTCTGCATAATGCTTCCCCAGGGCCCAACCTGCGTCTCGCTGGAAGACATTCCTTCTCTTGCCTTCTGAAGGTCAAATCAGGATGCTCTACAGGGTGGGGAGGATGGCTCTCCCTGTCCCCCTCACCCTTGCTGCCATCAGCCCCATTTTCCCCAACATCTTTGCCCAACCCCAGCTTCCAGGGAGGAGGCCACAGGGTGCCCACCTCATCCGGGCACTTGCCGTGGACACTGGTGAATGTTCTCTGGGGTCTCTCTCCTCCCAGCAGAGATCCTCATCCCCTCCTCTTCCCCCACTGTCACTGCTGAGTCCATGTACCATGTCCCCCTACCCCCTCGCTCACTCTCCCCATAGGAGTAACTGCCGTGGCACGGACAATGGGGCTGTATTGATTAGTACAATTCCTGGGCACCTCCGGCCCGTCTCCCCGGGAGCTGGGACAATGCAGCTTTGATACACAGAGCAGATTCTCAGCAGGTCCTTGGGCTGGGGGAGCCTGCAACCCCCCCACTCTCCTCCCCCAGGCCCCCACCACACAGCTAACTCTTCCTGCACTCCTTCGCACAGTTGTAACTTTCTGGGTCACTTTTGCTGGTGTCTGGCTCCCTGGCTGGCCGTGCCTGCCCCTCCCTGGCACAGACCACTCAGCCCCTCTCCCCACCCCCAGCCCAGCCTCCCACACCGCCTGGCTCCAGGAGGAGGGCGCTCAACCTTCTGGAAGGTGACTGACCTGTTCTGGGGAGGAGGGGGCCACAGGTCCACAAGCCGAGGCCATCCCAGGATGAGCCCTCAGAGCAGAGTGCTCGTATCTCTGCTGCTCATTCACACCTCTGCCAGCTCCAGGCGACACTGACGCATCCCTGCCTCTCCCACTGCTGGCTGGGCAGCGTCAATTACTTTCACCTCGTCTCCTCCCGAAGCTCTGCCTCCCCCTCCCCTGGCCCTCCCCCTCGGGCCAGTCCCCACAGCAGCCCAGCGCGGGTGCTCTGGAGCTGGAGTGAGGCGTGGGGTTGTTGTGTTTTTCCCTTGTTCCCAGCAAGTTATTGGAACAAAACACACACACACTCACAACCACAGAGTGAGGCAGAGCGAGCACTTAAGAGAGTGAATGGCCTCAGGGCCCAGATGCTTCTGATCTCCCAAGCCTGGCACTTGGTGGGCTCCTGGTAGGGTGGTTGGGTGCCATTGGGCACTAGACCTGGTGAAGGGCAGGAAGAAGTGGGGGCATAGTCCACAGGGCCCTAACAAAGCACCTTCGACTGCCTAGAGTGATACGGGCGGGTGGGCCCTGGAGCTGTTTCCCCCCTCCCCCTGCAAGAGCTGGAGACCCTCAACCAGCCAAGATGATTGAGGTCCTCACAGGAGAATGTGGCTGACCATGCAAGAAAGCTCTGGTCCCAGGAACTACCCGGTCACCGTCCTAAGAAAGATGGCACCAGCCCAGAGAGTGGTCACCACAGAGTCCAGGCAAAGGAGGACCCATGGACTAGGTAGGACTCTTAGAGATCTGTACTGCATTGTCCAGAGCCTGACATGTTGCTCTGGGAGTCTGTGCCGTGTGAGCTGGGTTCCGTCCAGCAGGTGTCCCTGTCACTGGGGCGGGATGTCACTCAGACCCATCCAGTCCCACTTCTCTGAGACCACACTCACAGGTCAGTCTCCAGCTGATGCTGACATGCCAAGACCAGCGGTCAGGAAAGCGGACAAGAGTGTTCCAATCCCCGGAAGGCGAACCTCTCTTTGGAAATGGATAGGTCGGCAGAGTGCCGGGCACATGGTACAATCTTAGCAAACACCCACCAAGTGGAAGCATGCAGTCTGATGTAAAAAACCTAGCCTTTCTGTGAGCTTGGTAAGTATGGTGACCTTGAAGGGAACAAGTCAGGATGGCTTTTTTTTTTTTTTTTTTTTTAAAGAATGGCTTTAAGCAAACAAAAAAAGGCACAAGATTTTAGAGTCAGACAGACCTGGTTTAAACCCCAGCACAGCCAGTTTCTCACCATATAGACAGGCAAATCACTTAATATGTCTGGTCTTAGCTTCCTCATCTCTGAAATAAGAATAATATCCACCCATCACCGAGTCTAGTGAGAATTAGCAGTAACGGTAAGTGAGTGCTTACTATGGACCAGACAGTGTCCTAAACACTTTATATATATATATATATATATATATATATATATATATATATATAAATTTGTTTCATCCCCCCGCCCCTTGCCTTGATGTAGACCCATCCCTTGATATTAGCCCCATATTTGGGGATAGATAGAGACCCGCCTTGGCTCAAGCAAGTGTCCCAAGAATGGTCTGAGACCCCACTGACTTCAGTGTCTCACTGGGCCAGCCTCACGCAGCCAGGTCCCCAGACACACTCCGCTGACTTCCTGCACACACAGACTACGGGCCAAGGCCCTGGCTGGGCCACTGCCTTCAGGAAGGCCCAGTCACCCATGATGCCCAAATGCTCACTTCCACCCAGGGTGGGCTCCGGCTCTGGCTGCTCTGGCCTGGGCAGGGTGCCCAGAACAGGCGGCCCTGGCTGGATGGCTTTCTCTGGCCCTGGCCATGGGGACAGGAGGCGGCAGCAGCCCAGCTGGGCCCTGGCCGTAATGAGGCCTCATTAGTGGGATCCAGCTGCTCCAGCCCCACTTTGGGAGGCCGACTCCCCCAGCCCCCACGCCTGACTTTTCTTAATAAGAGTGGGCATGCCTCCAGAGGGGCAAGGAATCTAGTTGCTTTGTTGTGCCCTGTGCCTCCACGGGGAAGGTCCTGCAGAGCTAGGACTGAGCAGGGCGAGGGCTGCAGGGAAGCCCTGTGAGCTGAGGGGAGGGCACAGGATGGAGCAGGTGTGCTCCCAGGAAGGTGGGGAGGGGAAGGAGACCAAGGGGAAGGGAGGGCAGGATCTTAGGTCCAGAGAGGAGGCCTCAGGAACATGGAGCCTTTTCCTCTGGATCTAGATATCGTCCATTTCACAGGGAGGGTGTAGTTACACGTCTCCAATCACCTGGTTGATCACCTAGGTCACTGTTCAGGCTGTCCTGGCTAAGAGAGCCCCAAATCTGGGCTAGGCCTCCTATAAGAAGGTGCACTTCTTATGCCACTGCCACTATGTGCCAATCCCTGAGCTAAGAGAGTACTACTGTGTGCCAGGCCCCGATCTAGGAAAGCACCCGCTGTACCACCCCAGACCTGTGTTTGGAAAGCACTCACTGTGGGCCGGGACCTGTGTTAGCAGAGGGCCCACGATGTGCAAAGTCTGAGCTATAAGGACACGTACGGTGCCAAGCCGGGGTGAAGAGAGCACCCCTTCCTATCAGCCCAACACCAGCGAACCCCAGCGGTGGGCTAGGTCCTGCGCCAGAGGAGAAGCCCATGTGGGCCAAATTCCGTGCCAGGTCAGGATCCATGGTATGCCCCACATGGAGCTGGGGGAGGACCCACTGTGCACCTGGCACTGACAGATGGGAGCCCAATGCATGCCGAGTCTGTCCTGGGTGAGCACCTCCCACGTGCTGGGGCTGGTGCTCGGTGAGGGCCTAGCCGAGGACAGGCTCTTCCCCTAGGAAGTGCCTAACGTCAGCCAAACCCTGTGCTTGGTAAACTCCCAGCATGTGCCAAGCCCCTATTAGCTGAGCACTGCCACATGTCAGGCTGTGGGCTGGGGGAGGACTCACTGTGTGCCAGGCCCTGTGATGGGCATCGCAAATAAGAGATGTACAAAACTGTACAAATCCTCCTGTCAAAGCCTAACCGAGAGGGTCAGGGCTGGGCAGCCCCCGGGTGCCTGTGGTGCTTGCAAAGGCTTCTGGGACGATTTAGATGCTCTGGCGCCTACCGCCCTAGCCCAGGTGACTCTGCTCCTAATCATCGCAAGGTTGCCCAATGACAAGAGCGACCAGGGTGCTCAAAGACACAGGGAGAGGCCAATGAGGCTCACCAAGGCCTCTGTTGGCCAAGATGCTGTCAGTGGGGACCAGGCACAGGAAGGGGACCAAATCAGCCAGCTGGTGACCTTGCTGGGAGGCCATGTGGTTACAGCCAATCCCAGTGGGGTTCTCCTGTCCTGGGCTCCTCTCCCCCAGCTCCCTGTCCTCTGAGCCTCAGGCAGCCCAGCCCCATGTGGGTACAGAGGCACTAGGTCTCCATGCAAGTATCACCCCACCCATCCCCCAGTGCCCCCAAGCATCCCAGCTGCTCCCAGGCTTGGAGGCACCCTGGCCAGCTGGGTTCTCGCATGGCCCTGTCCTAGGAGCTGCTGAGGCGTGAGGGAGGCAGCTGAGCTAGACTGGCAGAGACCATCTGGGCTGGGGGTGGGGGAGGGACACGTGCAGCAGGCATGTGGGCCTGGGCACATGCTGAAGAGGGCCTTGCTTCCCCGCCAGGCCCCTGCCCCATGGAGAGCAGGGCAGGAGCTCCAAGGATGACACAGGGTGTCTGCTGACACCGAAGAGAGCCTGGGGATGGGGGCAGAGGAGGGACCCATGTCCTCACACCCAAACCGGACAGAAAGGGGATGGAAGGAAGGACCCAGCGGCAGGGGTTAACTACCCTATCCCCGCATACCAGGTTACAAATGGCAAAAGAAGCCACAGGCCTGGGACCGTCCATGCAGCTTACATGCGTGGCCCTCAGTAGCCTCTCTTCTGTCCTTACGCCAGCATGGAGAGGAAGGCATGTCTGAAAGGAGTGTTCTTAGCTCTCTGCCCTTAGGGGAGCAGAGACACCTAAAAACGGGCTGACTCAGCTAGCCAGGAGGGATGGCGCCCCTCACAGCCTGTGTCCTAGAGACAGGCCCTGAATGGAGATGGCTTCAGTTTCCAAACTGGGGCCCGAGAACAGAGTAGCCCAAGGTCATCAGCAGAACTGAGAAAGAGGCAGGAATAGAATCTCTAGCAACCGCTGTGGTGGGGGATGGGGGGAGCCCAGGGGACAGATGTTATGGGCCTCAAACCAGCAGTGGCAGGCAGAAGCCAAAGGGCAGAGGGCATCCGAGCCCCAGCTATCTTTAGGCACATCCTGGGGCTGGGAACGGGCGTCCCAAGGCAGCACTCCCTTCTACAGACAGGCTGGCCAGGCAGGGCCCAAAGTCCGGGAAGCCCAGCTCAGGGCAGGGATTATGAGATGCTGTGATTCATGCTCCCTCTGTGGCCCGCATCTCAACTGCTTGCTCCCACCAGTCCTTTCAGGGTCACTCCCAAGACAGAAGAGCAGCCAGGGAATCCTCCGAGGGTTTCTTAGGTTTCATGGGGCTCAGAATCTCCATGTAGCCTGGGGCAGAGCCACACCCCACTTCCTACGGATGACGGGCCTGTGACGATTCCCAGAGTTCTCTGGGAAAGGGAGGCCATTTTGACTCCATCACGAGACTTCCTCTCCGCCCATCTGTGAGCACCCTGAGTTCAGGCTGGCTCGGGAGTACTTTCAGAAGCTTGGCTCATTCAGACGTGTTCCAACGAGGTAGGAGCCAGGCCAGAGGAGGCCTGAAGGACTGAATGCTAGACGTTCAGAACGGGGTAGAATGGAGGGTCCTTACCCTGGAGGGAAACTGCCCATTTCCGCTCCCAGGCCATTCCTCTGGACCAAGTACTCGGAGCCCCAGAAATCTCTGGTGAGAGACAGGGCCTATTTAGGGGGTGGGGGAGCTCTGCAGAGACCCTAGGCCAGTCAATCCTTCACAGAATGAGAAAAGCAATGGAAGGAATTGATGTCGGCGAGAGAGGTGCCAAGGGCAGGGTTGCGCTCCGTCACTGGCTTCCTCCCCTGACAGTAGCCCCATCTAGTTTGTCCCCAAGGCAAGATCCCAACAGAAGAAACACAACCACTGCTCTTGGGATGGGATCTGATATCTTTTTCCCGGTTCCTGCTTCCAGTGCCAACCTGCTCTGTCCATTGGCGAGTCTTCCTTCTTCAAGCCCTGACCACGCCAGGCCCTTGCCTGCTGCCTCTCGCGGGGCCTCACTACCACCGCTCCTGTGCTCCGTAGCAGTGGGCAAAGGAAAGGCCATGGCTTGGGGAAGGGGGAGAGGGGAGTTTCCTGAGGCCTCGGAAGAGGATTCAAATGAAATGTTCTCTGTTCCTTTTCAGAGTGAGAAGGAACCAGGGAAGGAGAGAAAAAACAGACGGTCTGAAGACCCCTGGGTTCGCACATACGGAATGCTCTGTGTGGCGGGCAGAGCACGGGGTGGGGGTGGGGTACTGGGGTCCAACTGTGTGACGGTCCTGGGTGTCCTCTTGTCTTGTTGCCCAGAGCACCTCTTGTAATAAGGATGGGGTGTGCGCTCCTGCCTCCTGATGTGCCGTCGTGGGCTCTGTGGCAGCATCGGCCCTGTTATGGGCTCAGAGCTGCAATACCATTGAGCCTGTTGGGTAAGGGGCTGCCTACTTGGGGCCTGGGACAGCCCTACTACTCAGGAGCCCCAGCAGTGCAGCCAGACTCAGGGCCCCAAGAAGCCCCCTCGGCCCTCCTGTTATGGCAGGCAGCCAGCAGAAGGCCTCCGGGGGGCAGTGCTCATGATCCCCTCTTCCTCCCTGCAGTCTGGTTCCTGTACTCACCAGCATCCCTTTGGCACCTTTTCCTACCATGGCAGCAGCAGGTTGGGGGCCCCTGGAGTCCTGGACCACGCTCACAGGCTCTGCTTCCAGCACCTTTCAGACCACAGACCTCAAGAGCTGTGGAGAGAGCAGAGAGCGGAGTGGGAACCTGGCCCAGGAAAGTGAGGGCAAGCCAGGTGGGGTGGTCAGAGCTCTCCAGGACAGGTAGTGCTGGGCCTGGGCTACCAGCTGGCAGGCCCTCACTCCCCTCCCAGGCTGGCCCACCGTCTGCCAGGCCCTTTCCCATCTGGTCCTTTCTGGATGACCCTCGATCAGCTCCTTCCTAACCCTTCTTCCAACCCTTCCCTTGAATCCCTTGGTCTCTAGGCTTCCTGTCCCAATGGGCAAAAGTCTATTTTTGACTCTCCAGATGCCCAATTCTATAAAAGATTAAAAAATGAACACAGGACTGGGACAGGGTCCAATTCCTTCATCGTCTGTGTGGATGGCTTCAACCTTTCTCCTGAAGGGGAGTCAGCGTGGATCAGCACGTGCTCCCCAAGCTCACCCCAGCCAGGCGGCCAGGACGCTCCTTCCTCATCCTGGTGCCACTCATCTGGGGCTCCAGAACAGCCGGGCAAGCTGGACCTGGACCACAGGCTCTGTGAACACCAAACATGCGCTGCGCGGGACCACCTCCCTGCCCTGCCTCAGGCCTTCCCCTGCCTGCAACGTCTTCCTTCCTGCTCACCTAGTAAAATTCTGCAAATCCTTTAGAACCACGCTGAAATGTTACATCTTCTCTGTAGCCTTTTCTGGCACTCTTCCCAACCAGAGTGAACAAACTACTTCCTCCTTTCTTTTTTTAGCAGGTTTCTACTGGTGTCCTTATCAACTCATACTAGACTTATTTGTTTCTGTCCCTCAACCTGAGTCTGTGCATTCCCCGCGGGTTGGGTCCTTGTTTCATTTACCTTCCACGCCTGCCCCTAGCCCAGGGTGCACAAGCAGGATGTCTTGCTCAAATGGGATTGAAGGGCAATGGGTGAGACTGAGGTATTGGAATGACGGTCCAGGCCAGCCAGAGACCTTGGAGGAAGCATCTGAGACGCAGTGTGGGCATGATGAGCGGAGGCCGCAGACAAACGGAAGGAGTGGCCACACGGCCATGGCCGTGCTGGTGTATACAGGTTTAATGTCGGACACGGATGCAATAGGGGCTCTTTTTTGAGAAGCCTCAGGAGAGGATTCAACCTTCAAGGAGCCTCAAGGAATTCTCTCATGGGAGGAAAACCTGGATTAGGTGGACAAGGATGTTCAACCTCCATAGGGCCTGGTCCCAGGAGGGACTGGACTCAGCTTCTGGGGCCTTCTCTATCCTCCCAGGGAGCAGACTCTACTCCAAAGGCTGTTCGGTGCCACTCTGCCCCACCCACAGCCACCTGTCAAGGGCCCCCTCTCTCCTATAGGCCCAGGAAGGTTTTAGAAGGCCAGAAGGGACGAGGAGGCAGCTCCTTGCCCGTGAAAAATCAGCTCTTGGATTCCTTAGGAGTTGGCCCCCGCCACTTGGTTCCTGCACAGTCTTCTCCCCAAGGTGGGTGCGGGAAGGGGTATGGTTATGGATAAGACCTATAACCATTTCCCTTTCGTCAGTCACCCAGTCTGGCCTCTCTGCCTCTCAAAGGGTCCTCCTAAAGAGGTCCCTGAACACGGCTTTGGTCTTCTGGGGGCAGTCAGGAGAAGAGGGGGTCTGTGCTCCTTTAGAAGGTCATACCCTGGTCATACCTGGTTTCCTTGTCCTCCTCACTCACTGCACCCCCTCCTTAAGCTGTAAACTCTAGATCTGACTTCCCCAAAGCTGTCCCTCTTCAGCCAACAAATGGTAATAACAGCCCATGGCATTATTGAAATACACCTTTTGGGTTAGTACTTATTATGTACCCTGATTAGGTAAATAAACTGAGGGCACTCTGCTCAGGAACTCAGGTTCCAGAGTGTTCTCACTCAGGTTATCCCTGAGCACAGACTACAAATACAGTTCTTGTGCTCAGAGTGTTTACTGGTGACCAGAAGACAGCTTGGTGGTGGCTCCAGGAGAATGAATGAGTTGGTCAGAAAGCTTTGCTGCTTCTCCCACTTCTGCCATTTCTGTTAAATGGCCCTGTCCATCCATTCAAAAAGTACCACATATGGGCCACCACTGGCAAGCAGTTAGTTTAGCATGTGATGAAGAGCTTGGGCTCTGGGACCTGGTAGGCCTTGGCTGGAATTCTGGTTCCGCCAGTTACTACATATATGACTCCGAGCAAGTTACTTAACTTCTCTAAGCCTCAGTTTTCTCTAACTGGAAGATGGGACTAGTAATACTTCCTTTGTAAGTTCTGAAGTTTCTGCTTAATTTTGGACTCTACTGCAAGTCCCCCCCTCTAGCCGATTCATTAAGCTTCCCAAAGCCCTAAAGCCCCGATTCCCCCTCATGGTTCTCCACAGCCAACAGATATGGCCTAGATTGTTTAATGGGCATTTAGGGCTGGTCACAATTCAATTAATTTATTCCACAAATATTTCAGGCTTGCTCTGGGCCAGACCTGTGCTGGGCAGCAAGAACTCATTGGTCTCTGCCCTCCTGCATCTAACAGACTAGGGGGAAAGGGAAACTCGTGACTCAGATGTAGACAATCAAAGGCTGAGGGAGAAAGATCCTTCCATGAGAGCTGGGAGCAAGGGGACATGGCGTTGTTTGAGAGTCACAGGGGGCTTTCCTGAGGAAGCGATGTTAGAGGCTCAGGGAGACTTATTCAGGCAAAGTGGCAATAGTGAGGAAGAGAACAGGAAGAGAGATTCAAACAAATTAAATATGTGCAAAGACCCTGAGGCTGTGTTCAGATCGCCAGGGAGAAAGTGGCCAAAGATGGAGGTGGACAGATAAGCAGGGTCAGGGCCTTTGGAGCCTGGATTTTGATTTTTATCTTGAGGGCAATGGTCCCAATCAAAGGCTTTAAGGCAGAGTTGCACCTGGCAGGAGCAAATGGTAGAAGGTGCATTTTGAAATCATCACCCTAGACACAGTGTGGGGAAAGGGTGAGAGGGAGTGGTTAGTGGAAGAGAAGTCAGTCTGGAAGAGGCCAGGCCACGATGACGGGGTGTGGATGAGGAAGGTGGCCATAGGGTGGGGACAGGTGCACAGATCTGAGAAAAATATAGAAGCTGACATTGGTTGAACCTGGTGATGAATTGCACAGGAGCTGAGGGACAAGCAGGGATCTCTGGTTTCTGCAGGTGCAACAGGAAAAAGCCAGGGCCAGGCCCAGGGACAGGAGTGTGGGGTGCTGCAGGTTTAGAGTGGGAGGCAGGTGAGCTGGGTGTGAGCTGCCTGGGAGCCACTCAAAGGTGGATGGTGAGAGGGCAGTCCCAGGACCCAGCTACCTTTGCTCTGTCTTTCCTTCTCCCCAGAGGGGGCTGTCTGTCAATCAGTTGTAAGGGTCCATCTGAGCCAAGCCTTGGAGTCCTCTCTGGGAATGGAAAGGTGATGGGCTCTTTCCCTGCCTTCAAGGACGTCATAGTTTAGGAGAAAGACAGAGGAGGAAACATACATTCTGTTCACTGTGATGCTGGAGCAGAGGGTCTGTGGGAGCAGGGGATGGCTTCTAGTTTTGCCTGGAGCCCAAGTTGGCTACCTGCAGCCACCTGTGGCCATGTGGGACCATTCCCAGAGGTTCTTGCCTCCATGTTAGTGCAGGCAATTCCCTCTTCCTTGAGCATCCTTGTCCCCATTACCATCTGTATAGATCCTACCCAGCTTCAAAGCCTGTCCCAGTAGCATTCTCTTCAAGAAGACTTCCTTCCTCCTCCAGCTGCAGTCACCTTTTCGCTGTACCCCCAAAGCGTGTACATCTCATGAACACGCTCATCACATGTAGTGTCGCGGCATAGTTACTTGTGCCCAGATCTCGATCCCCACGAACTGGAGAAATCTTCCAGGGAAAACGTGTGATTGTTCTGTGTCCCCAGGGCTGGGCACTGAGCGGGCACCGCCGCAGTCGCAGTGTAGGCCGACTAAGGGGGCGTTTTCTCTTCGGTCCTTGGAAACACTCGGGCATGCTCAGTGCCGCCAACCGGTTCCCTCACCCACTATTCTCCAACCTTCCGATGCTCTCTCACTTTGGAGTTCTCAGGTCCTTCTTTCCTTTTCCATTTCTCGCTCCCCACTTCCACCCCAGCCTTTATCTTCTAACAACCGCAGCATCAAGCTTGTTTCAGCAAAGAAATAGACCCAGGCTTTGTGCAGAAGCTGCCAGCGAGCCGGGGACGCGGCTCCTTTAAGAGTGACTAGCGAGGGGGCGTGGTCTGCGGAGAGCAGGCCCGAAGGGGGCGCGGCTCCTTTAAGAAGCAGCCGGCGATCTGCGAGGAGGCCGCGGGCCGGCAGGCAGGGGCGCGGTCGCTCTTGGAGCTGCGGCACCGCCCGTAGCACCCTGATTCCTCGAAGCGGGGTGCGTCCGCTTTAATCAGGGTGCGAGGTGTTGGGGGGCGGTGTTACATCAGCCGCCACGTGTGGGCCTCTCAGCTGGTGTGGAGGCGGCGGCCCCGCCCCCGGCCCCAGCGGTGGAAAAGTACCCGGGCGCCGAGGTCCCCGCCCCCTGTCCCGCCCCCAGGCCGGCTCCGGCCCCTCCCGGCCCTGCTGGCTAGCCCCCTCCCGTCCCGCCCTAGCCCCGCCGCCTTCTACCGCCCCGCGGTGGCTGCGGGGTGCGGGGCGCCGGCTGGGGGTAGGCGCCCCCGGCTGCCAGGCCCCTGCCCTCACCTGTGGCCGCCCGGGCCCGCCCCACACGCACCCGAAACGAAGGTTGGGGTAGGGAGGGCGCGGATTTTCCCTGGAGTAGCAGCCCCAAAATAACTGCACGGCCGTAGTCCCTTCCCAAAGCCGTGGCCGGGAGCCGCGGACAAAGATCCTGGGGGCGTCGGGACCCCCTGGCGCGGCTTCCCGGGACCCGCAGGCGCGCGGGAACCCAAACCGGGCCGGTGGGTGGGCGGGCAGATAGGGAGGCAGGCGGGCTGAAGGGGCCAGATAGGCAGACAGGCCTGCCAGCGGTGCGAAGAGATGGAGCGGGAGCCTGCACGCGGGGCGCAGACCCGGCCCGCCGGTTCCCCGCCGCCGCAGGCCCCCGGCTCGCAGACCCACTGGCGCCCCAGACGGACCGTGACACGCTCTGGTTCCGGCGCTGCCCGCACAGCTCCGCGCCCGCCGCCCCCGACCGAGCCGGCGTCGGCACGAAGCGCCCCCCCTTTCGGGAGCGCGCCCCCCCTCCGTTCTCGCCCGCTTTAGCTCCTTGGTGACAGCGGTGACACCCAGACGCGCGCACCTACCCCCGATCTTTGCGGCGAGACAGACATCCTCGTGCGTGCACCCACACTCTTACCCACAGACGCCCGCATGCAAGCGCGATCATACACACACACACACACACACACACACACACACACACACACACACACACTCACTCACGCCCGCTGGTCCTGGGGCTTAGCCTCGAGGAGCCACCAAACCCAGACCGACGGCAGGACAGACAGAGGCGCGGGCCGCAGCGCTCCCTTCCCCAAGCCCCCTTACCATGCTGCAGCCCCCGGCCCAGGCGTGCTGGGTCCGCACCGCGGTGCGCCCAGGTGGCTTTCTTAAAGGGAAAGTTGCATCAGCCTGCCGAGGCTCAGTGCCGCCGCGAGTCCGCCCGCCCCGCCAATACGCTCGCGGCTCCTCCAGAGCTTGTTGTGTTTTGGTTTCGGGGAGGCGGGGGCCAAGAGTTTGGTGAAAGTTTGGAGAGTGGAGAAGGCTTGGGAGACCTAGCCAAGTCCCTCCCCTCCCTGAACACAGCTCCCCTGGCCGCTGTACCCCCCCTCCCCCATTTCATCCCCACCCCGCTGGCCGACTTCTCAGGCTCCTCCTCCCAGGGAATAAAATTACAAGTCTCTCCAGCTATCAGATGATTGATCCCCATAACCCCTGGGAGTGGGCTCCACAAAGGACCCCCTTTCGCCCTTGCCTTGCTGCCCCCACCGCCCCCCCCTCCAACCCCCAGCTGGAGCTCTTGGAGGAAGCAGATGTCGTTGCCCACTTCGGACTAGCCTGGAATGAAGCCAGAAGGCCTGGGGCGCTTTGGGGGGCTGGGGCTAGAGTTGGCCCTCCAGGCCCCTGGTCTTCTGCGCCTGCGTTGCCCCCAGGGAGAAGTCAGAGCAAATTCCATTGCCTTTGGAGCGGTGCCTCTGGGGACTATGGGCACAGCTGGGTAAGGCCTGGGTCTTAATCCTCGGAACTGGAGGTCTAGGGGTAATTCTTCCTCCAGGGACGCTCCTTGGGCTCCTGGTTTGGTCAGCCCTACTTGGCTGTTTGTTGCAGGGCTGCAGACACAAATCTGGGCCCCTTAATTCCCTCCCTGGGGAGACAGACCTGGGTTCCAATACTAGATAAAGGAGACTTTGCCAAAAGGAGTTTGCTGAGCCTCAGTTTCCTCCCCGGTGAAGTGGAGAGGATGAGCTGAGATAATGTGTATCCTTGTGTATAAAACACATTGCTCCAGGCTGCCTCCCTGGGTGGCAATGCCTGGCAGTTGGTGGAAAGTTTGCTTCCCTTGTGAGAGCCACCAGTTCGTACTGGCAGTCAGAGAAATAGGTCTTGCCCCAGCCTGAGTGGGGCATCTGCCTGGCAGGGGCCCAGCCTGGGGAGATGGTATGCCCTCTGGACCCTACCTCTGTTTCTCACTGTGGTCTTGTTGTTCCCTGGGGACAGTCACCCTCCGAGAAGCTGATAGCACACACCAAAGTCACACAAGTGAGATTCCACTTGATTAATTTACGATCAGAGGCATTGAGTAAGATAATAGGTATCAGGCACAAACATTTCCTGTCCACAGGAGCTCTCTCAGGCCACACACAGCCCATTTCACAAACTCTCCCCAAGGCTGTAGGCTCAGACCTTACAACCTATTTACACTGGAGACCTGATTGGATCTGGAGAGACACTTTACCTCATCACCAGATTATTTGCATTTTTACCTTGTTCCCAAACCTAGCAGGGACAGCAGGTTAGGGAGTTCTGTTCTAGAACGAATGGCCAAGTGTCCTATGCATGTGCACGCGCGTGCACGAGTGCACCTCTGCCCGGGGAGTCAGCTGGGCCTGTGTGGGCTTACCCTGTGGATTTGAGGAGGTGGGTCTGTGTTTGCTAGAGGAGTTGTTGTGCACTGCTGCCACTTTGTGCAGTGGCGTGTGTGTGTGTGTGTGTGTGTGTGTGTGTGTGTGTGTGTGCCCCCAACTCCGGGGACTGGCAGCATCAAATTCAACAGGAGTGTCGAAGCCCTCCTTGACACTCCTGCCTAGGACTTGCATTCTGTTTCTGGTCTCACTCTCCCTCCCTCTCTGGAGGCTCTTGGAAGAGGCCCCCAGGTAGGGAGTGGGGAAAAGGAAGTGTGTGAGAGGGGGTTTCAATGGGCTCCTTGGCTCTTGGAGCAGTAGATGGAGGGTGAAGGGGCACAAGAAGGCCCCAAGCAGATCAGTGAAGTGTCTGATGATTATTATGGCCTGAGGAGACTTCCTACCTCACACTAAGGCATCCATATGAAGGGAAGCATTTCAGGAGACTCAGAACCAGACGCCCAGGAAGCCCTCAGGCTTTGAGACTGGGGGCAGGGGAGGGTGAGGTGCTCAGGGTTCAGCAACCTGAGGCCTTACTGGGAGGATAGTTAGGCATTAATTGGGAGGCGGGAGGTGAGGAGGCAGTTATCACCTTAGTCCATGGGTTGGGGGAAAAGATTTTCCCTTTCCCTAGGGTGTTTGGTGGGGAGGTTGGAGATTTGCCCATGAGGGTTTTGCTAGACAGAGATGACAGAACACAAAATATATTTGTATACGTATAGACAGATTCATGGATGTGTGCATTTTACCCACCTTGATCCAGAAAGGGCAGCCATACAGTGAGTTGAATCCTGAGGAGAAACTTGAGAAAGATTTTGGCTCCCTGAGACAGGAACGAGAGCAGCTGTGTTTTTTTTTTTTCTTCCCCAACTAAAATGAGGCCCCAAGGGAGGCAGGTCTGGGCTGAGCCCAGGTCATTCGTCCCTGGCTGGGAGCTCCTGGCCCTGGGCAGCTGGCCCACAAAGTGGGAAGGGCATGGCTAGCCTGGACCATTGTCAGGAGAGTAGGGGGATCAGGGCTAGGACAGACAAGAGGACTGGTGGGGTCTGCTGACCTGCTGACCTGCTTCTTCTCGTCTTCTTGGGGCCGGGCGAGAGGGCAGGCAGCCTGTGGCGGGGCCCCACCCATTGTGGGCTAAGGTGTGTCTCCCAAGCCTCCAGTTACAGTGCTATTTCCTGGGAGGGCTGCACCCAGCGTCGGATCCCCCAGTGCTGGCTGGCTTCCTCCTTTGTTGTCGTCAGCCTGCAGGATCAAGGCCTCTGTTGGGACACATAGAGTTGGCTTGGGCCTGTGTCTGTGGCAATAGGGATAAGACCAGACGTGGGCCGCTTCTAGAGGGCACTGATGGAGCTTGGTGGAGGGGTGCAGAGGGGGAGGGGCCCTGCTGAGTCGTTGCGGGAGGGTAGACGTTGTTTTGGGTTGCAGCCTGTTCTGACCATTGATCCCACCTTCTTGGAGTCCCAGCCTCAGGAACAGGGCAAGATTGTTGGGAGTGGCCCGCCTGGGCTCGGCTCTCATATTCTTTCTCCTTGAACTTGGAGCCCAGTGCTCAGTACCTGGCATCTTCCCTGCCCTATCCTAATGCAAGGGAGCAGATTAAATTGGTTCCCAATCCAGGAGATGTCTGTGGGGTTCCGTGTGTCTCTCAGATCATTCTGTTGAGCTGTTTCTGGGTCTGGTCCAAGGGGGCAGCATGAGCCAATCATGGGGCTCAGAGCAGGGTGTCAGGCTGGATCTTAGCAGCTCCAGGTGAAATTAGGCCTATAGACAGGAAACGTTGGCTTTGGCCCTGGCTAGGGGTGGGTGGGTGGGTAGCCCCAATGTCCAGAGCATGCAAAACCCGGATTCTGAAACACCATAGATCTCCCCAAATCCAGAATACCCAATGCCAAGGACGCCAGAGCTCCCAACACTTCAGAGAACCCAAAATCCAGAGTTCTCAATACCCAGAGCCTCAGGGGTCCAATACCCAGATGGGTTTATGCCCGGGGTACCCAACATCTAGATCATCCAACATTCCTAATACCCATTTTGAGTGCCAATGTCCCAACTCACCAGAGAACAACCTGGAGGGGATTGAGCAGTGCCCCTGCATGGCCCAGAGCCCTTCAGGGACTGGTGTAAACTGGGGAGCGACCATCACTGGAGTTGGGGCTGTGGGTGGTGCTGGAAATAGCAGTTATGCTTCCTCATTGCCCCCATCTTGGGTCCGCAGGGGCCAAGAGGGGACACAGAAGGGCTGGCTTTCTCCCAGGCCCACCCCCACCCCAGTCACAGGTCCCGTATAATCAGACATCCATGGACTCACCACATAGGAGTGTCCATGTGCAAGGTACTGGGAATTTGCTAATCTCTAGGAATACAGAGGAATACATGAGGGGAGAGGGATCCCCGCTCTCCCATGTGGGAGGTAGGATAGTGTGCCTCTGCTGGTGTGTTGGTGTGGCTCACCACGTGGCCATCTGTGGCCGAAGGCCTGGCCGTGAGATGGAACGGCTGTTGGCGTGTGATGGTGTTGGTCAGAGGCTGTGAACATAAACTTGCTGACACAAGCAAGCTGACACACGTGACTGTCAGAGCAGGTCCGGCTATGTCCACCCGTCAGGACATCCGTCTAGTCCCTCCCCACCTCGCCACTTTCCACGGGAAGTGATGCAAGGCCCCTATTCGCCAGCATCAGGCCTCCCTGTGGGGAGTAGGGGGCTGGCTCAGAGCTAGAGGCTGATACCCAGAGCCACCCTGCAATGGTCCTGGAGATTTCTCCGGCCTCTGCCAGACCCAGAGCCTCTTCGGATTGAGAAGACCAGAGAGGGGTGGCTCTAAGTGAAGCAGCCAATACCAAAAATAGCCATCCACCCTGGAGAGGATGCTGGGACATCCAGCCCAACCCACCCTGCTGACCTGGAGCCTGGCTAAGACTCCTGTCTAACTCCACCTCCCCAACTCCCATCTCGGTGGCCCCTTTAGACTCAAAGGAGGAGCAATGCTGTCGCCACAGAAGATGACATCACAGGGAGCTGTGACATGGCAGGGAGGGACACCAGGCTCTGGGTGTGGGTGGCATAGGGCTGGGTGGGTGGGGCTCCATCTGCTGGCAGCTCCCCAAAGTCCCAGCAGCTGGGGATGGCAGGACTGGATAAAGCCATGTTTGGGGGCCCTGCCTTATCAGTCCCCCCCACATGCCTGATAAGCCTCTTACCAGGGCAGGCCCAGGGTGCAGGCAGAGAGCTGGCTGGAAAAGAGGAAAGGGTCAGCTAGGTCTGGCTGAGCTCCAGGACAGACAACAGGGGTCAGGGTGTCCTGGCAGAGCCCCAGGAGGCAGAGGGGAGGGGTCCCTGGGAGAGCAATGCAGAGCAGGGGTTAGGAACAGGGTTTCTGAAGCCAAGATGCCTGCATTCATACCCCAGCTCTTCCATTTCATGTGCGGGTAAGCTGGGCCCTCGGTTTCTACAATGTTCCTCAACAAGAATACTATTAGAAGTGACCATCAATCATAGTATTGTGGGGATCAAGTATGTGTGAAGTAGGCATAGAAAAGGGCCTGGTATATAGTAAGTACTTGTCCTGCTTCCTAGGTGAGATCAGAATTCTCACCCAGAGGTGCCCATCCTACCCAGCAGCACATTCTGGTGTCCTGAGCCTCACTGGGGTCTGGGGTTTTCGGGGGCTGTACAGCCCCATGCATATCCCCGCGTGCACCTCCACACCTTCCCAGTCTGCACCTGCCTCAGGAATCCTTCCCAGGAATCCCAGTCTTTCTGGCCTGGTTTCTTCCTGCACCCCCTGTGGACACCTTGGAGCCCTGGTGCCCTCTGGTGACAAAAGCCATACATGGCAGTTACAGCTGGATCCCTGGGCACATCTGGCCAGACAAGGTGTTGTCACTTGTCTGGTTATTTTGTGTCGTCCTCACATCAAGTTTACAAGGTAGGAATTAGCTCCTTTCTCTAGAATCAAGGCTCAAGAAGGTTAAATAATTTGCCCAAGGTTACAGAACTAGTACATGGTAGAACTTGAACTTGAACCCAAGTTGGTCCCGTCTCCCAAGCCTACGCTCTCATCGTGTGAACAATATGCACACAGAGTTGCATGGCAACCCAGTAGATGTTTTTTGTGCCATACTGATAGTTTGAGTGTAACTATGACTGGGTGTATGGCCATTGAAATTCTCCAACTGTGACTATAAAACGTGAATTGGTTTCAAGAACAATAAGGTTGGGTGTTTGACTACTGGGACCTTTTGTTGGCTATGATGTGGCTGATTGCATTGTGTGAGTATAAACCATGGTCGGGGTTGTCATTGATGTTGTGTGAAATTGGCTATGGTAAAACGTGTGGCTTGTCTGCCCACACGTGCGTGTGTGCCTGCGTGTGGTGCTGGCATGTGTGGTTATTGAGCCTGTGTGGGGGAAGGTGACAGAGGGCCCTGAGTTCCCAACACCATTTGCCTTTGCAGTCTCAGGACTGTGTCTGCTCACCATGACACATATGATGGATGACTTCACATGCCTTGTGCACTCCCAGGGGCCAAACCGCTTCTGAGTCCTCTCCCCGCCCCTTTTTGGAGGAAGTAAAGCAAATAGTACCACAAATGGAATTGACTTTCATTTTTTTCCATGGAATATTTGAGAGAGCATTTTACAAACCTTTGAATGATATCTCCCCAAAAAAGGGTCATTTAAAAAGAAAAGTAAATACAACCACTCTAATTCTTTAATTCAAATTTAAGCACTGATTCTCAAGGTCTTGTTCGAAGTTCTCCAGGGGTCTCCAGGACCCTTACAGGGGACCCACAAGACAAAAACGATTTTTATAATAATGTCAAATTTTTATTTGCCATTTTCACTTTGTCAATATTCACGTTAGTGATGCAAGGGCAGCAGGTGGGCAGTTCTAATCTGATGCCCAAGGAGGAATCAGGGCGTGGCTCCCAACTGTACCAGCAAGCTTTGAATTTTGTCTGCCACTGTGCATGCGCAGAAAAAAAAAAGAGAAGAAAAAGGATAAAAGGGAAAAAAAGGCCAGTTTCACTTTAAAATGTCTTAATGAAACAGTAAAATTATTAATTATTTTAACTTTCAACCCTTAAGTGTCTTTCCAATATTTTTGTGACAAATGGGAAGTATACATAAAGCATGTCTTCTGCATTCTGTTGTATGATAGTAATCTTGGAGAAAAGCACTTATGCAGTCGACTTATGAGCTGAAAGTCGTTTTTCTCACTGGTTTTACTTAAAAGAACAAATGACAAAAAATAGTCAGGCTTGGGTATTTGGCATCCACTTTCTCCAAAGTGAACCAAGTGAGCCCGTCACTTCAAGGGAAACAACTTCTTAGTGTTTGTCGCCATTGATAAAATTAGAGCTTTCAAGTGAAAATTAGAATTTGGCAAATATCTATCTGCTACTGTGAGTTTGAAATCTTTTCAAAAATTTTTTTAAAGATTTTTCGTTTATCTATTTGACAGACAGAGGTCACAAGTAGGCAGAGAGAGAAAGGGGGGAGCAGGCTTCTCGCTGAGCGGAGAGCCCCACGTGGGGCTCCATCCCCAGGACCCTAAGGCCATGACCCGAACCAAAGGCAGAGTTGTTGTTTTCTTTTTTAAGATTTTATTTATTTATTTGACAGACAGAGATCACAAGTAGGCAGAGAAGCAGGCAGAGAGAGAGGAGGAAGCAGGCTCCCCACTGAGGAGAGAGCCTGATGCAGGGCTCGATCCCAGGACCCTGGGATCGTGACCTGAGCCAAAGGCAGAGGCTTTAACCCACTGAGCCACCCAGGCACCGCATCCAAAGGCAGAGTCTCAACCCACTGAGTCACCCATGCGCCCCTGAAATCTTTTCAGTTTTGATGAGGTTGGTGATGACATCAATGAATATGGTGGGGGGGTGTGTTTTGTTTGTATTGTATAATGAAATGTGTCAGTATTTGGAAAATCTGCATAACTCAGTGAACCGATATCTTCCAAATGACCAGGACGTGATGTTCAAAATCACACATGGATAAAAGATGCATTCAGGGTGCAGGACAGACCCATGAGATTTCATGTAACAGGATATGAAAAGCTCTTTAATGGAGTTTCAGATTCCACACGGCAACTAACCTTCAGGAAACTACGCCTGGCGAGTTTTGGTGTGGTATGAAAGAATAAGCACAATGGATAAGTCTATTCAAACACTTCCCTTTTCCAGCGACATACATTGTGAGGCTGAATTTCCTTTGCATAACTCAGCCAAACCAACGTATGGTGACAGATTGAATGCAGAAGCAGGTATAAGAATCCAGCTGTCTCCTGTCAACCCAGACATTAAAGAGATTTACAATAATGTAAAACAATGTCACTGTTCTCATTAAAGTTTTCATTTTGGAAAATACACAGCTATTTTTCGTAGGCATTTTTTTTTTCCGTTAACCTGTAATACGTGGATATTGTTATTTTCAATTTATATGTATTTTAAGTGTCTCTCACTTTTAACTTTGAATATAGTGAATATGAACAGATAAAATCCACTTAAAAAGAACTTTTTGGGGAATGCCTGGGTGGCTCAGTTGGTTAAGCTGCTGCCTTCGGCTCAGGTCATGATCCCAGGGTCCTGGGATTGAGTCCCGCATTGGGATCCTTGCTCAGCGGGAAGCCTGCTTCTCTACCTGCCTCTGCCTGCCACTCTGCCTGCCTTTGCTCTCTCTCTCTCTCTGACAAATAAATAAATAAATAAAATCTTTAAAAAAAGAACTTTCTGGGTCCTCAGTTATTTTTAAAAGTACAAAGAGGTCCTGAAATCAAAAAGTTTGAGAACCACTGAATGGGAGTTTTATTATTTTTTAATAAATATTTATTTATTTATTTGAGAGAGAGAGGGAGAGCGTGAGCAGGGGAGGAGTAGAGGAAGAAAGAGAATCTCAAGCAGACTCCCCCGCTAGGCATGAAGCCTGACTCGGGGCTCCAACCCACGAGATCATGATCTGAGCTGAAATTACAAATCAGGTGCTTTAACCAACTGAGCCACCCAGGTGCCCCTGGAGTCTTATTTTGAAAACAAAAAAAGACAACAAAATTGTATTATAAACATTAAAATGGCTAAGAGACTACACCATGATTGTCCCCATTGCCAGAAGAAATGTTAATTAGGGCACCTGGGTGGCTCAGTGGGTTAAGCCTCTGCCTTTGGCTCAGGTCATGGTCTCGGGGTCCTGGGATCGTGTCCTGGCATCAGGCTCTCTGCTCAGCGGGGGACCTGCTTCCCCCTCTCTCTCTGCCTACCTCTCTGCCTGCTCGTGATCTCTGCCTGTCAAATAAATAAATAAAATCTTTAAAAAATAAAAAAGAAGAAATGTTAATCATGTGACCCAATAGAGGTGTTAGCTAATCACATTGCAGTATAAATGTATCAAATCAATATGTTGTTTGCCTTCAACTTACACATTATATGTCAATTACATGTCAATGTTTAAAAGAGAGCCCCTTTTCTGCCCTAGACCTCTCTGATTAGTGTACCATGAGAAAGTAAGTTTATCCTACTGCCTACATGCCAAAGCTCATAAGCTACAGATTTTCAGTGTGTTCCTACTGCGGTTGGCAGCATTCCCTCTTCCTCATGAAGGGTGTACCTTCTCCCCACAAAGCCTGGTCTTTCTTAATGAGAAAAGAAATCGATCCTTACAAACTCCTGCCCTCGGGACTGATAACATCGGCTGGCAGGTGACCTGCGTGGTTGCCGCTGTTCTTGCTTCATACTGTCTCTTCCGTTTCTAAGTGCACTTTTTTTACACTATTATTTATTGAGTACATTCTGTGTTAAGAACTTGACATTCACTTTCCCATTTAGTCCTCACAATGACTCACAAACCAGTTACTATTCTTCCCATTTTATAGATAAGAGAACTCAACCTCAGAAAAGTTAGGAGAGGGAAGCCTGGGTGGCTCAGTTGGTTAAGCGGCTGCCTTCGGCTCAGGTCATGATCCCAGCGTCCTGGGATCCAGTCCTGCATTGGGCTCCTTGCTCAGCAGGGAGCCTGCTTCTCCCTCTGCCTCTGCCTGCCACTCTGTCTGTGCTCACTCTCTCTGACAAATAAATAAATAAAATCTTTAAAAAAAGAAAAGAAAAGAAAAGTTAGGAGAAACCTCTAGGAATGTAACTGAATTTAAATCCCTTTTGTTTAAAGAAAGAGGAATATTTTTTAAATCATATAATTTTTTTTTCACCACAAGGGCACTCCCTAATCTCCATCCCCTATTTCACCCATCCCCCGACCCCTTCCCTTCTGGTCACCACCAATTTGTTCTCTAGAGTTAAGAGTCTGTTTCTTGGTTTGTCTCGCCCCCCACACACTCCCTGCTCGTTTGTTTTGTTTCCTAAATTCCACATACGAGTGAGATTATATGGTATTGTCTTTCCCTGACTGACTTATTTCACTTAGTATAATCCCTGAAGGTCCATCCATGTTGTTGCAAATGGCAAGATTTCATTCCTTTTTGGGGTGCCTGGGTGGCTCCGTCGTTAAGCATCTGCCTTCAGCTCAGGTCATGGTCCCAGGGTCCTGGGATTGAGCCCCCTATTGGGCTCCCTGCTTGACGGGAAGCCTGCTTCTCCCTCTCCCACTCCCCCTGCTTGTGTTCCTCTCTCACTGTCTTTCTCTGTCTGTCAAATAAATAAAATAAAATCTTGAAAAAAAAAGATTTCATTCTTTTTTTACAGTGGAATAATATTCCATTGTATAGATACACCACAAAAGACGCTTTTAATTCATACATTCAAAAAGTTATTCACCTGAAGTTTAGTATTTTAACAATTGTTTTTCGTAACAAGTCAGTACTGAAGGGAGGCACCAGTACAGATCCTCCCCTGAGCCCCATCGGTGCCCTCCCCTTTGGGTCCTTGTCCCTGAGCCCCCACTGAAGTCTCCTGTCATATTTATTTGTTTATTTATTTTAAAGATTTTATTTATTTATTTGACAGACAGAGATTACAAGTAGGCAGAGAGGCAGGCAGAGAGAGACGGGGTGGGGGGGGGGAGCAGGCTCCCTATTGAGCAGAGAGCCCGATGCGGGGCTCGATCCCAGGACTCTGAGATCATGACCTGAGCTGAAGGCAGATGCTTAACCCACTGAGCCACCCAGGTGCCCCTCTCCTGTCATATTTAGGGCGTGTTTGCCCCAAGCCTGAAGTCTTGTACCTATGTCTGGCCTGGATTTTTCCAGAACCTTTATGCTGAGCCTTCATCCCCTCTCTTTTTCACTGGAACCTCTCTGAGCCCTTACCCTGGGGCAACATGCTTGAGCTCCTCACCCAGCCTCCAGACCTGAGCCCACTGATCGGTCCTCACAGCAGAACCTTGCTCTTGGTGAACTACAGGTGGATTTTGGCCTTTGAGGTAGTCCGTTTCAGGGAGCCGCAGAGGAAGTAGAGGCCAGAAGCTGGGGATGCAGCCTGAACTGAAAGAGCAGGAGTGGAGACAGACCTGGGCACTCAGCCCCCAGCCATGGTTGGGAATGTTCCCAGAGAGCACTGACCTCTCACCCCAACCCGCTGCAGTTCCAGGATCCTCTGCCTCCACTGTCCCCACTTCAAGGCCTGGCAGCCGCCTCTGGAGCAACTGGGGTATCACCATGGCAACCAGGCCAGGCCAGTGTGTGGGTGGGGCTGCTTTAAAGACTTATTGCCCCAAAACCCAGGCCTGATTCTTTCATTTTGGTAATCCTCAGGGGCCCTGTGGGTGAGGGGCCTGGAACAGGAGGGACCCTCTGCTCCCCACCACAGCTCTCAACCCAGAGAGATGTTTCTCTGGACTCAGCCAGATCCTGCCAGAGACAATCTAGAGGAAAGCTCAAGATCTCTGTCCGGGGGCTCCCCAGCCCCCACCAACACTGTAGGTGCCTGTGGATCTCGCCCCGCCCTGGTTTCCCGGTAGCAGAGCTAGAGGGGAGGCTGGACGGTCTGACCTCTTGCCCCCGCCCTCCGGCCTGTGATTTTTCAGGGGTGAAAACTTGTCCATGGAGTCCCTGATGGGAGGAGCAGAGGAGTGGCTGTGGGGGTGGGCGCTGCCCAGGGCTAGGTGACCTACACAGAGGTCTCGTGTGGGCGATTAGCTGTCATGCTGGGTCTAAGCTCCTTACCCCGAGAATCTAGCCTCCCCACACCCAGGTCTAATCCTGAGGTGGGGGGAAGGGCGTTGGTGGGTCCCTGGTGACCCATTTAGCATAACCAGCTATGGCCCTCTTGGCGGGGTAGAGCCTCTCTCGGTCCCTGGGAGCGTCTCTGCCTCTTCCTGCCTTGTCTTGGCATCTGGGTTTCTGTCTCCTTGTCTCCGCCTCCGTGGGTATTTTGTTCTTTGTCTCTGTGAAGAGCTTTGTGGCTCTGACCCTGTGAAACTCTGGTTGGGAACAGAGGGCAGGGATGCCACTAGGTAATGGGTTATAGAAAACTCAGTGACAGGAAGTTTTGGGGACACAAGCTGGTAAGTGACCAGGGGTTTTAGACAACACGGGGTCTAGGTAGCAATGTGTTGTGGGTGACCCAGAGTGTGAGGAAAATTGGGTTGTTTGTATTTGACACTTGCATCGGGTCGCCCTGAATTGTGGCTAACGCAGCATCCGGGTCACTCAACGTAGCGATTCAAAAAGAATCTGGGAGGCTGTAGGAGTGGCCGCGGTGGTTTTCAACAGGGGGTGATCTGTCTGTGTCTGGAGACAGTCTGGGTTGTCACAACTGGGAGAAAGGTGTGCTAAGCATCTAGTGGGAGGAGGCCTGGAATGCTGCTCACATCCCACAGGGCACAGGACAGGCCCCCACAACAAAGAATATGGGGCCTATATGCAGACTGTCCGCTCCAAAGCTGGCTGCCCAGGCTGAAATCCCAGCTCTCGCACTCTGCCATCTTGAGCAATTTTCCTCCTATCTAGCATGGACTACGCTTCTGAGGTTACTGGGGTTACTGGGCCCATACCTGGAAAGTGGTCCTCATAGCGCCTGGCACTTAGTGACTCTTGTTCATTGACTGCTGCCCAGAGAGAACAAGAGTAGATCTAGATCCCGGGACTCAGACATTCTCTCCCTTTCTCATTACAGCTTCTACTGCAGGCGGGATTCTTCCGGAATCCACACAAGATTCCCCACACAGGATCCACGCAGGAAGCCACACAGCCAAAAGCAGCTCAGGTCTTCCATCACAGGGGCCTTGGTTGTGTGAGAGGAACAGAGGGAAGCTTTTCCTGGCTTTAGTACTTCGAAATCCCGAAGATCGGCTTTGATTGGCTTATTATGTAAATACATTCATTAACTCTTGTCATCTTCATACCACCAATGTGGTGAAGTAGGTAGACGCTCTTACCTTCCCCTTTCAACAGCTAAGGAAACTGATGCGCAGAGGTGAAGTAACTTGCCCAAGTCCACACGGCCAGTAAACAGCAAGCAATGGGAGGCAGTCTGGCTCAAACACATGCACTCACAAAAGCCACCATCTTGAATATATTTATGTTTAGATATGTCCATTTTTGTCAAAAAGTACAATAAGAAGTAATGTTTTGTTATCAAGGCTCATTCATAGAGATGTTTTCAACACCAAAGTTTGCTCGTTTTTGTTTTTCTAAGATAAAGTAGTTGTGCTAATAACATGAAGCCACCCATTCTCTTGGGTGAGCTAATGAGAGATTAGTCCTGACTTTTGATATAACAGCCTTGGGGAGAGGAAACAATGAGAGCTGGTCCTGAGACAAAAGGTCCGGGGAGAAGGGAGGAGGGGATGCAGGTGGGGGTGACCAGGAGGAGAATTAGGTCTAGAGAGGAGACAGCCTGGTCATGAGGTGGGGTTGTCAACAATGCTGACATATCTTTTATGTTTTCGTAATGACCCTAGACCCAACTCAACCCTTTGACTTTTTCTGGAGCATTGACAGGGGTCCGGCACTGTCAAATCAACTTCACTAAAAATGAACCTGTGTCAGTCACATACACTTTGAGGGAAGGAATGACTGGATAGTGAGAGTATCCTGCCTGGGGTCCAAGGGCTCAAGAATAGGGGGATAGATGGTGGTGCTGCATTCCTTCCTTATTCATGCCACCGATTTCTTTTTTAGGTGCTTAGTAAAAGGCATAATCAGATAGGACTATGTAGGTGGGTTATACAGGAAGAGGAAGTTTCCCTTGGGAGTTCGCAGAAGCCATTCTGTGGCGAATCGGTGTTAGAGGTGGTGTTATAGTGCCCTCTAGTGGAATTTAAGCAATAAATAAATACCGATAGGTACGCTGCTAAATTCACCAAAGACAATATTATTTACCAGGGGATGGCTTCCAGAGTGTTTGGAAAGCAGGCCCACGAAAAGAGAGAGAGAGAGAGAGAGAGAGAGAGAGAGAGAGAGAGTGTGTGTGTGTGTGTGTGTGTGTGTGTTGGGAGCTGTGCGGCTTCTCCTAACTTCACCATGTAGATAGATGTCAGGAAATGGTGATAGAGGCAAAATGTGGGAGTAGCTGATGGCAATGGCCCAAAGATTTTATTTAAAAATGTGAGAAAACCGAAGCCTGTGAGACAGGAACTTTTCCCCTTTCCTAAAGTAGACTAAGTACGGTGGTTTAAATAAGAGAAGAGGCAGAGCCAGTAAGTTTCCAAGCAGAATTGGCTGCGTGCCTGGGGTGGTTCTAGATGTCAGTTATGCTGAGAAACGTCCTGATTCCACGGATTCACCTGGAACAGACAGAGAACCGAAGGATATCACAGCCTCATACTCACAGTGTAATAAAGGGATGTTTCTGTCAGAATGGGGAAATAGAAGGGTTTTAGGGGAAGAGCAGATGAATTAGAAGTTCCTTCTTAATGGTAAATGCTTTTGTCATGAAATGTGTGTTTGACTTTTTCTCCTTCTGAGAAGGTACTATGTTCTGTTTTTTGAACCAGAAACTTCCTCTGATATGACTGGATTGAGAGCTCATTGGTTAAAAGTTAGTATTTGGGGGTTGGGAAAATATTCTTTTTGCTCTTAAGTATGTGAATGAGTTGCCTGATTGTGAGCCTAAGTTTCCCTTGGTGAAATTGTCTTCATGTGTTTGGCTGAGGTATAGTTTGTTTAATTTATGAACACAGTAAGATTTATCTATGAATTAGAGACGTTGAAAAGTTAATTTATTCTGATAATAATAAGATTTTTGGTTTTATGTGTGCAAATACTGCACGAATGCGTTAGCTTAATAACCCTTTAATTGAAATAACTCCCACAGAAAATTTCATAAATCATAAATATATAGCTTAACGCATCATTTCGACTTGAACACATCTGTGTAAACTTAATTGTTTTAGTCAGCTCAGGCTGCTGTAACAAAATACTGTAGATCTGATGGCTCGAATTTCAGGCATTTATTTCTCATGGTTCTGGAGGCCGGGAAGTCCAAGATCGAGGTGCTGGCAGATTCAGTTCTTGGTGAGAGACTTCTTCCTCACTCCCAGAAGGTTACCCTCTCTCTACTGTGGAGGGTGGCGGAGAGGATAAAGGGAGAGGAAAGAGAGCATACACCCTCTTGCTTTCTTCTTCTTCTTTAAAAAAAGATTTTATTTATTTATTTGACACAGAGAGAGAGAGAGCACAAGCAGGGGGAAAAGCAGGCTAGAGAGGGAGAAGTCAGTCGGAGAGGGAGAGGTGGGCTCTTGCCAAGCAGGGAGCTGGATGCAGGGCTTGATCCCAGGACCCTGGGATCATGACCTGAGCTGAAGGCAGACACTTAACCAGCTGAGCCACCCAGGCATCCCTGTGCTTTCTCCTTAAAAGGGCACTCATCCCACCATGGGGTCCCTACCTTCATGACCTCATTACCTCTTAATACCATCACATGGGGGGTTAGGGCTTCAACATGTGATCTTTGGGGGGCACAAACATTCAGTGCATACAATAACCATTTTGTAAAGAAGCCTCCCCATCACCACCCTCTGTCCTCCCCAGGTAACCACTATCCTGACTTCTAACTCCCTAGACTAGTTTTGACTGTTTTTGAACTTTACATATTGTTAGAATTACATACTATACACTCTCTGCTATTTCTCAGATTCATTCCTGTTGTTATGTGTAGCAGCAACTTGTTTATTTCCATTGCCGTGTGGCATCCCATTATATTAATGCACGATTTATCCATTCGAGTTCTCCGGCTTTTTGACTATTTTAAGTAATATAAATCTTTCGGTGCACATACCTACCACTGGAATTGCTGTCCCCCCATCAACTTGAGTAGATATCATCAAATGATGTTTTAAAGTGGTTGTGCCAATTTAGACTCCCACTGGCAACGTGTGAGGGTTCAGCCACAGTCAAAAAGTATTTATGCCACAGAAATCGGCAACTTCTACAAATTAGAGTTTCTTTCTCAGAGAGCCACTTGTTAAATAATTGCCAACAGACCACGGCCAAAACCCCCTGTCACAGAAACCGCACATGCTTTCCAATACTTGGTAGAGTCAGTCTTTTTTTCCCCCAAAAGAAATGATAAAAAATTTTTGATCAAAATTTTAATTGGATATATTTTTAACTCTGATTTAAGAATTTAGAGAAATAATTTTATTTTATTAAGATTAAATATATAAGGAGTCAGACATCTCTTATTTTATACACATATACATACCTCAAATTTAAAAATAGGGTGCCAGGTGCCTGGGTGGCTCAGTGGGTTAAGCCGCTGCCTTCGGCTCAGATCATGATCTCAGGGTCCTGGGATCGAGTCCCAAAAGAAATGATAAAAAATTTTTGATCAAAATTTTAATTGGATATATTTTTTACTCCTATTTAAAAATTTAGACACTCTCTGTCAAATAAATAAATAAAATTTAAAAAAAATATGTTTTGATATATTCACACAACAGAATATTGCATGGCAATAAAAAAGAACAAAGTAGGGCACCTGGGTGGCTCAGTTGGTTAAGCTACTGCCTTCGGCTCAGATCATGATCTCAGGGTCCTGGGATCGAGTCCCGCATCGGGCTCTCTGCTCAGCAGGGAGCCTGCTTCCCTCTCTCTCTCTGCCTGCCTCTCTGTCTACTTGTGATCTCTCTCTGTCAAATAAATAAATAAAATCTAAAAAAAATATGTTTTGATATATTCACACAACAGAATATTGCATGGGGCTCTCTGCTCAGCAGGGAGCCTGCTTCCCTCTCTCTCTCTGCCTGCCTCTCTGTCTACTTGTGATCTCTCTCTGTCAAATAAATAAATAAAATCTAAAAAAAATATGTTTTGATATATTCACACAACAGAATATTGCATGGCCAATAAAAAAGAACAAAGTAGGGCACCTGGGTGGCTCAGTTGGTTAAGCTACTGCCTTCGGCTCAGGTCATGATCCCGGACTCCCGGGATCGAGGGCTGTGTCGGGTTCCCAGCTCCATGGGGAGTCTGCTTCTCCCTCTGACCTTCTCCCCTCTCATGCTTTCTCTCATTCTCTCTCTCTCTCTCAAATAAATAAATAAAATCTTTTTTAAAATAATGAATAATCGAATAAAAATAACAAAATCTTTTTAAAAAAGATTTTATTTATTTATTTGACACAGAAAGACAGAGAGATCACAAGTAGGCAGAGAGGCAGGCAGAGAGAGAGGAGAGAAGCAGGCTCCCTGCTGAACAAAGAGCCCGATGCGGGGCTTGATCCCAGGACCCTGAGATCATGACCTGAGCTGAAGGCAGAGGCTGAACCCACTGAGCCACACAGATGCCCCAATAAATAAAATCTAAAAAAAAAAAAAGAATTAAAAAAAAAAGTCAGACACAAAAGAGTCCATGCTGTGTGATTACAGTCATATGAAGTTAAAAACTGGCATAGCTAGCCAACAGTGGTAGAGATTAGGAAGGAGTTACCCATGGGAGGGGTACTAACTTGCAGGGATGCGAGAGAATCTTCTGGGAAGCTGTACTTATTGTATTCTTGATATGGGTGGTGATTACACAGGACATATACATTTAAAATCAATTTGTACACATTACCATTTCTAAATTACATGCCAATAAAATGGAAAAGATTGCCTAACACCCTGTTGTTAAGAGTGATATTACTGAGTCACATTCTTAAATTTCTTTTTCTTTAAGATTTTAATTTATTTGTTTGACAGAGAGCGAGCACAAACAGGGGGAAGCGGCAGGCAGAACAAGAGGGAGAAGCCAACTCCCTGCAGAGCAGGGAGCCCGACATGGGACTCAATCCCAGAATCAACCGTGGGATGATGACCTGAGCCGAAAGCAGATGCTTAGCCAGCTGAGCCACGCAGGTGCCCCTGAGTCAGATTCTTATGTCAGTGCATGCTCAGTCTTTTTCCATATGTCTTTGACATTGCAGTGTGACATGAAAATACCATCTTCCATAGGCGTGTGGTAAGAAAGGGGAGAACCAGCTGTTTCTTCAGCAATATTTGGCAATACTTTTCATTAAGGCAGCTCCAGAGTTCATTAATCATAAGATTTGACAGCTGACACCTGATATACATATGTGTGTGTGTGTGTGTGTGTGTGTGTACATATATATATATATATATTTTTTTTTTTTTTAAATCATCACTTTAATGTATTCTGACTCTTTGCTTGTGAGGTTTAGACAGACCTTGGGAATAATAATACTCGGTTTTAATTTGCAACCTTCTGTCTATAGCCATAGATTCAGGGGGAACGAGTTTACATACGATGTCAAAATCCACCAGCAAAAGACCACCAGGAACACACCTGTATCTAATCGAAGTTAAGTTTCTTCGGCTTACAGCATCAGGGAGAATGTACCCCAAAGGAATCGGGGGCATCTCAGGCCCGGAGATGCGTTTGGGCTTGTCTGAGAGGTGATGAGGGAAGTAGGAGCCAGGAAACAGGGTGAATGCTGGCAGGAAATGGGGTGGGGGCCACAGAGCAGGGTGGGAGAAGGTGGAAAGCAGATCCCAAATGGGCAAATGCTGCCCGTGTAGCTTCTCTGAAGTAACTGTTAGGCAAGTGCTTCAGCCAAATGGAAAAGCAAATGAGAAAAGTTAGCTGAGAAACAAGGAAGGCCTGATATGCTGAACACAGCAACGGGTAATCAAAGCAGTAAGATTTATAGTTACGTATTAGTAACTATTGATATTGTGATTGAGAAAAGATTCTTTTTCTTTTTTTTTTTTTTTTGACAGACAGAGATCACAAGTAGGCAGAGAGGCAGGCAGACAGAGGAGGAAGCAGGCTCCCCGATGAGCAGAGAGCCCGACACGGGACTCATCCAAGGACCCCGGGATCAACGCCAATATATGGAGAACGTTACCTATAAATCATTTAATGATGTACAGTTTAAAATAATTCTGTGTTAGGGTCATGGCAGAGATTAGCTGCAGGCCTGGTTTTCGGCTCATATCAGCTCTTCAACTGTGGCTTTGGCCTGAACCCTTCGAAGGTTGAACAGCCAAGCATTTACTTTCGTATCATTTCCGATGTCTTTGAACTTGTGTGTGGTCCATGATCATGATTTCCATCAATTCTTATCAAGGTAACAATGTCTGCAAATTCAATTAAGGAAGCCATGTTATTTAGGTTTACTATTAATATCTGAATATTTGCTCTCAAACATGGGTAGCTATTTCAGATGCAAATCACTGAAAATGTCCATCTTTGGGGCACCTGAGTGACTCAGTTGTTAAGCATCTGCCTTCAGGTCAGGTCAAGATCCCAGGGTCCTAGAATCAAGTCCCACATCGGGCTCCCTGCTTAGTGGGGAGTCTATTTCCCCCTTTCCCTCTGCCATTCTGTCCTCTTATTCTCTCTGGCTCCCTCTGTCAAATAAATAAATAAAATCTTTTTTTAAAAATGTCCTTCTTTGCTTTAGATGCTTAAATTCTTTCAGCCAGTTGAAGTACAAATGTGTATTTAATATTTCATGAATAAAATGTTGTAATAATTGATGATTTGAAAGCTGCTAATTGTGTGTATAAAAGCAATGACTAAGAACTTTCAAACCATTAAATATAGGAGCAGATTAACAGTTAATGCAATTCTTTTTTTTTTTTCAAGATTTTATTTATTATTTGACAGACAGAGATCACAAGTAGGCAGGGATACAGACAGATAGAGAGAGAGGTGGAAGCAGGCTCCCTGCAGAGCAGAGAGCCCGACGTGGGGCTCGATCCCAGGACACTGGGACTATGACCTGAGCTGAAGACAGAGGCTTTAACCCACTGAGCCACCCAGGTGCCCCAGTTAATACAATTCTTAAGGAAAAAGATGTTAACTAGATATCTTTAGGAAGAACTTTATATTATTATTATATTATTTTTTAAGATTTTGTTTATTTATTTTTAATGTTTCAAGTTTTTATTTAAAATTCTAGTTAGTTAATATATAGTGTGAAATTAGTTTCAGGAGTAGAATTTAGTGATTCATTACTTACATACAACACCCAGGGCTCAGCACAAGTTCCCTCTTTAATGCCCATCACCCATCCTAGACCATCGCTCACCCACTTCCCCTCCAGCAACCCTCAGTTTGTTCTGCATTGATGAGAGTCTCTTAGCCGCACCTGGGTGGCTCAGTCAGTTAAGTGTCTGCCTTTGGCTCAGGTCGTGATCCTAGGGTCCTGGGACTGAGCTCCATATCCAGCTCCCAGTTCAGCGGGGAGTCTGCTTCTCCCTCTCCCCCTTCTCATG
This sequence comes from Enhydra lutris kenyoni, assembly GCF_002288905.1. Classification (NCBI taxonomy): domain Eukaryota; kingdom Metazoa; phylum Chordata; class Mammalia; order Carnivora; family Mustelidae; genus Enhydra; species Enhydra lutris. The sequence goes on from NW_019154093.1 coordinate 14,216,967, forward strand.
CTCTCTCTCTTGCTCTCTCTTTCTCTCTCAAATAAATAAATAAAAATCTTAAAAAAAAATTCTCTTATGGTGGGGCGCCTGGGTGGTAGAGTAGGTTAAGCATCTGCCTTCAGCTCAAATCATGATCCCAGTTCCCTGGGGTTGGGCTCCCTGCTCAGTGGAGAGCCTGCTTCTCTTCCTCCTTCTGCCCCTCCTCCTGATTGTGCAATCTTAAATAAATAAATAAATAAATAAAATCTTAAAAAAGAGTTTCTTGTGGTTTGCCTCCCTCTTTCTTTTTCCTTTACCCTATATTCATGTGTTTTGTTTCTTAAATTCCACATATGAGTGTAATCATATGGTATTTGTCTTTTACTAACTGACTTATTTTGCTTAACATAATGTCCTCTAGTTCCACCCACAGCATTGTCAATGGCAAGAGTTCATTCTTTTCTATGGCTGAGTAATATTCCATTGTATGTATACACAAGATGTTCTTTATCGATTCATCAGTCAGTGGGCATATGGGCTCTTTCCATAATTTGGCTGCTGTTGATAATGCTGCTATAAACATTGGGGTGCATGTGCCCCTTCAAATCAGAAGTTTGTATCCTTTGTAAATACCCAGTAGTGCAATTGCTAGATGGTAAGGTAGCCTTATTTTCAACTTTTTGCGGAAACTCCATTCTTTTTTCCAGAGTGGCTGCACCAGTTCGCGTTCCCACCAGCTGTGTAAGAGGGTTCCCTTTTCTCTGCGTCCTCGCCAACAGCTGTTTTCCACGTTGTTAATTAAGCCATCCTGACAGGTGTGAGGTGGTATCTCGCTGTACTTTTGATTTGCATTTCCCTGATAATCAGTGATGGCGAGCATCTTCTCATGTGTCTGTTGGCCATCTGCATGTCTTCTTTGGAAAAATATCTATATTCATGTCTTCTGCCCATTTCTTAACCAGATAATTTGTTTTTCAGGTTAAAAATGTTATTTGTAAGTAATCTCTATACCCAACATGGGGCTTGAACTCATGACCCCCAGGCCAAGAGTAGCACACTCCTCTGAGCCAGCCAGGCGCCCCAAACTTCATATTTTTTAAGGTCTAGAACTCTTTGTAATAATTTAAATAATACAAATCAGAAACTAGCGATCAGATTTTATCATAATTCCAATTTTGTAGAACTGTTTGGTGTAATAGTATTCCTAACATTAATCAAAATACTCTTCACTAGCTGTCTTACTTCCACTTATTAAAAAGACACCTCAGAAGAAATAAAAATATAAACCACAGCAAAGGAGAAGATAATTGTAACACATATAATCAATAGAAGATTAATATCTAGTGTATGTAAATAACTACTATAAAATAATAAGAAAAAGAGAAGGCGTGCACATGTGTTCCCTCTCCCCCCTCAAATAAATAAATAAATCTTTTAAAAATAGGGGTGGCACCTGGGTAGCTCAGTCGGTTAAGCCTCTGATTCTTGATTTTGGCTCAAGTCATGATCTCAGGGTTGCGAGATTGAGCCCCAGGTCAGCCTCTGTGCTCAGCGGGGAGTCTACTCCAGATTCTCTCCCTCTCCCGCTGCGCCTCCCCCCAATATCCCATGTTGTGGGCACATACTCTCTCTCTCTCTCTCAAATAAATAAAAAAATCTTGGGGCGCCTGGGTGGCTCAGTGGGTTGGGCCTCTGCCTTCAGCTCAGGTCATGGTCTCCAGGTCCTGGGATCGAGTCCCACATCGGGCTCTCTGCTCGGCGGGGAGCCTGCTTCCTCCTCTCTCTCTGCCTGCCTCTCTGCCTACTTGTGATCTCTGTCTGTCAAATAAATAAAATCTTTGGAAAAAAAATAAATCTTAAAAAAAAGAAAAACAGAAGGAATTCAATAGAAAAATTGACAAAAGACATTCTCAGAGAAGAAAACATGTATGGTCAATAAATTGATGAAAAATGTTTAACTTTACTAATAATTAGGAGATCAAGACTGGAATGAGATACCATTTTAAATACAGCCAGTTGGCAAAAGTTAAGAGCAATACTTTCTGAAGAAAACGTTGATCAATGAGAGATCTCTTACACATTGACAGTGGGTGTGCAAATTGAACAGCTACTTTGGAAAGCAATTTGGTTTTCTTTTATGCTATTGGATAATCATATACCTAGATATTCAACTCTTGGGTTTATAGCCAACAGAAATTTTTGCCATGTGCATCAGAAGATAGGTGACAAGAAAGTTGCTGGTAGCACTTTGTGTAAGAACAAAAAAAATTCAACTTAAGAACAATTCAAGTGCCCAGTGGCCCCAGAATAAATGGGTTGTGGTGTATTCACACACAGAATACTATACAACAGTAAAAATGAGTGATACTCCTTTATATGTCACAACATGGGTAAATCTGAGTAGCATAATTCTAAGTGGAAAAGCAAGTCTCAAATGACTATGTTCTTCATAAAGTTCAAAGAAAAGGCAAAAACAGTATCTTACTTAGGCATCCACATACATGATAAAGCCTTCAGATAGTAGTGACCTCTTGGGGGAAACACAGGTCCCAAGGAGCACATGGCAGACCCATGTTTCTGATAGTATAACTTGGGATGAGTGTTGAACTCATGGGTGTTCATTATGTTCCTTACAAAATTAAAACAATGGGTAAATAGTCCTCACTATGTCATCCTCTGTTACTAATAGGACCTCCAATGCCTTCAAAGCCCAACCAGGTCAGATGACCAGTCCCACTCCTAGACCAGACTCCCTGCTCCCTTGAGCATTAATTGACGCAATCTTCTCATGTGAATCATTGTATTCGTCAAAGTCCTTAGTTGCAGGCCACAGAATCTGCAATATTGAGTGTAAACAGGAAGGAATTTATTACCAGGTATCAGGTACTCAGTGAGGCTAAAATTCGAGTGACAATGGGTTGTGGCTGACAGGAGGCCTGGGGTGATGCTGGTTGTGAATGAATGATACAGGGTTTTCTAGACTGGGTTTTCTAGAGTCCCTATAAGAAAGCCTGCTGGGGAGATTCCTGCTTAAGTGATTTACTGGATGAGTATGTGGGACAAGGTGAGTGAGGAACAGGACAGGTCAGACGACGAAAGTTCAGCAAAGATGTGGACATGGTCTCCTCTGGAGACTCCTCGGCCTGGTTCCCCAGGGAACACTGGAACATGAATCGTACCATAGAATCTGTACCTGCTTTAGGCAAGTGGGACAGGACAGCCATCTGCACTCCAGAGAAGGTGTCTAACCTCCAGGGAAGTTGATTCCCATGTGGTTGAGGGACATTATTTAGAGAAGGAACAACCAGCTCTCACAGCGACTGGGGCTGGGTGCAGTGACCAGGACATAGTCCTGGCAGTGACCCAGTGCCAGCCTGAGCTCACTGGGAAAGACCAGAGTTTAGGTGGGGACATAGAGGAGGGCAGCAAGACAGGGGCAGCAGCAGGGGGCTGTCTGTATACCTTGGAAGTATAAGCCTGGGTTCCTGAAGACCCTGGGGGCTTGTCCTCGTGCAGCAGTGACCACTCTTCCTTGTGTGGACACAGAGGGACAGACCAAGCTCTCTCCTTAGCTTTTCATTCCAGTGAAGGCTGAGCTTGTCATCACCCCACCCCCAGTCATCACTGTCACCCTCCCAGTTACTCAGGCAGTGAGAACAGGAGGCTTCTCTCTTAGCAACCTGCTGCCCCCTCCCCCACCCTGGCCTTCTCCTTGATCTCGGGCTCTGACAGTGCTAGATTCAATGTGATATCTGATTCATTGGCTGATGGGCAGTTTTTTCCCAAGCTGTTTGCCTCAGTCTGGAGTGGAACATTCTGTCCTCATAGAAGGGCAAATGTGAGGGGGGGTTGGGAGAGGGGAAGGGGGACATTAACTCCTGCTATGCCAGCATGATTCTCCAGGGCCAGAACCTGGGGTTCTACAAATTGTTTTCTCCAGGATGGCATCAGAGAAAAACCTTGTCGAAAGCTGTAGATGATCCACATACTTCCTCGTCTCTACCCGGGGCCATCCGAGAAACACTTAAACGAAGGGAAAATAGTGTGTCCCCTGCCCCACCCTCCTTTTCAACACAATTGCTACCCTCTGCCCTTCTGTCTATACTTTGGGGTCACCACTGGGACATCACGAATCAGGTGGCCTCCCCTGGGCTTTCTGCACACATTTCTCCCTCCCCCAGCAGCATCCCCCGCTCTCAGTGGCCAGGGCCCCACCTCCAGCAGAAATGGAAATTTCAAGGACAGTCACACAGAAAGTCAGAGACAGCACACCCTCGTGGCAGCAATTCAGAGGCTGAGACAGCCCTGGGTAGGAGACATTCCAGTTCTTCCATCCTTCTGGCTGATGGATAGGGGGCATCTTGGCAGGTGGGGATGGGAATGGGGGCCTCAGCAGGGAGCGAGAGCTTTCCAGGGAGGGGTCTTGGCCAGAAGGAGCTCAGCAGGCTCATCCCAGGCCAGCGGGCTCTCCTCCCCTTTGCCCTCACCTTGAGGGTGCTGAGGGAGAGGCTACATCTCTTTTTAGCCCTAGCTTCTTGGGTGGGTCAGTGTCCAATACCCCAACCCCAAAGGCACCAACGTCCTCCCTTTGCTCTTCCTGGCTCTTGTCCAGCCTTAGCACCTGTTCTGGTGCCTTTAATGCCTGTCCCCTCCTTTAGACCCAGTGCCCCACGGCCCCTCACAGCTGTGACCACTGAGGCCTCGGGAGCATGTGGGTGGGGACCCGACATCCTCAGCAGTCCTTCCTGTGCTCCAAATCCCCCCCACCTTCAACCCTCATGTTCTATCGATTAGACCCTCCGGCATGTTGAGCCTTCAAGAGTATGGGTTTCTATTTATAGTCCATCAACATGCAAAAACCTCCCTTGGTTTTTTTTTTTTTTTTTAAAAAGGCCCCACTCTGTCTCCACCACAAGTCCCACTCCCCGTCCTCCCTTCTCTCCTGTCCCCATCAGAGCCAAACAAACCCTGCTGGGCCACCAAACAGAGGAGCCAGGCCTGTGCTGGGGGGCACCACTGAGGAGGAGCAACCCTCCGGAGAAGGAGTGAGACAGCCACGGCAGAAGTTATTTTCAATGAAAAATGGCAATATGTTAACTTTGCATTTAAAATCATTTAGAAAGGGCTTATTTGAATTTAAGCATACATGCAAGTTTTATATTAGTTTGAAAATCGAAAATGTATTTTGTGTCATCTGTAGAAAGGATGGGAAGCCTCATCTTTTTTTTTTTTTTAAGATTTTATTTATTTGACAGAGAGATATCACAAATAGGCAGAGAGGTAGGCAGAGAGAGAGGAGGAAGCAGGCTCCCTGCCGAGCAGAGAGCCCGATGTGGGGCTCAATCGATCTCAGGACCCTGAGATCACGACCTGAGCTGAAGGCAGAGGCTTTAACCCACTGAGCCACCCAGGCGCCAGGGAAGCTTCATCTTTTCAAGGTGTTCGTTCTCTCTTTCCTCACCCCTTGATCTCCAATCCTGTGTGGCTTCAGACACCGTGGAGTCACAAACTGCTCCTGCCAAGGTCACCAATGACCTTCACATTGGTATGTTCTGGGCTCAGCCATGATGCCCTCTGACCTTGAAAAGCTCTCCTTGCAGTTCCTGTGACAACTGCTCTCTCTCGGTGTCTCCTCGACTTCTTAAGCCTCGCCCTTTCTGACTTCCTCTTGGTTCTTCTTCCCCAAAGTGTTTGTGCTCCCCAGAGTTCTGGGCGGGGCCTTCTCCCCCTCCAGCCCTGTATCCGTCTCTCCTGGTCGGGCTCCCTCCCTTCTTGGGTCTTCGTTACCATCTGTAATTAGGTTACTTCCATATACCACCCCAGCTCAGCTCCTTAGCTCTAGGTCCATGTATCCGGCCACGTGCCCTTCCAGGCACTTGGGTTCATTAAACCTGAACTTGAACTTGATTTCTCCTCTCCCCCACAACACCTTCGGTGGCCTCTATATGGCAGGGTCAAGCCCAAGTGAGCAGCTGTGTCACCTTTTCCGTCCCCAAGCTCAAAGCTTCCGCCCCTACATTCTGCCTACAGCCAACTCCCGGGTCTGTAACCATCTCCTAAGGATCCTGAATGTGCTTCTCAGTTTTCTGTGTCGCCATTATCTCTTGCTTACACCGCAGCAACTGCCTCCGAATGGGTCTCTCCTACCTCCACGTTCTCAGTCCATTTCCCATGCTGAACCCAGTCTGGTGAGGTTTCACCGAGTTCTCATTGGCTCAAAAGAAACCCAAGTTCCAGCGGGTAATGATCCAGATTCCCCACCTCTGGTCCCTGGTGTGTGCTCAACGTTAGCTCTCCCCACTCTTTGTCACCCACTCTCTGTCCAGTAGTATCTATCTGGAGCTCCCACTCTTCTCCATCACACCATTTCTTCCCTGTGTTGCCTGGGTCACCTTTGTCCCTTCCCTCAACCCCCGCAGCTCTGATGATGCTTTCTGGGGCAATCATAGCCAGGCTGGAGATGTGGGTGGCTTGGACCAGGGTGCTGACAATGGATGTGGTCCAAGATGCTAGACATACTTAAAGGAAGGTACGGTAGGATTGGTTGGGTTTGGAAGTATGGGGGAGAAAAGCGAGGGTTTTTTTGCCTAACTAGAAGGGATTAATTCTGCTAACAGATGAGAAGGTAGTGGGAAGAATGGGTTTGAGTGGGAAGATGGGGAGTTCAGTTTTGCAAGTGCTAATGGAAATGGCCCTTAGAAGTCCACTCGGGTATAGGAGTCTGGTTTCAGGGGATCTGAGCTGGAGCTGTACACTTGGAGGAAAAGCAAGAAAATGCAGCACCCTGATAGCCTAGTGGAAAAGGGATTTGATGGAAGAGAGAGGGGTCAACTGTGTCCCAGGTCAAATAAGAGGAGGTCTGAGAATTGACCCCCTACACATGCTAATAGGAAGGTCATTGATGCCGCTGGCAAGAACAGTGCAGGAAATGGTGGGGCAAAAGCTTAGGGGAGCATGTCTGGGAGAGAAAGAACAGAAGGGTGGGGGTCAGGTGGACAGACAACTCTTTCAAGGAGTTTTGCTGTGAAAAGGTAAAGTAGATGCTAGCTGGAGGGTGGGTTAGGGACATGAGAGTTTTTTCTTTTAAAGATAGGAAAAATTACAACACCTTATTTCAGTATATCTAGGGGATTGATCCAGTAGAGACCAAAAGATGGATGGAGGAAGAGAGAAGAAATATTGGAAACGGAATCCCGAGGGGCCGAGAGAGAAAGGGACCTACTGACAGCACAGAGGTCAGCCTTGGACATCAGATCTTCTGAGCTGTTTGCATGACTTCTTCTCTCCCTTCATTCTGCCCCAATGTCTCCTCTTCAGAGAAGTCTTTCCTGACCACCCTTCTACAATGGTGACCCCCACCCCTCTATCCTTTTATCTTGCTTTGCTTTTATCTGTAGCACTTCTCATAATAATATAGAACACATTTTTTTTTTACTTTCTATCTTCCTCACTAGAATATAAGTTCCATGTGGGAAGACTTGGTCTTTTTCCCCCTTGTATTCTCAGCACTCAGAATTGTGCCTCACACAGTAGCAACCCAGTAAATAATTAAGCATGAAGGAACAAGTGAATATTTCCCTGATGACCATTGCAACATACTCAGTTCTCATTCCATTCTTGTTTTTATTCCATTCTTCTATAACCCACATCTCCTCCCCCGTTCACCCAGGAGAACATTCAGCCCCATGCCCATTAGCATCCCTGGCATCCCCATGCCATCCCTCCCCCATACCATCCTCGTCTGATGTGTACCCGCCCTCTTCTAGGTCTAATTTCCTCCATCCCCCATCTTAATTCCCCTTGAAACCTCAGTCTTAGCTCTATCCCCATCCACATCAGGCTCCTCATCCTGGTCCCATCATTAAGGCTACTCTCATCTTGGTTTCCACTGCCAATACTGTCTCTGGTCCCCCCACTCCCAGTCCATTCTCTTGCCAGCAACATGTCGTCTCCGCCTCCATCACTGTTTCTTCCCCCATTCCCTTCTGCCAACGCCATCACCACCTAACCTGCTTCCTCACCCTAGTTGGAAATCTCCAATCTTGTATGGTTAAGACAAGCAACTATGGGAAGACAGATGGATGGGACTCCTTCTCATCGTGACTTAAGTAAATATTAACAAACATATCTTACAAACTAGCATGATTCCCTACAATAAACAGTATAAATGACTCTTAGAAATTTTTTGAAACATGTTTTACAAATATTGGCATTATCTCAAGCCTTGAGACAAGGGGTTCCGAGCCTGAGAGATTAAGCCAAACTCTGTGGTAAAAACAATATGGCTTCTCAGAGGGCTTTCCCCTCCCTACTTAGTTTCTAATGTCAGGAAATTAAGAGAATGTCTGTAAGTTATGATGAAAAACAGAGCAATTCAAATTGAATCTTACTTGGGACTCTGGTCTCTGCCAGAGTCGGACTGACTAGTCAGCTAACAAGCCTTTTTGCGTTGCTCACTGGGTTGTAAGTACTTCATCTTTCTTTATCTTCAGGAGAAATGATCACCACAGCACCTGAATAAACACAGTATTTTTAGTTTCTTGAGTTTTTTTTTTTTTAAAGATTTTATTTATTTATTTGACAGAGAAATCACAAGTAGGCAGAGAGGCCGGCAGAGAGAGAGGAGGAAGCAGGCTCCCTGCCGAGCAGAGAGCCCGATGCGGGGCTCGATCCCAGGACTCTGAGATCATGACCTGAGCCGAAGGCAGCGGCTTAACCCACTGAGCCACCCAGGCGCCCCGAGTTTTTGTTTTTATAAGTCTTTCCCCTCATCCCAATTTGTGACCTAGAATTTCCTTGTAGTTGAGACTGGACCAAAATATGTATATATTAAAATCAATGAATTAATTAATTAGAGGTGCACCTCATTTTCTTGCACTTCACAGATACTGTATTTAAAAAAAAAAAAAACAGTTGAAAGTTTGTGGCAACCCTGTGTAGAGCCACTTTTCCAACAGTGTTTGCTCACTTTGTGGGTCTGTGTCACAGTTTGGTAATTCTCAAAATATTTCAAACTGTTTCATTATTATTGTATTTATAATGATCTGTGATCAGTGATCTTTGATGTTACCATTATAATTGTTTTGGGGGACCATGATCTACACCCCTACAAGATGGCAAACTTAATCAATAAATGTTGTGTGTGTTCGGACTGCTCCACTGACTGGCCGTCCCCCCATTTCTCTCCCGCTCCTCAGGCTCCGTATTCCCTGAGACATGATGATACTGAAATAAGACCAATTAATAACCCTACAATGGTTTCTAAGTGTTTAAGTGAAAGAAAGAGTCACGTGTCTCTTGACATGATTCAGCTTAGTGAGGAAGGCATGTGGAAAGCCAAGATGGGTCCTAAGCCAGATCCCTTAAGCCAAACAGCCAAGTCGTGGCTGCAAAGGAAAAGTTCTTGAAGGAAATTAAAAGTGCAACTCCAGTGAACACATCCGTGATTTAAAAAAAAAAAATGGAGAAGAAAAATAACTTTATTGCTGATATGGAGACAGTCTTAGTGGTCTGGATAGAAGATCAAACCAGCCACAACATTCCCCAACCCAGAGTAAAGCTCTAACTCTCTTCAGTTCTCTGAAGGCCGAGAGGGGAGGAAGCTGTAGAAGAAAAGTCAGAAGCTAGCAGAGGTGGGTTCCTGAGGCTGGAAGAAGGAAGCCATCTTCATAACATGGAAGTGCAAGGTGAAGCAGCCAGTGCTGCTGTAGAAGCTGCAGCAGGTTCTCCAGAAGGTCTGGCTATGAGAATTCACGAAGGCGGCTGCACTCAACAACAGATTCTCAGTGTAGACAATACAGCCTTCTATTGGAAGAAGATGCCATCTAGGACTTTCATAGCCAGAGAGGAGAAGTCAGTATTTGGGTCCAAAGCTTCCAAGGCCAAGCTGACTCTCCGGCTAGAGGCTAAGGCAGCTGGTGACTCAGTTGAAGTCCACGTTCATCTACCATTCCAAAAATCCTAGGGCTCTTAAGAATTAAATGAAATCGACTCTGCCTGTGTTCCATCAAAGGAAAAACAAAGGGGCACCTGGTGGCTCAGATGGTTAAACATCTGCCTTCGGCTCAGGTCATGATCCCAGGGTCCTGGGATGGAGCCCCACATCAGGCTCCCTGCTCAGCAGGGAGTCTGCTTCTGCCTCTCCCTCTGCCTCTCCCCGTGCTTGTGCTCTCTGTCTCTGTCTCTGTATCTCTGTCAAATGAATAAATTTTTAAAAATCCATATAAAAAGGAAATGCATTGAACTTCTGGAGGGAACAAAAAAAAAAAAAAAAGGAACAACAAAGCCTGGATGACAGCACGTCTGTTTACAACATTACTGAATAGTATCAGTCTGTTGTTGAAAACTGCTCAGAAAAAAATGTTCCTTTCAAAATAAGACTGCTCATTGACAAAGCAGCTGGTCACCCAAGAGCTCTGATGGGGATGGACGAGATGAATGTTTTCGTGCCTGTTAAAGAAACATCTATTCTGCAGCCCACGGATTGCAGTTTAATTTTGACTTTCAAGTCCTATAATCTAAGAAATACGTTTCTTGAGACTACAGCTGCCATAGAGATCGAGTCCCCTGGTGGACCCAGGCAAAGTAAACCAAAAACCTTCTGGAAAGGATTCACCATTCTAGATGCCACTAAGGATAATCATGATTCATGGGAAGAGGTCAAAATACTATCATGAACAGGACTTCGGAAGAAGGCGGTTCCAGCCCTCACGGGTGACTGTGAGGGGTTGAGCACTTGAGCGGAGGAAGTGACCGCAGATGGGCTGGAAAGAGCAAGAGAACGAGAGTCAGAAGTGGCGCCTGAAGGAGCGGCTGAGGTGCGGCCATCCCTTGAGAAAACCTGAACAGGTGAGGAGTTACAGCTTATGGAGGAACAAAGACAGTGGTTTCTGGAGATGGAACCTGCTCCCGGTGAAGACGCCATGAAGATCGTGGAGATGACAGTAAAGGATTTAGGACATTCCGTAAACTCAGTTGCTGAAGCGGCTTTAGGGTTGCAGAGGACTGAGTCCCAGAAGTTCTGCTCTGGGTAAAATGCTATCAAACAACATTACGTGCTACAGGGAAATCGTTTCCGAAAGGAAGAGCCAATCAGTGCAGCAGACTTCCTTGTTGTCTTATTTTAAGAAACCACCACAGCAGTCCCAGCCTTCAGCGCCCACCACCCTGACAGGTCAGCAGCCATCAACAGCGAGGCCAGACCCTCCACAGCGAAAAAATTAGGACTCGCTGAAAGCTCAGATGATGGTTAGCACTTTTTAGCAAGAAAGTATTTTTAAGTTAAGGTATGTACATTGTTTCTTTAGACATAATGCTTTTCCACGCTTAATAGACTATCTATAAACAGGTCTCTTCTATGTCATGGGAAACAATTTCCTTTGACTCTGTTGCTGTATTTGCTTTATTGCATTGATCTGGTACTGGAACTACCATATCTCTGAGGTACGCCTGTATCATAATAGTACAGATATCATAATAATGATATATTATCAAAAATTACTTAATCTATAACTCATTACTGTCACATATTAACAAGACTGTTATTTCCAGTATGATTATGGTTCCTTATATAATTTTATTCCTAGTTTTTTTAGTCAGATACCAGCCCGAGGTCATAAGTCATAATCCTCAACCTGGTGCTTAATACCTTTTTAAACATTTATTTATTTATTTATTTATATATAGGGGAGCCTGGCTGGCTCCATCTGTAGAGCTTGTGACTTCTTTTTTTTTTAAAGATTTTATTTATTTATTTGACAGACAGAGATCACAAACAGGCAGAGAGGCAGGCAGAGAGAGAGGAAGGGAAGCAGGCTCCCCGCTGAGCATAGAGCCCGATACGGGGCTCGATCCCAGGACCCTGGGATCATGACCTGAGCCAAAGGCAGAGGCTTTAACCCACA
>NW_019154093.1:14228939-14272024 GCF_002288905.1 Enhydra lutris kenyoni
TTTTAAAGATTTTATTTATTTATTTGACAGACAGAGATCACAAACAGGCAGAGAGGCAGGCAGAGAGAGAGGAAGGGAAGCAGGCTCCCCGCTGAGCATAGAGCCCGATACGGGGCTCGATCCCAGGACCCTGGGATCATGACCTGAGCCAAAGGCAGAGGCTTTAACCCACTGAGCCACCCAGGCACCCCGCTCAATACTTTTTTAAGAAAAGATTTATGTAGTTACTTGAAGGAAGAGTGAGAAGGAGAGGGAGAGAGAGTTTCAAGCAGACCCCACACTGAACGACTCTAAGATCAGGAGCTGAAATCAAGTGTCGGAAGCTTAACTGACTGAGCCACCCAGATGCCCCCTGTTCATTAGTGTTCTTTACCAATGAACACACAAAATCCTTTTTCCTGGCTAGAATAAAATCAAGAGACATGTGATTTTGTAAACATCATGATTGAATTTGCTACCATTGTTGTTGTATATAATTTTAACCTATAGGAATGCTTATTTGACTCAGAATCTAAAAAATGTTTCTAAAGTAGGGATCTATTACCACAGAGATCAAGCACATAGAGTCCTTGACCAAGTCAGTTTCTCTTCTACACGATGGGTAAACATCACCAATGTAATTATCACCTCTGAGATCCTATTTTGTTTGAGGTCCATACTAACCAAGATCCTTCAGACTGATACATTTTGTTTTCTTATAAATTATGAAAGAAATAATTTTTTGCATCCCAAAGGGTAATAAAACAAATAAAAACACTATAGAGAATGTTAACATACGAAGACTATATGGTGTATATAAAGATCAGTGTGCCCATCGTCCAGCTTGGGAAGCAGAGCCTCACCCATCGTTTTGAAGCCTTTTGGAAGATCCTTCCCATCCTTCCTCTCCCTCCTATGCTGGGATAATGGTCATTCTCAATTTTGTGGGTATAACCTCTTTGCTTTTTGTTAACATTTTATTACAGATTATGTACGTGACCTTAAAAAGCATGTCACTAAATTTTATGCAACTTTGGGTATTATATGAAGGGCTTCATAATGTATGTTATACTTCAGTGGTTTACTTTTTTTCAATTCACATTTTGTTCTTAAGTTTATCCATACAGCTGTGTGTAATCACAGTTTGTTCTTGTAGTATGACAAGGTAAGAACAAACAACCATCTATTTGCTCATTCCCTTGATGATGGGCATTTTTTTTTAGATACTTCCAGATTTTGACTACTACAGATAATGCTGCTATAAACATTTCTGTGCATGTGATGTGGTTCCCATGTGCATCGATTTCAAAAAGGTATGAACCTGGGAGTAGCATTGGTGGGCTGCAGGGTACATGCATTGTAAACTTTGCTGTCAAAATTTCCCTCAAGGGGTTGTGCCAATTTAGCACTCCATCAGCAGTGTGTATGAATATCTTTTATGGTGACACAAACCTTGTGTGCCTTCAGATTTCCTCAAAGGCCTCCTTTTCTCTCTTTTTCTTCCTGAGCATTCAAACTGCCCCTGGTCCACTGACCAATTCCAGATTTGGCTGAAATTCACACCATGGAGATCTGCCAGAGAGCCATGGGAAGCAGCCTGGAAACAAGAAAAGGAAATGAAACTGAGAGAAGCTAGGAACCAGGAACCTTCTTTCTCTCTTCCAAAGTGTAGTTCATCTTGCAACCCTTCTCACATGAAGAGTGACCATGTTTAATGAACAATCTGCTGTGTCTCTTTGAAGCTGGTTACAAAGCATGAATCACAAGTCTGTGCACATGCAAGGCAGATTGTAGGAACAAAGACGTTTATGGCAACATTATCTGTGGTGGTCTGCAAGCATACCATCACACCCTAGCTTCCCTTGCTCCCTTCCTGTCCTCCCTCACCTCACTGCCCTCAGCTGGCACATCTAAAATAAAGCATTAGTCCTTGTCTTAATCCTTGTCTCAGGCTCTGCTTTCTAGAGGGTCCAGGTCAGGAAATTTTCATTACTTACTTCCTCACCAACTCTTGAGATTGTCAGACTTTAAAAACATTTGCCTTCTATTGGATGTATCTCACTGTGGTTCTAATTTGCATTTTCTTGAATCCAACGATGTTAACCAACTTTGCATACATTTATTAGCTGTTGTGTTTCCTTATTTGTGAAATGCATGCTTAATGTTTTTACCCAATGTACTATTGGATTGTATGTCCTTTTTCTTTTTATTATTGTTATGTAAAATATTTCACTTAACTCCTGGAGGATTAGAAAGTTAGACTATATAAGAGCACATGGGAGATACTATCTTTGGAAAATATGTTTGCCATATACAGGAGTTCTTTTTTTTTTTTTTTTTTTTTTTTACTGCCACCCCTCCCAAGCCCACCCTCTGCAATCCCTTATATACATGAGTTCTTTACATTTTTCTGGATACAAATCTTTCATTGATTATATACGCTGCAGACATCTGCTGCCACTCTGAGGATTAGTTTTCCACTGTCTTAATGGAGTCTTTTGTTGAATAGTATTTTATTTTATTATTTTTTAAAAGATTTTATTTATTTATTTATTTATGTGTCAGAGAAAGATCAAGAGAGTGAGCACAAGCAGGGAGAATAGCAGAGAGAGGCAGAAGCAGTCACTCTGCTGAGCAAGGAGCCGGATGTGGGACTCGATTCAAGGATGCGGCGGGGATCATGACCTGAGTTGAAGGCAGACGCTTAACCTACTGAGCCATCCAGGTGTCCCTGAATAGTGTTTTAATTCAGTCAAATGATCCATCTTTTCCTTTATGGTTGGTGCTGTAAATGCCTCCAGGACAGTGAGGTCATGAATCTCTTCTTTTATAGTGTCTTCTAAAAGCTTTACGGTTTTGCCTTTCATGTTTATATATTTGATGCAGTTATCAATTTACTAGTGCTCAGCTCCAAATGCACCCTGTTTTGTCCTGCTTTGTCATCCTGGAGCGGGGACCTTAGGAATGGTTCTCCTTTGTCAGCAGATACAATTCTAAATCTTGCCAGAGAGGGCGCTAGAGAAACACTGCGAGAGGAGGGTAGTTTCTTGGTCCTGGAGCTTTTCCTTCTTGTTCCAAAGGTGCGGCTGCCAGTAAGTGGCTTCCTTGCCATGGTTTCTCAGTGGGTTTTGCTGCAAATGATTCCCAAGTAAGTTTTACCAGCACCCCAGTGGGCAGTTGTCCGCCGGCCAGCCGTGGTCTGCGGCACCTTCTCTCTCAACCAGTGGAGGGCAGCGACACCTTCTCCAATGAGATCTGCAACTCAGCCTTGGGTGGGTGGTGGGCGCTCTTCTAAATGTGTTTTCTTGGGTGCTCTGCCCTAGCCATAGAGGTGGTGGCTGCTCTCTGCGTCTGTTCTGCCTGCATTATTTGTAGTCCTCTACTCCTCTAAGTAGTTAATCCCCTTGTAACTAGTTAGTAATTATTTATATTAAATTTTTCCTGTTCACATTACTCGTGCGGTTTCTTTTGCCAAACTGGATCCTGATTGACAGAGTATTTAGTCTACCTGGAAATAATTCAGTAAATGATACGAGCCAGGAGTCCAGCTTCACTTTTTCCAAATAACCAATTGTCCTGGCACCGTTTAGTGAAAGGACTTCTTTTCCTCCATTGCTTTCCAGTGACAGCTCTGTCATAGAGCAACAGTCCCTGTGTGTGAGTCTCTTTCTAGGATGTATGTCTGCCCCATTTTTCTGTCTGTGCCTGCACTAATGCCTTCACGTCTTAATCACGTCTCATAATAAGTCTTGGTATCTAGTAAAGCATGTCCTTCCACAGCTATCATTTACTTCAAAATTATGTTGGATTTTTATCAAATGCTTTTCATGAGATAATCTCACACTTTAATCTATGGTGGATCGTGCCGATTGCTTTTTAAATGGTAAACTCTAGGGGCACCTGGCTGGCTCAGTCATTGGCGCATGCAACTCTTGACCTCCCTGGGTTATGAGTTCAAGCCCCACATTGGGTGTAGAGATTATCAAAACAAATAAACTTAAAAAAAAAAAGTCAAACTCTAAACTGTTTTTATTTGTTTCTGTTTCTGCTGCCTCTGTCTCATGGTGGCTTATTTCTCCTCACGTCGTAGTTTTTTTTTTTTTTGTCTGTCTGTTTGTTTGTTTTTTGTTGCTTGCTCATATTGGGCTAAACAATCTGTAAGATTAAATGATATAAATTTGAACCCCAGACTCATGAGAGGACAGGTTCATGGTTAGAACTCTGGACAGGCTATTATTATTATTTTCATTCAAAGTCACGACAGAGACAGACAGTTTTTTTTCTTATTTCCCTCATACGAGCCCAAAACTTATCCTCCATTCCCCATAATGTTTATTTACCTCCAATGCTTTAGGCCTCTGATAGGGACACCTTCCCCATGACAGCCTAGCTTCCACATTGCTATATCACCAATTCCAGCAATCTGTATCTGTTTTAGGCCCCTGGAGGTTTTCTTTAGTGTCTTAAGGTCCTAGCAAGATGTATGAATGTCTCTTTGTTGAAATTTATCCAGTATCAATGTTTTCAAGCAGGAGGGCATTTTCTAGTGAACCATACTGCTGGTGGCAGAAATCTTTTTGTTGTAATATCTTCCAGAGTGTTTTTATATGTGATATTACCAACCTGTTCTAAAATCTCAGATAATTTTTCTTAATGGACCTGGCAACACCGTATATTTGGAAAGTTAATGTCCAAAGACTTTTTGTTTCACTTATTTCTCTGAGATTCTATAATTTTGCTTAGGGGAGAGACTAGAAGTGGTGCATAACCAGGATAATATCCCCATAATCACATACGCCAGACCGATTCCTTGGATGCCAAAAGTCAGCTCATGTACCACAGATGAAATAAGTCCCAATAAATGATCACCGACAGTCTAATTGGGCAATTGAGCAACTGAATAGCGGAAGATTAAGATACAGTGATGTATTGAATTCAGGGAAATATCATAAGGATTAATACAACATTCATTATAATTACATTGGCCACTGGCCACAGGAACTAATCTATTTTGAATGAAATGCTGATACACGTTAATGGCGATGGCTATTTGTGGAAAGAGTATGGAAGTATGGGAAATTTTTTTTTTTTTAAGATTTTTATTTATTTATTTGACAGACAGAGATCACAAGCAGGCAGAGAGGCAGGCAGAGAGAGAGAGAGGAAGGGAAGCAGGCTCCCCGCTGAGCAGAGAGCCCTATATGGGGCTCGATCCCAGGACCCTGAGACCATGACCCGAGCCGAAGGCAGAGGCTTAACCCACTGAGCCACCCAGGCGCCCCTGGAAGTATGGGAAATTACACTGGGGATGGTGCGTCTGGAAGGCTTTATTGGTCCCATTCCAGCAGCAATCAAAAACAATGGTTTTGCATCCCTGGGCTTCAAAAGTCTTCCTAGAGGAGGAGCATTGGTATCTTGGGTATCCCCTGAGAACTGACCCAATACTTGGTGATGTGAAGTTTCTTTATGAGCCCAAAGAACGGTTTTAAGGAAAGCGTAATATTTTTATCCCTGGATTTTGACATACCAAAGCCATACAACAATAATCAGACAAAGGCCCATCAATGATTTTGGAGTTTTTTCCTTTATCTTTTAGATAGTCCTTTTCTTCCCCTTCCTCCAGAGGAGAAGATCTTTTTACTTTGGAATGGCACATGTTCTGTACCTTGTAAGCAAGCACCCAAACCAAACCTGTGCATTCCGAAGGAGAGGAGAGCAGGCCCAGGGCCACGGTGACCTGGTGGAACTGACCTCGTTATTTGATTTCTTCACCAAAAGAGAGGGGACCGCGCACTCACTGTGTCTTTAAATTTTTGAGGTAAGAATTGAGCAAGACCTTTTTTTTTAATAGATCTTTTTTTTTTAAGATTTTATTTATTTATTTGAGAGAGAGCATGAGAGGGGAGAAGGTCAGAGGGAGAAGCAGACTCCCCGTGGAGCTGGGAGCCCGATGAGGGACTCAATCCCGGGACTCCAGGATCATGACCTGAAACAAAGTCAGTCGCTTAACCAACTGAGCCACCCAGGTGACCCTGAGTAAGGTCTTTTTTTTATCCAATGAAAGACATTGTTTATTTGCTTGCACTTTTTTCCTTGCAGAAGACAGGTTGGTGAGAGAATTACTCCTTTAAAGCTGTGAGTGACCTCATTGTGTTGCTCACAAATCAGCCTGCGCTCAGAGTCCATTGTCAGGATAAGTGTCAGCTGGCATCCAGAGAGCAAATAAGGAGACAGCATGAAATATCAGCCAGGTTGTTTTTAAGGTTAAGGTTAAATATCCATGAAATAGGCCTGAGAAGCTGACATGCCTCTGACACGGATGTCTTCTTGAGGTGGGAAGCCTGGACCAGGTTATGTGGGTGGTTAGTCCAAGCTGGGATGGTTCCTTCCAGGGAAATTCAAGTGATGCCTCTTTTTTTTTTTTTTTTTTTTAAGATTTTTGTTTATTTATTTGACAGACAGAGATCACATGTAGGCAGAGAGAGAGAAGAGGAAGCAGCTCCCTGCTAAGCAGAGAGCCCGATGCGGGGCTTGATCCCAGGACTCTGGGATCATGACCCGAGCGGAAGGCAGAGGCTTTAACCCACTGAGCCACCCAGGCGCCCCATTTCTCTGGTGCATCTTAAGGTCTATGCAATCTTCAGTTTGTAGATTATAGTTCAGGGTCACCAGGGTGATCTTTCAGGCTTCTTGTTCCTGTGAACAGAAGTTCTGACACACTTCAATAGTGCTTTGGAATAAGGTAGCAAAATGCCATTGAATACATAAATATTTCCCAAGTGGATGGCACTGGAAGGCCAATGAGAAGTTACATGAAGTTATCCAGTTCTTCTGTTGGTATAGTTCTTATGATCTTGAGAATTATAGGCAAGACATCTGACCATTTCGGTCTATACGATTTGGCTAATTTCCTTTTTGAAATCCCGCTTTGGCTTTCTCCCACCTTGAGCTAATTGTGGGTGATGAGAGCAGTGCAATTGTTCATTTCAGCAGGGCTTTACTCACTTCCTTTACAGTTTGACCTGATCACTGCTGAAGGATAGAATTGCCTAAACCTGGGAAAGATTTTCAGAAGTTTTTGATTCATGGTGACTGGGTTAGCCTTTGCTCGTTGCTAAAAACGTACTTGAATTACCAAGGCAAAATGAACACCATTTCTTTGCCTAGGTAGACATCTAAATATTTACAAATGTCCTGCGGGGGAGGATGAGCTACTCATATTTATGGGCAAGTTGGCGTTACTGTTGGTTCAATGAGTATTCATTGAGCACATGCTATATGCCAGACATTGGGGTTAAAGTGGTGAATAAGAAAAGAAGGCAACAATTCCTTCCCCATGGAGCTCACATTCTAATGGGAAGACAGAAAACAAACACAGTAGGGAGGTAAAATAGATTAGGTTAGGTGGACTTAGCACTAACGACACAAAACAAGGAAAGTGGAATAAAAGTATGTATGTGGGGGGGCTCCTGGGTGGCTCAGTGGGTTAAGTCGCTGCCTTCGGCTCAGGTCATGATCTCAGGGTCCTGGAATCGAGCCCCGCATTGGGCTCCCTGCTCAGCAGGGAGCCTGCTTCCCCCTCTCTCTCTGCCTGCCTCTCTGCCTACTTGTGATCTCTGTCTGTCAAATAAATAAATAAAATCTTAAAAAAAAAGAGTCGGGCAGAGAGCGGCCCAGCCCTGAGGAGCAACAGGGTTGAAAACCTGCCTGACGTGACTTCAGGGGAGAACAGATGAAGAGACGTTAGAGATGGTGAGAACAGACCATTATTTTGAAGGATTTTGCTCTGAAGGGGAGCAGAGAGCCAGTATAATAGCTGGAAGGAGAAATAGGGTAAAGGGAAGTCTTTGCCTTTGTGTTTTCTGGTCTTGGGGGGGGTGGGAGATTATACAGCATCTCTGAATGCTGGCAGCAATTATCCACTAGCAAGTAAATATCGAGGCTGTGGGGAAATTGCAGGAGCAGAGCGAGGACGCAGACAGCTGAGGCGAGAAGGCAGAGTGCCTGTGGAGGGATGCTGGGAGACCAGCAGGCCGGAGAGCAGGCGTGGTGGGATGCTCTCCTGATGGCCTCTATTAGTGAAACGAGGAGCAAGGTCATCGGCAGGGAGTTAGGGATGAAACCTGTGTGAAGAGGGAGGAAAAGATGTAAAATAATTAAGTACGCAAATAAGAGAGTTAATGGACTAGAAACATGTAGAATAATTGCCAGGAAGTTAAGTGCCCACTGGAGGTAAGTGGTCAGGCATGTGAAGGAGTCCGGCCAACACAGTGACCTTTTTGTTCAGCCGTGTTTTTCTGCAGCATTGATGCCGACGTGGAGGAGCTGGGAGAACTGGATTCTGCCAAGGTTTGGGTTTTGCAAGCAATGCAATGCAAACTGAGATCTGGCCAAGGGACTTGAGAGCATTGACAATGGTTTGTTATGTTTGATCATGAAAATTTCACTGGGTAGGAAGTGTAGGAGCCAAGTATCTTATCTAGGCTGCCATACCAAGGTACTTGGGCAACGTAAACTAGATAGTTATTCTCTCACACTTCCGGAGGCTGGAAGTCCAAGATCAAAGTGCTGGCAGGGTTGTTTCTGGTGAAGCCTCTCTTCCTGGCTTGCAGACCTTTGCCCTCTTGCATGTCCTCCCATGACCTTTCCTATGTGTGTAGACAGAGAGAGAGTGAGATCACCGGTGCCTCTTCTTCCTTTTTTAATAGGTGTAATGGACATATAACATATTAATTTCAGATAGACTACATGACTTGGTATTGTATACATTGCAAAATGATCACTGCAATAAGTCTTAACATCTTCACCATATATATTGACACATTTTCTTTTCTTGTTGTGAGAATCTTCAAGATCTATTCTCTTAGGGGGCGTCTGGGTGGCTCAGTGGGTTAAGCCTCTGCCTTCGGCTCAGGTCGTGATCTCAGGGTCCTGGGATCGAGCCCTGCATCTGGCTCTCTGCTCAGCGGGGACCCGGTTTCCCCCCCCGCCCCACCACCACCACCTGCCTCTCTGCCTACTTGTGCTCTCTCCCTCTGTCAAATAAATCAAATCTTTTTTTTTTAAAGATCTATTCTCTTAGCAATTTGTGAATATGCAATATAGTACCATTAGCTCTAGTCACCATGCTGTACGTCATATTCCCATGGCTTATTTATTTTATAACTAGAAGTTTGTACTTTTGACCCCTTGCACCCATTTTGCCCACCCCATTCCCCACTTCTGGCAACCACCAATCTGTTCTCTATATTTTTGAGCTTGGTTTCTTATATTGTTTTTTGTTTTTTGATTCCACATATAAGTGAGATCTTAAGTATTAATCTTTCTCAGACTAATTTCACTTAGTATAATGTCCTCCTCTAATAAGGATACCAGTCCTCTCAGAGAAGAGCCCCACCTATATGACCTCATTTAATCTTAATTATCTCTTAAAGGCTCTGTCTCCAAATGCAATCACGCTGGAGATTAGGGCTTCAGCATAGAAACTTTGGAGGGACATAATTCAGTCCATAACAGTATGGAAGGAAGCAGTCTAGGAGAATGACAAAGAGGTAAAATGAATGGATTGTAGGTAATGGTGAAACCAAAGGCTCCCCGGAGCTGGAGTATTAGAAGGTGTGAGTTGGAAATAGGGAAGGAGCTGATTGGAGGATGGACTGTATGAAATTAGGATTATAGGGAGTTGCAATAATTTGTAGTGACAAAGTCTGGGGTGTGACCATGGGGCTGAATGGCTGAGGCAGGGTGGATGTCAGGCTCCTGGAGGAGAGGACACCAAAGAGCTGAGAGGCCAAGGTGTGAATAGGCACATCGCTGGCTACGCTGAAGTGACCAGGAATGATCACAGGGCAGCATTGCAGAGACTGACAGTGAGCTGGGTGTTGAATGGCCACGGAAGGCAGGGGGCATAATGAGCAACAGATGACGTCAGTAAGGCAGGACTTTATTGGGACACAACCATTACCAACCAATCATAACTCACAGAAGAAAATATTTGCAATCCATTCCCCAAATCGATTTTCCAGAAGCAGATGCTGAAACGTAATGTGAGGTCCAAGAAGCTTACCAGGCGTCAACATGGGTGAGTGGCAGGGGGAGGAAGCAGGACTGGGCAGAGTAAGAACTTGAACTATGATCTGGCTACCACGAGCCTCAACTAACCCAGCAGGGAGCTCTAGCAAGTATCACACACCATGGTGTTTGGTGTTGGCACACACAGCTGGGCCTTTGCCTGCCCGCCGCCCCTCCGGTCCCCAGGCAGGCAGTTTTCTGCAGATGAGGCCGATTCTGAAATCGTAGGCAGCTGGAGGGCATCTGCCTACTGTGCTCTGTGCAGCTGGAAAACCAGCTCTCTCTGCAGGGGCATCTGAGGGGTGCCTCCCTGCGTCTACCATGAGGAGACCTGTATTTTATTTTGACAACTGTAAAAACCCCTCCATGAACTGGCAAATATAAACCCCTATCTGGAATATAAAATAACTATAAATATAAAATATAATATATATCATACACAGATAAATATAAATATAAAACAAATATATTCTATAGTATATATAAATAAATATAAATATGAAAAATGAAATCAATATAAAAACCCCTCTATAAAATGGCAAACAGGGGCGCCTGGGTGGCTCAGTGGGTTAAGCCACTGCCTTCGGCTCAGGTCATGATCCCAGGTCCTGGGTTCAAGCCCCGCATCGGGCTTTCTGCTCAGCAGGGAGCCTGCTTCCTCCTCTCTCTCTGCCTGCCTCTCTGCCTGCTTGTGATTTCTCTCTGTCAAATAAATAAATAAAATCTTTAAAAAAAAAATGGCAAACAAAAAAACCCCAGTACGAAATCTAGGTTGCCAAGAATAGTAGCGGCGGCTGAAATCTGAATCTCTCCACATTCCGAATCACAACACGGATGGACCTAGAAGGCATTATGCTAAGTGAAATAAGTCTGAGAACGACAAACACTGTATCAGTTCACTTATATGTGGAATCTAAAAAATAAAACAAACAGACAAGCAACAGCAGAAGTAGACCCATAAATACAGAGAACAAACTGGTGGTTGGCAGAGGGGATGGGAGTGGGTGTGGGGCAAAGTGGAAGAAGAGGGGTGGGGAGTAGAGGTTTCCAGCTATGAATGAAGAGGAAGCAAGGTTTCCAGCTATGAATGAAGAGGAAGCAGGGATGGCAGGTACAACACAGGGAATATAGCCAATGGCGTAATAGCATTGTATGGTGACAGATGGGAGCTACACTCGTGGTGAGCTCAGCCAAGGGAGATGTTGAATCACTATGTTGTATACCTGGAAGTAATGGAACATTGTGTGTTAGCTATATTTCAGTTAAAACAAAAAAAAAAAATTGAGAGGGGTGCCTGGATGGCTCAGATGGTTAAGCATCTGCCTTTGGCTTAGATCGTGAACTCCAGGCCCTGGGATTGGGCTGCCGGTTCAGTGGGGAGTCAGCTTCTTCCTCTGCCTCTGCCTCTCCCCCAGCTCATGCTCTCTCTCTGAGTCTCTCTGTCTCAAATTAATAAATAAAATACATTTTTAAAAGATTTTATTTATTTATTTGACAGAGAGACACAG
The DNA here is from genome assembly GCF_002288905.1 of Enhydra lutris kenyoni. Lineage (NCBI taxonomy): Eukaryota > Metazoa > Chordata > Mammalia > Carnivora > Mustelidae > Enhydra > Enhydra lutris. The sequence continues at coordinate 14,240,498 of NW_019154093.1, forward strand.
CGAGAGAGGGAACACAAGCAGGGGGAGTGGGAGAGGGAGAAGCAGGCTTCCCGCTGATCAGTGAGCCCGACATGGGGCTCCATCCCAGGACTCTGGGATCACAACCTGAGAGGAAGGCAGATGCCTAACGACTGAGCCACCCAGGCACCCCAATAAATAAACTCTTTAAAAAAATTGAGTACCCTAAAGAGCTTTTGTAGGGGGTTACCTCTATCAATATTTAATATTGACTGTTAAATTAGATATTAAACAGAATAATAAAATTCTCTCAGTAAAAGAATTCAGCAAAATAGCAGGATACAAAATTAACAAGCAGATGTAAATAGCCATCAGGTATATAAATAATAATCAGTGGATATGATGGTAGAGAAAAAGCTAATTTACCATAGAGAAGACACTTAGGAAAAAACTTAAGAAATGTGCAAAGTCTACCTGAGGAAAATTTGAAAACTCTCCTGAAACATACAAAAGTAGACATAAGCAAAGGGGAAGACATCCCTTATCGTTGGACAGGATGATTCAACATAATTAAATGTCAGCTCTCCCTAGGTAAGCTTAAAAATTTAATTGTGAACCCCCAAACTGTCAACAAGTTGGTACTAAAGTCCATGTGGAAAAATAAACATGTAAAAACAGGCTGGAAAGTTATGAGGGGGCTGTAGCTCTATCAGTAATTAAATTAATTAAAACACATTCTAGGGGCTCCTGGGTGGCTCAGTGGGTTAAAGCCTCTGCTTTCAGCTCAGGTCATGATCCCAGGGTCCTGGGATCGAGCCCCGAGTTGGGCTCTCTGCTCAGCAGGGAGTCTGCTTTCCTTCCTCTCTCTCTGCCTGCCTCTCTACCTACTTGTGATCTCTGTCTGTCAAATAAATTAAAAAAAAACAAAACACATTCTAAGACCTCTCTAATTAAAATAGTCCTGGATTACTTTTGCAGGCAATGTGTAATTTCTAAAATCATTAAGATTTGGGGGTGCCTTGGGGCGCCTGGGTGGCTCAGTGGGTTAAAGCCTCTGCCTTCAGCTCAGGTCATGATCTCGGGGTCCTGGGATCAAGCCCCGTGTCCGGCTCTCTGCTCAGCAAGGAGCCTGCTTCCTCCTCTCTCTCTCTCTCTGCCTGCCCCTCTGCCTGCTTGTGATTTCTGTCTGTCAAATAAATAAATAAAATATTTAAAAAAAAAAGATTTGGGGGTGTCTGGCTGGCTCAGTTGGTAGAGCACGCAACTCTTATTCTTGAGGTTGTGAGTTCGGGCTCCACATTGGGTGTCGATATTACTTAAAAAATAAAGAAATTTCTTTAAAAACAGTAAGATTTATAATTCTTTGATTGATTTTGTGACTTTCCTATTAACATTCCTGTCAATGTTTGTTTTTGTTTTTAGGGAGGGTGAGAGAGTTGGAGGAGGAGCAGAGGAAGAGGGAGAGTATCATAAGCAGGCTCCATGCCCAGCACAGAGCCCAATTTGGGCCTTGATCCCAAGATCCTGAGATCATGACCTGAGCCAAAATCAAGAATCCAACATTCAAATGACTGAGCCACCCAGGTGCCCCAAGATTCCTATGGTTTTGATAGATAGGTTGGATAACCTGATGAGATAGCTTTGGCTTATCTATTTTATTTGCTTGAGCAAATCACTTCCGAATTTTTGTTGTGATAACTAAGCCAGAGCTTTCAGCGAAATGTAGCATCTGGTGTTACTGAAGAATCACATGTAGAGAGAAGTTAATGGAGAGCAACTTTGGGAGATTTATGGTCACGGTTTTGCTTTGTTTTTCTAATCTGTTACATAAGTTTATTAATTGAGTAAAAACAATGTTTTTTCGCCTAATGTGTACTCTACCAAATTTGTATTTGTATTATTAATACAAAAGCAAATAAATATGACTTCCGTGTTAAATTCTTCAGCTGAATTTACAGGGGCTTTAATGTTAAAGTCAGATATCTCACCTTCAAGAGTAGAATCATTCAAAAGTTTTACTTTAGGGTGCCTGGGTGGCTCAGTGGGTTAAAGCCTCCGCCTTCAGCTCAGGTCATGATCTTGGGGTCCTGGGATGGAGTCTCGCATCAGGCTCTCTGCTCAGCAGGGAGCCTGCTTCCCCCTCTCTCTGCCTGCCTCTCTGCCCATTTGTGATCTCTCTCTCTGTCAAATAAATAAATAAAATCTTTAAAAAAAAAGTTTTACTCTGATTGAATGAATGGAATGAAAAAAATCTACCCATTATTGACCTTAGTATCACTAATTTTTCTCTTTGATGCATATGATGTTAACAGATATCAAATTGGCCTAATTTCCACTGTTTTTATAATTACTAGTGTAGCCAATACTTAAACAGCTAAAATCATGCAAGAAAAAGGAAGAAATTGAAATGATTGAAATTAATTGAGAACAAGCACTTGACCCAGATGAAAATCATGTTTAACAGAAGGATTTTTAAATGTACCTTCTGCAGTGACACAAGTTAAATCTGACCTTTTTTTTTTTTTTTTAAGATTTATTTATTTTTGAGAGAGAGAGAGAAAGAGAGAGAGCACTTGCACAAGAACTTGGGGGGTGGGGTATGAGGGAGAATCGCAAGCAGATTCCCCATGAGCTCAGAGTCAACTCAGGGCAACTCAGGGCTCAATCACACTCACGACCCATGAGATCATGACTTGAGCTGAAACCAAGAGTTGGATGTTTAAATGACCGAGCCACCCAGGCACCCCCATCTGACCATTTTTCAATGTAGTCACTAATGTCTTAGTTTTTATGAAGCCAAAGATTTTACCACATCCTCCAAAGTGGATGGTAAATGTCAGCAGACATTTTGTGCAACTCACACATTTGCATAAACTTTTTCGAGAAATGTAACACAATACATGTATTTTTATTAAATATGCACTTTTTAAAAAGTCATCGCCATTGAAAGGATTTATGGAAAAATTTTAAAATAAGTTACTGAGCGATTATATAAATATGTATGTACAACTTAAAGTCAATGACAAAACCAGTTAGCAAGAACATTTGATTATTCTCTATACAAACTATGGGGCAATTGTTCAAACTCTATTTCCCCAAACATATTTAATGGAAAGCTAGCCTCTAATTTCTTGATTCCCACTAATACTGTTCATTGGGAAACTGATGTCTGGCTTGCGGATCAAGGTCACAGTGCACTCGGCCTAGGGCAAAATTGGCTGGTAAACCAGGTGTCTAAGTGACCAGAAGAGAGCAGCATCAATGTCACTGGCAGCTTGTTTCCAGAAGCAATTGGTTTAATCAGCAAGTGTCCCGCATTTTGTCCCTGCAAGAGAAGTTGATGACACATTTACATGTTGACAACACATTTATGTGCACACATATATGCAACTTGAAAGAGTTGAGAGAAGGAGATAGGCTTCATCTTTGTTGATCTTTCCTATTTTACCAAATGTTAAAGTAAGAACTTTGTTTCCGACACAGGCATTTTTTATGGTGTTGGATGAAATATGGAAATTGGAGGTCTACCAAATCCATGATGGCTTACTGAAGTGCAACTGTTAATAATAATACCATTCTACTCACCAACAAGGTCAATGTATTCATTTTTTCCCATACCAAGCTGGAGTCATCTCGCATGTTGGAGCCTTCTGCTTGGCCAGGTCTGGAAAGAGGGAAAGAGACAGTCACAGTTTTAACCTGTGTATGCCAAGCATAATCTTTAAAAGAAAAAGCAAAAGTCACGTTATCCAAATTCCTAGTTGCCTTGGTAGCCATGTACAAGGACTCGGATGGTCTCATTTGTACTCTTCCTTGCCAAAGTAGTAGAAAGCTTTCTGCCTTACACTGTGGTGCCAGTACCCTGCCCGGGATTGACAGAGTTGGCAGAGGGCGCTTACACAATGTTGGGAGAAATGAGCAAGTCAGAGGGCACCTGGCTGGCTCAGTTGGTGGAGCACACGACTCTTGATCTCAAGGTTGTGAATTCAAGACCCACACTGGTGTGGAGCCTACTTAAAAAAAAAAAAAGTTAGCAAGACGCTTGTAAAGAAAACACAAAAGACGTTGGCAAAGTAGAGTGGGTAAGTCTGGGTAAGGTTTTCTTTTGAAGCATTTTGAAATCAAAATGAAGGAGAGAAAATTGCTGTAGTGGGGGTGGGGTGTGCATCCATGTGTGTATGCTTTTCTTTTCTTCTAAAAATTTTATTTTTTTTTTTAAGATTTTATTTATTTATTTGACAGACAGAGATCACATGTAGGCAGAGAGGCAGGCAGAGAGAGAGAGAGAGAGGAGGAAGCAGGCTCTCCACTGAGCAGAGAGCCCGATGCGGGGCTCGATCCCAGGACCCTGAGATCATGACCTGAGCCGAAGGCAGAGGCTTTAACCCACTGAGCCACCCAGGTGCCCCTAAAAATTTTATTTTTAAGTAATCTCCACATGCAACTTGGGGCTTGAACTCGCAACCCTGAGATCAAGAGCCGCACACTCCACCGACTGAACCAGCCAGGGGGCTCTATGGCTCTCTTTTTTTTATTTTATTTTTTTGACATTCCAGTCTCTCTTACATGTGTAGAAGTTGTGCTATTATTTGAGGGAGTGACCAGTTTCACAGTTTTCTCTGCAGAACTTCTGTCACTGCACAGACTTTGTTATTGATCACTCCTTTCCAACCATATTTTCTGAAGCATTTAAAACATTTTTTTTTTTTTTTTAATGAAATGTTTGATAGACTTAAGTTGGCAAATTCAGTTCTGGACCAATTCCACTGTGGGGGGAGGGGAACACCTGCCCCTACTCCAGCCCCTACTCCAGCCCCCACCCCCACCCCTGCCACCAAGCACTTCTCTGGACACCAGCTGGGTGTTCTACAATTTAACTCAGTTCTGACTCTATCCATCCAGAGATACCATCAGATCCCACAGGTAAAGGGGTCAGTCTTGCAAGACTGTCCCTCCTACCCCACACTTAAGACACCAATTGCAAACCCAAATTATCACCTGTGTTACTGATCGACCGGCTATACATTGGAAGTTCACACAACCCCTTCCTTGGACTTGAGACACCTGTCACAAGTTCAGGTTGTTACCTGTACGTCTGACTGACTGGCTATAAGTCAGAGGTTCTCACAAACCCCTCCTGGGCTTCGATTAATTTGCTAGAGCAGCTCCAAGAACTCAGGGAAACATTTTACTTCCTAGATCGCTGGTTTGTTGTAAAGGGTGTAACTCAGAAAGGAACAGCCGGATGGGAAAGGGGCATAAGGCAAGGTATGTATGGGGAGAAGACCTGGAGCTTCCGTGCCCTCTCCGGGTGCACTGCTCTCCCAGAACCTCCGCGTGTTCACCAATCTGGAAGCTCTCTGAACCCAGTCCTTTTGGTTTTTTGTTTTTGTTTTTGTTTTTTAAAGATTTTATTTATTTATTTGTCAGAGAGAGAGAGGGAGAGAGAGCAAGCACAGGCAGACAGAATGGCAGGCAGAGGCAGAGGGAGAAGCAGGCTCCCCGATGAGCAAGGAGTCCGATGTGGGACTCGATCCCAGGACGCTGGGATCATGACCTGAGCCGAAGGCAGCTGCTTAACCAACTGAGCCACCCAGGTGTCCCCTTTTGGGGTTTTATGGAGGCTTCATTACATAGGCATGAGTGATTAAACCACTGGCCATGGGTGATTGAGTCAACCTCCAGGCCCTGTTCCCTTCCCAGAGGTCAGGGGGATAGGACTAAAAGTTTCAACCCTCTAATCACATGGTTGGTTCTACAGACAGCCATCCAGCACTGTTAGGTGCAGTCCACCAGTCACCTCATTAACCTAACAAAAGATCTTTACCGGTCTCCTCATTTAGGAAATTCCAAGGGCTTTAGAAGCTCAATGATAGAAGTAAGATGAAGACCAAATATACATTTCTTATTATAAATCACAATATTGCAGTTGGAAATAGTTATTTTAACTTTATCATAATTTGCTAAATCTGAAAACCTTTTTCTTTAAATTTTTTTTAAAGATTTTATTTACTTATTTGACAGACAGAGATCACAAGTAGGCAGAGAGGCAGGCAGAGAGAGAGAGGGAAGCAGGCTCCCTGCTGAGCAGAGAGCCCAATGTGGGGCTCGATCCCAGGACCCTGGGATCACGACCTGAGCCGAAGGCAGAGGCTTTAACCCACTGAGCCACCCAGGCGCCCCCTGAAAATCTATATACATTTCATCTAAAATGAAATAAGTCAGAGAAACAATATTGGTTTATATGATAGTTTATACAATTATCATTAACCCCTTATTAAAGAGTATATATGCATCTTCTCTGAAAAAGAATTTAAGGAAACAAGACCAAAACCTGTCAGAAACATGTGCAAGAGACATGAATAGACAATTCATGAAAAAGATATAAAAATGGCCTTAAACAGATGAAAAGATGTCCAACCTCACTCATAGTAAGAAAAAACACTAAATAAATTTACTCAGATATACCATTTTTCACTCATCAGCTTGGTAAAAATTTTAAATTGTGACACCTTCTGTTGGTAAGGCAGAGCTGTGGGGAAACAGACCCTCTCCCACACTGCGGGCACTACCCTCATGGAGGAGAATTTAGGAATATCTGCGTAGACATTTATCTCTTGATCTATCCATCCCACTTGCACAAGATATGCCTCCAACAATATAAAAATACTTATGGAAGTGGGTACCTGGGTGGCTCAGTTGGTTAAGCATCTGCCTTCTGCTCAGGTCATGATCCCAGCGTCCTGGGATCGAGCCACCTGTCAGGCTCCTTGCTCATCAGGGAGCCTGCTTCTCTCTCTCACTCTACCACTCCCCCTGCTTGTGCTCTCTCTCTCCCAATCTCTCTCTCCATGTCAAATAAATAAAATCTTTAAAAAAAAAAAAAAAAAAACCTTACGGGGCTCCTGGGTAGCGCAGTTGGTTAAGCAACTGCCTTCGGCTCAGGTCATGATCCTGGAGTTCCAGGATCGAGTCCCACATCGGGCTCCCTGCTCAGAAGGGAGTCTGTTTCTCCCTCTGACCTCTCCCCTCTCACGCATTCTCTCTCTCAAATAAATAAATTAAAAAAAAAACTTATGGACAAGATTATTCACTTTAGTATTGTTTGTAATTGCAAATCATCAAAAGCAACCTCAATGTCAGACACAGGAAAGTGAATCAACTGTGGTACATCCACACGAATGAGTACTATGCCCTGTAAGAAAGAAGCTACACCAACAGATACCAAGTGATTTCCAATATATATTGTCAAGGAAATAAAACGGAAGTGCAGATGAGCAGCTACAACGTGCTACCTTTTATGTAAGAAGGAAGAGAAAATAGGAAAGTATGTGTGTTTATCTGTTCCTTTGTACAAAAGCAGAGCAGAATGGAGATCAGAAATAAATGATCTGGGCACGCTGGGCAGGTTGGGGTCGAAAGAATGGGGGAGGGAAATGAGGGTACCGAGAATGAGAAAGAGGAAAGATGTTTTACTGAGCAGACCTTTTTGTACAGTTCTGAGTTTTAGAATCATGCTAATGTTTTGCATAGTAAAAAAAAAAAAGAAGAAAAGAAAAAAGAAAAAAAGCGAGAATGGCAGAAGCCTACAGCAGAATAGAAAGAAACAAATGAAATGAAGTGTATTTCAAATGAAAAATATAACCACACGGAAGGGGGGCAAGAGCCAATTGGAATAACTCTTGAATGCGGAATTATGCAGATACACTCTCCAGTGAAAGAAAAACAGATATCTTGAGGTGTACTGAATATTGAGATCTGGTGTGTTTTTTGGAATGGTATAAGCTAGATTTTTCTTTTTCCCCTGCTCCCCTCCCGGGCTAGGTTTCTCAAACTTCTTTTTCTGCGTATCCCCCGACTGGAACTCTAAGCCAGGTTTCTCACTGTTGGAGAAGGAAGTTACAAACATGGAAAGACGGAAGGCTGGAATGAAACCCGTACTCGTGTGCGCGTGTGTATATGTATAATCTTATTTCTTAGTTCAGGCCACTGAGGGTCTGAAAACAATAGCACTTGAATAGCAATGAGCTCATCTAGGGCCTAGATCTTATTGTTTTGTTTTGTTTTGTTTTTAATATATAATGTTATCTGTTTCAGGGGTACAGGTCTATGATTCATCAGTCTTACACAATTCACAGTGCTCACCATAAAATCTTGGTTTTTAAATGCATACTAAAAGGAAACCAGGGCTCTAAGGCTAGATTGGAGAACTGCACTTGAAGCTAGAATATCTTGTGACAGAAATTAAGGTTAGTACTCAAAGAAAGATGGTGACATGTCAAAAGGAGGCATAGGTGGTAGACGGAAGTGGCTCTCCCTGGCCAAATCTGGGACAAGTAGAGCATGAAAATAAATAATGAGTATGGATTATAATCCATTGAGTCAAATAGGAATCCATGAGTCTATACCATTATAGAGAAATAAACAAGAGAGAAGGAAAAGCTCTTCCATACAGTAGAAGGCCAACTAACAAATAAATGTAGGATTAGGAAGTTAGAAACTTACTGTCTAGCAACCATAATAGTAAATTTGATTCAGGCAGGACTCACAAATGGATACTAAAACTGGTGGGTGAATTAACATAGTCTCGAAGATTCTCCCCACAAAACACTGAGTGATTTTGAAAAGAAAATAGTAACTTTAATCTCCAAGTATTTGGGGATTTTCCAGCTATCCTTATGTTACTACTTTCTAGTTTATTTCCACTATTATCTGAGAGCAGATATTGTTAGGATTTTAAATTTTTTAATTTGTTAAGGTGTGTTTTATTGCCCAGAATGTGGTCTATCTTGTTTCATGAGAACTTGAGAAGAATCTCTTTTCTGCTATTGTTGGATGAAATAGTCTATAGGATGTCAGTTATGTGTAGTTGATGGATGGCACCATTGAGTTCAACTATGTCCTCACTGATTGCCTGCTGATCTGTCCCTTTCTTACAGAGGAGTATTGAAGCTTCCCACTATAATAATGGATTCGGTTATTTCTCATTGCAGTTTTATCAGTCTTTGCCCACATGTTTTGTTCTTTCGTTAGGTGCATACACATTAAGGATTGTTATATCTTCTTGGAGAACTGACTCTTTTATCAGTATGTGATGCCTTTCTTTATCCTTGATCATTTTTCTTGCTCTAAAGTCTCTTGCGTCTGAAATTAATGTAGTCATTCCAGCTTTCTTTCGTTTAGTGTTAGCATGGTATATCTTTCTCTATCCCTTTACTTTTAATCTACATGTGGTTTTTTTTTAGAGATTTAATTTATTTATTCAAGAGAAAAAGAGAGAGCACAAGTGGGGGTGGGGCAGAGGGAGAAGCAGACTTCCTGCTGAGCAGGGAGCCTAACATGGGGCTAGATCTCAGGGCTCTGAGATCATGACCCAAGCCAAAGGCAGATGCTTAATCAACTGAGCCACGCAGGTGCCCCATGTGTGTCATTATATTTAAAAATGGGTTTCTTTTTTTTTTTTTAAGATTTTATTTATTTATTTGACAGAGAGAGATCACAGGTAGACGGAGAGGCAGGCAGAGAGAGAGAGAGAGAGAGAGGGAAGCAGCCTCCCTGCTGAGCAAAGAGCCCGATGCGGGACTCGATCCCAGGACCCTGAGATCATGACCTGAGTCGAAGGCAGCAGCTTAACCCACTGAGCCACCCAGGCGCCCTAAAATGGGTTTCTTAATCCCCCTCCAATTGGAGCAAACCAAGCTAGAGTACAGAACAGAACTTCTGATCTTCTTCATGTTTTCATACTACCCTCTTGCTAAAATGAAAGTATTACATACCATAAAAAGATAAAGTGGGTTTCTTGGAGAAATGTATAGTTAGGGCTTGGTTTTTTTCATCCAGTCTGACAATCTCTGTCTTTTAATTGTTGTATTTAGACCATTGACATTTAAAATGATTATTGATTATAGTTGGATAAATATCAACCATATTTGTTATTGTTTCTTTTTCACGTTCTGGGTATTTATTGTTGAGATAAAATTCATATAAAAAAATTCACCATCTTAACCATTTTGAAATGCACATGTTAGTGTGGTTTTTCTTAAGTTTTATTTATTTTAAGTAATCTCTACACCCACTGTGGGGCTTGAACTCATGACCCTGAGATCAAGAGGTGCATGCTCTTGTAGTAACAAGTAGTAACAAGTAACAACAATATATCACCTTTATTCTTTGTTCCTATTTTTGTCTTCCACTTGTTTTGCCTTGTGTGGTTTTACTGAGCATTTTATGTGATTTCATTTTCTCCCCTTTCATAGCATATCAATCAAAATGTTTTGGCACATCAATAAAATTATATTTTTATTTTTTATTTTTATAGTGGAGAAATTTGTGATCACATTAACATCACTAGTAAAAGGACAAATAGCTATCATATGTCTCCTGACATGTTGCAGTGAGACGGGCACATTTCTTACCTGGTATTCCTGCCAAAAAATGCATAACCTTAATTACTCTTGAGGAAACACTGAACAATCCCAAATTAAAGAACATTCCACAGAGTAACTTGATTTATTCTTCAAAAGTGTTAAGATCATAAAGGACAAGGAAAGGCTGAGGAATTACTTCAGAATAAGGCTTTGTGGCATGACTACTATATGTAGCTCATGATCCTAGATTTTCTTTACTTAAGATGAATATTACTTAGAGGTGCCTGGGTGGTTTAGTTGGTTAAGGGTCTGCCTTCAGCTTGGGTCATGATCTCAGGGTCCTGGGATCTAATTTTGCTCAGAGGAGAGCCTGCTTCTCCCTCTCCCTCTGATGCCCCCCTTGCTTGTGCTCTCTCTTTCTGTGTCAAATAAATAAATAATAAAAATCTTTTTAAAAATGAATATTTTTTGGACAATAAGAACAAGGCTATTTGGTAATATATCAGTATTATTTCCTTATTATGATATTTATATTGTGATTATATAAGAGAATGTCCTTATCTTTAGGAAATATGCACTAAAGTATTTAGGGATAGATAAAGCAAATGTGGTAAGATATTAATACCTGGGGAATCTGAGTGAAGGGCATATAGGAATTCTTTGCATTGTTCTTGGAACTTCCTTGGAAATACAAAAATTATTTGCAAATAAAAAATAAAAAATTGCAATAGGATTTAGTCTACTGGTATTTAGATGAGTCACTGGGTGGCTCAGTCAGTTAAGCAGCAGCCTTCAGCTCGGGTCATGATTCCCGGGTCCTGGGACAGAGCCCCGCTTCATTAGGAAGCCTGCTTCTCCCTCTCCTTCTGCAGCTCCCCCTGCTTGTGCTCTCTCTCTCTCTCGCTCTCTGTCAAATAAATAAATAAAATATTTCAAAAATAAAGAGTGCTATAAAAGCTTTATTTTAATATATCAAGGTTTGTAGTACTCCAGAAATTAAATCCTTTGCAACTATTTAACTTACAGTGAACATTTTCGATATACTTAAAAATATGTGCCAATTCTTAGGCTAGTGAAACCATTCTGTATACTATAATAATGGTTCCACGTCATTCTACACTTGTCAAGAACCATAGACTGTGCAATACCAGGAGTGAACCCTGATGTAAACTATGGGCTTTGGGCAATAATGATGTGTCGGTGCAGATGCACCAATTGTACCAAATGTTATCACTGGTGTGGGATGTTGACAGTGGAGGCTGTACATGTGTAGAGGTGTGTGTAGAGGCAGGAGGTATATGGGGACTCTCTGTGCATTCTGCTCAATATTTTTTGGTGAATTTAAAGCGGTGGTGGTGAATTTTTGAATAAAAAACAAGGTCTATTAGAAAATGTGTGAGAGACAAAACAAACTGAGGGTTGCAGAGCGGGGGTTGGTGTTGTGGTATGGAGAAGGTGGTTGGGTTTTGGACATTGGGGAGGGTATGTGCTATGGTGAGTGCTGTGAAGTGTGTAAGCCTGATGATTCACAGACCTGTACCCCTGGGGCAAATAATACATTATATGTTAATAAAAAATTTTTGAGAATGTATGAGAGAATGCATACATTTTTCAAGTCTCTAGGGGTAAGGGAGAAAAATTTGGGATCACTTTCCTAGAGGATTGGTGCACAGAATATTTATATAAAACCAGATTATTTATTCTGGTTCACCAGAATATTTATATAAAAACAATCATGGCAGCATTTTGATAATAACCTCAAAAACTCCATGGGGCATCAACAGCAGAAGAGATAAACACATTGTAACATATTCGTATTCATATGGAAAATTATTTAGCAATAAAATGAATGAGTTACAATACCACAAAGGAATCTTACAGATCAAGTGCGTGAAGTGCTATGTACATGATTCCATTTATACAGAGTTCAAAAAATAAGCCAAACTAAACCATATTGTTTAGAGCCATATGCATATGTGGTATAAAAGAAAAAGAAGCAAGTGATTCACAGAAAATTCAGGATCATAGTTACCTCTAGGATAGAAAGGGTCATGTGATCTGGAAAGACACTTGTATGGGTGAGGGGCTATTGTTGGGGTGCTAGTTAAGTTCCATTTTTTTGATTTGGGTGGTATGTAAGTGGATGTTCACATTAGAATTAGTGCTTGTACTTTATATTTTATGCACTTTTACATGTGTTACATTTCACAGTAAAAGAGATTTGAAAACTAATAGTGCTTATAATGGGTTAAAAAACAACAACAACAACAAAGAACAATCTCAATTTTTCATGACACTAGTCTCCTGGAGTCCTTTCCTGAATTTGGCAGACATGATCGCCAGAAAAGAATGCACTGATGGTTGGCAGGGAGGGGGAGGACAAAAGCAGTAGTGTGTCCTGGGAAAGGTACGTGGCATCAGCCAGAGCAGTTTTTCTTAATTGCTAGCCTACCCACAAATCCCCTAGGGATCTTGCAAAAATGCAGATTTTGATTTCTAAATTCTGGGGAGGGACTAGAGATTCTGCATTTTTAACAAGCTCTGCGGTGATGCCGATGTTGCTAGTTCATAAACCACACTTTGAAGTAGCAAAGTGCTAGAGCGTTTCCAGGTAGAAAGATTTTTGAAGAATAATAACTTCTTCTTTTTTTTTTTTTTTGGATAGCTGCAACAAAAGGTTAGGCGTAGAACAGAGTATAAATACAGAAATGTTTTCTCCTCCAGAGGTGAAAAATTCCCATTTTCCCATAATAGTTTACAATCGTGTATCACTTCAAATAGAAAAATGAATGGATATAAATCATGACAGATTCATATGTAGCAAAGGAATAAGCTGGGGCAAATTAACAGGTTTGGCTTCTTGTGCATAGTGTAAGGCAGAGGAAACCTCTTTATACCTTCCTGCTGAAACCAAAACTTCCTATGTGGAACTTTCTGGGAATATCTCACCGACCTGTCAAGATTGGTATTTGGGGAGAAATTAACAGAAAATATTATTAAATTGGTAATAACCTCAAAGCTATCACGAGCTTCTCTCATTATTGGAACTGAAAATAGGCTGGATTTAACAGGGGCATTTATTAAGGATCATGTGATCAGAAGAAGCAATATTTCATATCTGATTTGCTGAGTGTTGGAGAATGTTAGTGCTTGTTTTTAGGAGGCTATCACAGGAAGAGCCACTTTAGGAGGAAGCTTGCAGCTGCTAAGGCTCCCAAACAGATTCAAGATGGCAGACTGACTGCCACCAGTGAGCGCCACCGAACATTCAAAGAGACACAATTACAGTCTAATGTTTCCAGAGAACTAATGAAGAGGGAATGCTCTCCCTTAGTCATTTTATGAGCCTGCATAACTTTGAAACAAAACTTGACAGGGACACTTTGAAGAAGGAAAATTATAGGCTAATCTCCCCCATAAACACAAATACAAAAATGTGATACTTGTTAGTACACTATATCAATAGAAAAAGCATATGATAACATTTAATATTTATTCATGAAAACTTCTAGCAAACTAAGAATTAAGTGACATTTCTTTAACCTGATAAAAGCTATTTACAAAAATCCTGTAGCAAGCAACAAAACTTCTTTTTGAGATGGAAACAAGCCGTGGATGCCCACATTATTACTTCAGTTCAACGTTGTGCTTGAGATCATAGCCTGTGATGTATAAAAAGGAAAAAAATTAAATAAAAGGTAAAAGATTGGGAAGGAATAAATAAAACCAGTATTATTCACAGATGCAAGATTATCTATATTTAAAAACCTTAAATAATCTGAAAACAAATAATTATAATTCAGCATAGTTGCCAGATATGAAATCAACATAAAAATCAATTGTATTTCTATATTCCTGTAAGAAACCAGAATTGAAAATGAAATAGTATTTTTAAAAAAATGGAGTCATAGGAATAAGTCTACTGAAAATATGTGCAAGACCTCTTCAGGGAAAATTATAAACCTCTGATAAGAGACATTACAGGAGATCTAAATAGATGGAGAGACATAATATGGATTGGAAGAGTCGTTAGTTTAAATATATCAAGTTTCTCCATGTGGATTTATAGATTCATTGCAATTCATTGCAAAAAAAAAAAAAAATCCCAACATGACAAGAATACTGTAAAATATGTGTGGAAATAAAAAGGGCTAGGAATTACCACTTATCTCCTGAGAAAAACAATGTGTACATCCTACACTACCAGGGAACAGTACTTATTACAAATCTGTTGTAATTAAGCCAGTGTATTTTTTTTTTAAGATTTTATTTATTTACTTGACAGATAGGTAGAACACAAGTAGGCAGAGAGGCAGGCAGAGGGAGAGGGAGAAACAGGCTCTCCGCTGAGCAGGGAACCCTATGTGGGACTCGATCCCAGAACCTTGGGATCATGACCCGAGCCGAAGGCAGCCACTTAACCGACTGAGCCACCCAGGCGCCCTAAGTCAGTGTATTGATGCAAGTAGTGGTCACAGGGAAAGTGTGAGTCTGAACAAAGGAAACACAAACCTTCGCATTGGTCAAGAGGACGAGAGAGCCCTGGGCTCCTCACATAAATCAGTACCTTCCTCAGAATTGTTACTCTCCAAAGTTTGGAGTCAGAGTCTCCTTCAAGAAATGTAGCAATGGCTGGAAGAAGTGCCCTTAATGAGAGCTGGGAGAATGGCTCAGGCTACAGGCCTCTGGGAACATTCTTCTAGGAGATTTAGTAACTCAGTTTATACAAGGAGCGCACTGAAATTGAGTCAATAGAGGTCTTCACTGTCCATGACTGTACTTATGAGAGCACACCTTTTTCTTTCTTTCTTTCTTTTTTTTTTTTTTTTTTTAGATTTTATTTACTTATTTGACAGAGAGAGAGCATGAGTGAGGAGGAGAGGGAGAAGTGAGAAGCAGACTCCCCACCGAATAGGGAGCCCAATGCGGGACTCGATCCCAGGACCCCGGGATCATGACATGAGAGCTCAAGGCAGATGCTTAACTGGCTGAGCCACCCAGGCACCCCAAGTACATCTTGTTCTGATGAAGAAATCTCACTCAGTTCATACTGAGAAAATCACTCATATCCATGAGGGGAAAACAACTTCTCAGCTCAATCTGGTGTGACCATCTCTTAGCTCAATCAATTCAATGACAGTGGTTATAATAGGATGTTGAAAGGGACTTTTGTTATTCCAGAGGAATCCTTAGGACCAGAGTTGAGGACAAAGCAGCATCAGGTACTCCAATAATCAAGGGCTAGCCACCCCTTTGAGGACTTGAGGGCTAACCGAACTAAATCTGCTACTCCTAACCATCATTCCAAACCCCCTTATCCATGTAAGCAGAAGAAAGGGGAGGAAGGAGAGAGGGGAAGAGGGCTGTTAGAGATGTGGGATGTGAGTCTCTGGTGTAGGGAGAAGAGTGTACTCTTACGATTTGGAGTTGCCTGTAGGCCAGAGGCCACCATGGAAGACAGCTGAGTTTAAGCTATCCTGCCAGTTCCCTACTCAAGAATGCTGCATGAGGAGACCCCAGCACTGGGAGCTGTGGAGTAGACTGGCTCCATCCTGACTCATTTGAATCACCATCTCCAACCTGATGCCACACACTTCATTGTTCCGTCCTATTCCCATTTCCACTTCCATTCCATCTCCACTCCTATCCCCATCTCCATTCCTCTCTCCTTCCCATCCCCATCTTCTCTAGCCCCCTCTCTATCCTCTGCTTCTACCCCATCTGCATGTCCCTCTGGTCTCCATTCCATCCTCATCTCCATTTTCACTCTGATCTCCATTCTCATCCATCTTTATCACCAGCCTCTTCCCAGTGTCATTCCTTTCCCATCCCAATCCCCACCCCTGGGGCCACTCGATCCCCATTACTATTTCATCCTATTCCCAGGGCACCCCATCCTTATTCTTACACGTTCATTTTCACCCTCACTTCCTCCAGGGTGAAAACTGAGGAAGATTCATGAAGAACGCTAAAAGTTTGGAGAAATGTTAGGAACTATCAAGGTTGATAGTCCCTCTATACAAAATTTCCTCCCCAGGTTCCAAGTATAAACTTCAAAAGAAGTCACTCAAGTTAGATTTCAGATAGAACTTCTCCACCATTCAAGGTGATTACAGGGACTGGAATGCAGACAGAGTAGGAGGGAAGTAGAGCAGTTCTGAGGGAGACACAAGGACAAAAACACGAAGAGAAGATAAGGTGATGTCAGAGACCAGAAGAGACAAGAGTAACAAATTGGGAGTAACAGATCTCAAGTCCAGTTCATCGGAACCTCTCTCCTGTTCTTCCCACTCTCCCCACAGGTCAGATTTTGCCACAGATACTTAGAGAAGGGGAAAGGTGTGGTCTGCCCCTTCATTCAATCCTTTATCTGTTCACTGTTGCTTTTTTATTCAAATGAAGCAGGAGAATGGAGCTGGAAATGGACAATTATCTCTGATTCACCTGGCTGCAGAGAAGATCCTCTTTAGGATGGAAAGGAAGAAGGGTGGGGTGTGATGGAGATGTGAACAGAGGGGCAACTGTAATGATGATGATGATGGGTTGATGATTAGGAGACTAGAGTTTTCAATTACACTGAATGACCGGAAGCTAATGCGCTTGCTCATGACTTTGTTAAGGCACTGGAAAGAGAAGTGTGACAAGTGATTTTCTAATCACTATTAGAAAAGCCAGTCACCTGCTGTGAAAATTAGTAAAGGGAAATCTCCTTTAGAATGGAGTTGGGAGGCCAGAAGGGGGCGCTCTCACTTCCTCCCACTCACCAGAGCAGGAGTCTGTGGCAGTCAAGGGCAGACCCAGCAGGGAGAGGTGCACCTTGCAAGTTCACTACTTTAGCTCCTCCTACCCTGACCAACAGCGCAGCCAATGAGAGACTGTCCCAACTCAGCCAATGAAGAACCATATACTCTGAACTCCCATTTTATTCTGGTGGACTTCCTTTCCTCTGTAAGAATGTTCCTCCGTTTTGTTCTCTGGCCTTGCCTGCGGTTGTACGGTAGCTTGTTTGTTCCTGATTGCAGTTCTCTGCTATTCCCAAAGAAACCCATTTTCCCCTGGTAAAATAACTGGCAGATTGATTGACTGATTGATTGTAGGTGCCATGCCGTGGAGCCCAGCACGGGGCTTGAACTCATGCCCTTTAGATCAAGACCTGATCTGAGATCAAGAGGTGGGCATTTAACCGACTGAGCCACCCAGCCACCCCCTGGCAGTTTTATTTTTAAGGTTAATACTGCAGTTTAGGGCCTCTTTTCCCAAGAGGCTGTGTGCTCTCCTGACCTTACCTAATAGTGAGCTTGGAGGTTTCAATGGTCAGATAAACCTATCCTAAGAAAGCCTTGCTCAGAGATTCTGAAAGTTTTCTTCCCTTAATTAGTGCTGGGAATTCAGCCTTGGAAGGTCTGCCCGGTTGCCTCCTATTAGGATTAGCAGTAGAAACGCATGGGTTCAGCCTAATCATGTATTTTCATGACTGCTGGAGTGAACCCTAGGAGGCCTTGTGACTCCACTTTTGCTCTTTTTCTTTTCTTTTTTCCTTCTGATTCTTTGTTTTTGTTTCTGGTTATTGGCAGGGTCAGTTCCTCTACGACTTGTTTAGCTTATTCTGGGGATCCTTCCCTTCCCAGAGCTGGTCCAGGAACAGAAGGAATCAGGCCACCAGACCAGGCTGGACTGCACTGCTGAGAACATAGTGTGTACAGAAGAGCCCAGTGGTGCAGAAGTGGTTCAGTTTTCCCCACGGGAAGCAGTGATGGTCAGGAATCTGGTTTTATGGTTTGACCGTTGGTGGTCTCTGCCAGGTGAGTGATGAGCTCTTTCTGTCAGGTGAGAGATGACAGAGAATCCAGTTTGTTGGTTTTGTTGGTCTTGATACCATTTGTGAGATCAGATCACTTAAAATATTTCATGCCCAATGGACAAGGGAAGGGCCCTTTGAGATGGGGACTGGTGAGTCATTGTGGTTCTGTGTCTGCTCAGACTAGTGACAGGTAAAACGGAACCGGCAAACTCTGGATATCTTCAGCCCTGCAAATGAGAAAAGCTTTAAATCTCATTGTGCGGGTGTAGGATGTTTTCCCACAGCTTAAGGGCATGAGCAAATTAGATTTTAAAGAATCTCAAATTAAAGGACATTTATTCTGATTGGTTCATAGAGACTAACAAGAGCTTATATAAATCCAATATTGCTCAAACCACCTGAAAACAAAGAAGCTGAACTTCTAATACTATAAATGGGTTAAGCAAAACCTTTTCTCCTAGAAACTGGTACCTTGGAAGCAATTTTATGCAAAATCCAAGTTTATGCAATTAAGCAAGGTTGAATGCCGGACAAGTCAGACTGACCTGAAATTTTACCTTAAAAAAAAAATTTGTCTTAAAAAAATTGTCTTTTTCCTGATTTTTACCGGTGTAGAGTAGAATACAAACATACATTTTAGTTAGTTAGTTTTGTTTTTTTTTTTTTAAGAATTTGAGAGGGGGCGCCTGGGTGGCTCAGTGGGTTAAGGCCTCTGCCTTCCGCTTGGGTGGTAATCTTGGGGTCCTGGGATCGAGCCCCGCCTCGGGCTCTCTGCTCAGCGGGGAGCCTGCTTCCCCCTCTCTCTGCCTGCCTCTGCCTGCTTGTGATCTCCGTCAAATAAATAAATAAATAAAATCTAAAAAAAAAAAAAAAAAAGAATTTGAGAGAGGAAGAGTAGGGGAGGGGCAGAGGGAGAGAATCAGAGCGGGAGCTCCATGCCAGGTTCAATCCCATGACCCCAAAATCATGACTGAAGCCAAAACCAAGAGTTGAATGCTGAAACGACTGAGCCACCCAGGCGCCCCTAATTTATTTGATTTTTAAGATTCATTTTTGTTTCCTCGTGAAGAGAATTGGTGAGCTGAACATTCGAAGACACAATATACTCCTCTGCCACTTTTGCTTCTGGAATAGCCTCAATCATCCTTATTATAACCTTTACCGAAGTATCCAAGGTCTGTTTCAGAGAGAGAACAACGGGGGTAGAACACTGAGAACCCTCTATCGCTTACAAATAATGCAGGATATTGGGAAGAAAGGCAGGCAGGGACAAGTCCCCCCCACCAAAAGGAAACTACCCTTTCAAGGAAAAAGACCCCATCCTGCTATTTACATCACCCTGGAAGGAGGTGTTTCCCACATGAACAACTACCTGATAGGTCAATGAGCACGTGGACACTAACCTGATTGGGTGACTAATGCGTGGAGAGTTGATCAGATTAAAACAGCCTGCCAGCACTCTCGGAAAAACCCGCAGGGGGCGCCTGAGTGGCTCAGTAGGTTAAGCATCAGCCTTCCGCTCCAGTCACAAACTCTGGATTGTGGTATCGAGTCCCGCATTGGGCTCCCTGCTCAGCGGGGAGTCTGTTTCTCCCTCTCCCTTTGTCCCTCCCTCTACTCGTGCTCTTTGACTTACTCTCTCTCTCAAATAAATAAATAAAATCTTTTGGGGCGCCTGGGTGGCTCAGTGGGTTAAGCCTCTGCCTTCCGCTCAGGTCATGATCTCAGGGTCCTGGGATCGAGTCCCACATCGGGCTCTCTGCTCAGCAGGGAGCCTGCTTCCTCCTCTCTCTCTCTCTCTCTCTCTCTCTGCCTGCCTCTCTGCCTACTTGTGATCTCTCTCTCTGTCAAGTAAATAAAGAAAATCTTAAAAAAAAAAATAAATAAATAAATAAATAAAATCTTTTTTAAAAATCCCCAAATCCGTTGACTTACCAGAGGGCAACTCTCTCTGGTCCCCTCCCCTTCTTTGGAGGCTTGGTACTATTGTTCAATAAACTTTGCTGCCCAGCACTTTTCGTCTGGTCTACCTCTCATTCTTCGAAGCGGCCTGACCAAGAACTGTGGGCACTTAGGAAAAGACATCCTTAAGAATTTTATCAAATTCTTTTAGATTCCTGGACCCAATTCCAGTGTGTGTGTGTGTGCACGCGCGCCTGCCTGTGTGGCAGCTTCCCCAAACCAACAAGGAATTCTTGGTCACCAGCAGGGGGTCCAAAAATTCAACTGCATTCTGGCACTATCTCCCCAGAGGTAGCATCAGATTCCACAGATGAAGGGTTTAGTCCTACAAGATTGTCCCTACCACCCCAACCTCAGAGGCCAGTGCCAAGTCCAGAGTGTCCCCTATACTTTTGACAGACTGGCTATAAATCAGAGGTCCCACGACCTCTTCCTTGGGTTCAATTAATTTGCTAGAATGGCTCACAGAACTTCGAGGAAAGCATTTTACTCACTAGATCACCAGTTTATTGTAAAAAGGATAGAACTCAGGACCAGCCAGTTGGAAAAGATGCATGGGCTGAGCTTTCATACTTTTCCCAAACATCCATGTGTTCAACCCAGAAGCTCTCTAAGCCCAGTCCTTCTGGGGTTCTATGGAGGATTTATTATATAGGCATAAGGGATCAAAAGAGTAACTGAGTCAACCTCCAGGCCCTGTCCCCTCCCGAGAGGTCAGGGGGATGGGACTGAAAGTTCCATCCCACTAATCACATGGCTGGTTCCTCTGAGAACCAGCCCCCATCCTTAGGTGCTCTAGGGGCTTTCCAAAAGCTGCTTCATTAGCATAACAAAAGATACATTTATCACTCCCTTCAGTGAAGAAATTCCAAGGGTTTTAAGACCTCCTGGCCAGAAACCAAATATATATATTTCTTACTATAAATCACAATATCACACAGACCAACAGAGTTTATAAGAACACATGCTGCTTGATGTAAATGAATCAGGCCAAACACTGTAAGGCCAGAGTTTTGTGATGATTGAGAGTGATCTTTGGAGAGTAGTTATGATCACAGCAGGGGACTATTAAGAAAAATTACATAAAATTGGTAATAAGGCAAAAGGATGACTATATGTCCTTTTTTAAAAGTTTTTCTTAAAACTTATTTTGAAATAATTTTCAATTTTCAGAGAGTTTCAGTGACAGCACAGAGCGTTCTCATATGCCTGTCACCAGCATCTCACAAAGTTAATATCTTATGTAACCAGGTACACTTTTTTTTTTAAGTTTCTTAAAGTTAGTATTTTATTCTTGAAAGCTATCATGGTAAAAAGTTCAGTTCTTCCTCAAGCTTTTCTTTCATTTACTGATTATATTACCCTTTTTAAAAAAATTATATTACTTCATGTTTGTATAATTTCATTTAAATTCATATTGCTCTAATATTTATTATTCTATTTATAAATCCAGAAAACTTTATTAATCCCTTTAAGGTGGCTTTTACAATTCCATTACATTTCATTAAGTTTTAACTGCACATATAGAATGTGATACTCAGTTATCTTTTCTTGATTGGTTTTTCTAAGGGTTGATCAATTCTGTTTTTTGAAAAAGTTTATTTATTTAAGCAATCTCTAGACCCCACATGGGGTTCAAACTCACAACCCCGAAATCAAGAGTCCCGTGTTTCACTGGCTGAACCAGCGAGGCACCCAGAATTGATCAATTTTATTAATCATTTCAAAATGACAATTTGGGCTTGTTGCTTTCCTTTGTTTTATGCTCATTTTCTGTTTCATTATTTCGGCCTTTTTCATTATTTCTTTTCTTCAACTTTCTATTTTTTTCCTAGCTTTATTGAAATACAATTGACACACCATATTGTGTAAAGTTTCTTGTATACAACCTGATATTTGATACCCACATTTATTGCAAAATGATTACAACCACTGCATTAACATTCCCATCACCTCACCTAATTACATTTTCGTGCACATGTCTGTGATGAAAACGTAAAGATTTACTTTCTGAGCAAACTTTAAATGTATAATTAGCTATTGTTAACTATAGTCACCATGCTGTACATTAGATCCCCAGAACACACTCATCCTATAACTGAAACTTTGTACCCTTTGACTGACTTCTCTCCATTTCTCTCCACCCACCCCATCCACCCAAGGCCCTGGCAACCACCATTCTACTGTTACTGAGTTCAGCTTTTGTAGA
The DNA here is from genome assembly GCF_002288905.1 of Enhydra lutris kenyoni. Taxonomy (NCBI): domain Eukaryota; kingdom Metazoa; phylum Chordata; class Mammalia; order Carnivora; family Mustelidae; genus Enhydra; species Enhydra lutris. The sequence goes on from NW_019154093.1 coordinate 14,262,795, forward strand.
TTCCACATATAAATGAGATCATATGTTATTTGCCTTTCTAGGTCTGACTTATTTCACTTAGCAGAATGCCCTCAAGGTCCAGCCATGTTGCAAATGGCAGGATTTCCTTTTTATGGCTGAATAATATACATAATATATACAATGTTACATAATAATAAATTACATGTAACAATATACATAATAATATATATACACTATATGATATATATGCGTGTGTGTTTACTGTGTATTGTGTATTGTTGGATGGAATGCTTTGCATATGTCTGTTGGTCCCATTTGGTATAAAGTGTAGTTTAAGTCCAATCTTTACTTACTGATTTTCTGTCTGGAGGGTCTTTCCATTGTTGAAAGTGGGGTATCGAATTCTCCCACGATAATATTGTTGCCTATTTCTCCCTTCAGATCTGTTGGTATTTGCTTCGTATATGTTAGGTGCTCCAATGTTAGATGCATGTATTTTTATAACTGTTATATTTGTTGATGAGTTGGCTCCTTTATCATCATATAATGACCGTCTTTACCTCGTGTTACAGCTTTTTTTTTTCTATTGAAGTTTAGATATTTATTTTTTAGTAATCTCTACACCCAACTTGGGGCTCAAAGTCACAACCCCTCTTGTTACAGCTTTATTTATTTATTTTCATTTAAATGTTGTTCGTTAACATACAGGGCAATATTGGTTTCTGGAGTAGAAATCAGTGATTCATCACTACAGCCAACACTTAGTGCTCATCACAAGGGCCGTCTTTAATTCCCATCCCCCATCTAGTCCATCCCCCATTCATCTCCCTCTTGATTGAGGTCTACTTTGTCTGATACTGTAGAGCTACCCTGCCCTCTTTCGGTTTCCATTTTTGTGGAATATCTCTAGTCATCTCTTCCTCTCCCTGTTGAGCAGAGAGCCTGATGTGGGGCTTGATCCCAGGACCCTGGGATCACGACCTGAGCTGAAGGCAGAGGCTTTAAACCACTGAGCCATCCAAACGCCCAAGCCTACACACGTGTTTAAAGCTGATGTGAGTCTCTTGAAGACAGTGTATCTTGGGTCTTATTTTTTTTATCCATTCAGAAACCCTATGTCTTTTGACTGGAGAAATCAATCTATTTGCATTTAAAGTGATTATCCATAGATAAGAACTTAATAAGGTCATCTTATTGTTTTCTGGCCTTTTGTTCCTTCCTCTCTTGCTGTCCTCCTTTGTGAATTGATGATCTTTTTATGCAGTGGTATGCTTGATTCCCTTTTCCTTTGTGTACCTACCATAGGTTTTTGCTTTTGGGTTACCATGAAGCTTACACAAAACATCTTACAGATATAACAACCTGTTTTATACAGATAACAATTGAACTTGGGGTGCCTGGGTGGCTCAGAGGGTTAAGCCTCTGCCTTCGGCTCAGGTCATGGTCTCAGGGTCCCGCGACAGAGCCCCGCATCAGGCTCCCTGGGCTTCCCCCTCTCTCTCTGCCTGCCTCTCTGCCTACTTGTGATCTCTCTCTCTGTGTCAAATAAGTAAATAAAATCTAAAAACAAACAAACAAATAATTGAACTTTGATTCCACACATAGACTCTACTCCTTACTCCTTCACTATGTTTTGACGTCTCAACTCATCTCTTTTTATATTGTGTATTAACAAATGATTGTGGCTCTGATTAATTTTTAATATTCTAACCTTTCTACCAAATTAAGTGTTAATACACCGCCATATCACAGTATTAGAGTGTTCTGAGTTTGACTGTATGCTTACCTTTACCAGTGAGATTTATACTTTCAGAAGTTTTCATGTTGCTCGTTAGTCTCCTTTCATTTCAGCTTGAAGAATTTCCTTTAGCATTTCATGTGAGGCGGGCTTACAATTTTAATTCCCTGGGCTACCTACATTAACTTGTTTGATCTCTGTCTTAGTAGGTTGGGCTGCTATGATGAAGTCCCCTGGATTGGGTGGCTTATGAAGAACTACAAATTCTTTGTCACAGTTCCGAGGGCTGCATGTCTGAGGTCAGGGTGCCTACACAGGCAGGTGCTGGTGACATCCTCTTCTGTGTCACAGACCGCCAGCTTCTCAGTGCAGACTTTCAAGGCCAGAAACAGAGTGAGGGAGCCGGCTGGAGGACCTTCTATAAGGGCACTAATCCCATCCATGAGGGTTCCAGCCTCATGACCTAATCTCCCCCCAAAACCTCCACCTCCTAATACCATCACCTTTCAACACATGAATTTTGGGGGAGGTCACAAACATTTAGCCTGTAGAAGTGTCTCCTTTAGCAAACGTACTGAAGTATCCCCTGCCTATGAAATTACGTAAATCCTCGTTCCTTAAATGCTCTTTGAATCAGCTTTCCCAACCTTCTGATTAACCAGTTAACTTTTTAGAAATTCTACTTGGAAAATAATTTTTTTAAAAAAATTCTACTTTAGCAGAATTAGCATCAATCTGGGGTTGAGAGTTGAAATGACATTCCTGAGAAATTAAGATATGCTTTATAGTTACATAATTTGACAATTCAGAAAGCCCTCCTAGTCTTTTTTCCTTTCTCAGAAAAAAAAAAAACCAAAAACCCCACCACATTAAAACATATAGAGAATAATATAATAATGAGTACCAATGTACTTGGCTTCCAGGTTTGTCAAATCTTAGCATCTATGATATTCGCTCCAGATACATTATTTTTCTAGTTTAAATCAATTAATTAAATATAGTGTATTACCAGTTTCAGAGGTAGAGTTTGGTGATTCATCAGTTGCATGTAACACCCAGTGCTCATTACATCATGTGCCCTACTTAATGCCAGTCACCCAATTACCCCATCCCCCCACCCACCTCCTTTTCAGCAACCCTCCGTTTGTTTCCTAGAGTTAAGAGTCTCTTGTGGTTTGTCTCCTTCTCTCCTCTCTTTTTCTTATTGTTTTTAAAGATTTTTATTTATTTATCTGACAGAGAGAGAGATCACAAGTAGGCAGAGAGGCAGGCAGAGAGAGAGGGGGAAGCAGGCTCCCCACCGAGCAGAGAGCCCAATGTGGGGCTTGATCCCAGGACTCCAAGATCACGACCTGAGCCAAAAGCAGGAGCCCAATGCGGGGCTTGATCCCAGGACTCCAAGATCACGACCTGAGCCAAAAGCAGAGGACCAACCCACTGAGCCACCCAGGTGCCCCTGTCTTATTTTATTTTTCCCTCTCTTTCCCTATACTCCTCTGTTTTGTTTCTTAAATTCCACATACGAGTGAAATCATACAATAATCATTTTTCTCTGATTGACTTATTCCACTTAACATAGTACCCTCTAGTTCCATCCACGTTGTTGCAAATGGTAAGATTTCATTTTTGATGGCTGAGTAATATTCCGTGGTCTATATACACCACATCTTCTTTATCCATTCCTCTGTCGATGGACATTCCCCCAGATTCCTTTAAAGAGGAAGAAACAGTACCCACATTTTTGAAATTCCATCACTACTTCTCTTGGATCTGCTTCCTTACTCTCTCCTCCTTCCTGCTCTGAGAAACCACTATCTTAAATTGGGTATTTTTCATTCTTGTGAATGTTTTTATATCTTTATTACATATGTATGTGTCCATAAGCCATATCTAGTATTATTTGTATGGTTTGAAACTATGTATAAATGTTATCCTATTGCATTAACTCATTTTTATCTTTTATCCCAGGGTCCTGGGATCGAGCCCTGCATCAGGCTCCCTGCTTGGTGGGAAGCCTGCTTCTCCCTCTCCCTCTCCTCCCCCTGCTTGTTTTCCCTCTCTTGCTGTGTCTCTCTCTCTGTCAAATAAATAAGTAAAATCTTTAAAAAAAAAAGAAAAAAGAAAGAAAGAAAACTTGCTTTCTTTTTTTTTGCGCTTAAATTTTACAAATAAACTATCTGGGAGTCATTTAAATTTCAGGAGAGTTGCAAAGGTAGTCAGAGAGTTACTGTAAACTGCTCACTCAGCTTCTTGCAATGTTAGCGTCATACCTAACAGTGATACATCTGTCAAAGCTAAGAACAAATACTGGTAAAATCCTACTAAGGAAATTATAGACTTTATACAGATTTCACCAGTTTTTCCACTAATGTCCTTTTCCTGTTCTAGATCCAACCCAGGACACATTACATTTAGTAGATTGTGTTTTTGAGATTTATGATGATGCCTGGCATTCTTATTCATTGTGCTTGAAGTTAGAATTCCACTTTTGACTGTAACACAATGTGTGTGTGGTTTTTTTACTAAGATTTTATTTATTTATTTGACAGACAGAGATCACAAGTAGGCAGAGAGGCAGGCAGAAAGAGGGGGAAGCAGGCTCCCTGCTGAGCAGAGAGCCTGACATGGGCTTGATTCCAGGACTCTGGGATCATGACCTAAGCTGAAGGCAGAGGCTTTAACCCACTGAGCCACCCAGGCACCCCATGTGTGTGTTTTGTTGTTGTTGTTTGTTTGTTTGTTTGTTTTAAAGATTTTATTTATTTGACAGACAGAGATCACAAGCAGGCAGAGAGGCAGGCAGAGAGAGAGGGGGAAGCGGGCTCCCCGCTGTGAGCAGAGAGCCCGATGCGGGGCTGGATCCCAGGACCCTGGGACCACGACCCGAGCAGAAGGCAGAGGCCTCAACCCACTGAGCCACCCAGGCGCCCCCCCATGTGTGTGTTTTTAAAAAGATTTATTTATTTCAGAGAGAGAGAGAGAGAAAGAGAACCCAGGTGGCAGGGGCAGAGGAAAGAGAGAGAGAATCTCAAGCCAGCTCCCCCCTGAGTGCAGAGCCTGACGTGGGACTCCATTTCACGACCATGAGATCATGACCTGAGCAGAAACCAAGAGTTGGATGCTTCACTGACTGGGCAACCCAGGCACCCCACACAGTGTGTTTTTTATTCTCCTTTTGGTAGATATTTGGGTTATCTCCAAGTTTCTTTTGCTATTATAAACTGGTGCAATCCTTGTACCTTTGTCCATACCTTCTTTATACTGTCAGGAAGCAGAGAGAAAGCATCTTTCTGCAACTTACAATGAAGTCCAAGGCTGTACCTTTAAAATCTGGCTCTGAATTTCTTCTTGAGCCACCTCAGCACCCCCAGTCAGCCCTCCCGAGTTCACGGCTGAGTTCCGGCTCTCCTATGTTTTCTAATCTGCCTTGTGCTTTCCTGGTTCCCAGCCTTGCCTTTTCTCGTCTTCTTCACCGCCAGCCCCAGTGGTGCCTGTTAGAAGGCAGCACAGATTGAAAGTTGAACAGAGTTGGGCGCCTGGGTAGCTCAGTTGGTTAAACAACTGCTTTTGGCTCAGGTCATGATCTCGGAGTTCTGGGATCAAGTCCTGCATCGGGCTCCCAGCTCCACAGGGAGTCTGCTTCTCCCCTTTCATGCTCTCTCTCTCAAGTAAATAAATAAAAATCTAAAAAAAGAAAAAAAGAAAAAAGTCGAATAGGGTTATAAGTATGGTTTAAGGAACAATTTTGTTACTTGAAATGTGTGCACATGTGTTTTTTTTTTTTTTATTTTTTTGGTTTTTGTTTTTTTTATAGTCGCACAGACTAAAACCACACAGAGACGTGTGAAAGTGAAGGTAGAGAAGAGGGAGGCTGGCGTGCCCTGCCGAGGTGGCTATGAGGGCAGCACCAAAGGAGCGTGTTCAACCAAACAGAAGGGAAACCCAGAGAGTGGGAACCATGGACAAGTGCCTTTATGGGTGTCAGGATGGAGTACCCAAGCAAAAGGCAGGAGGGGACGTCATTGGTGTGTTTGAATGCCATTAGTCACAGTCAGGGCAGGGCAAAGAGGGGACTTGTAGCAGAGACCACACTTTCACACTGGTGTTCGGGGGCTCACAGGCTGTTTGTGGGGCTGTTGGGGCAGCAGGAAAATAAGAAGTTTTAAACACTTATAATCCAGTAAGGAGGGTGTGGGCTTAGAATAAAATGGGCTCAGGCTCTTACCTAACAAGCTCTCTATTTGACCGAGAGTTGCTCATCGCGTCCATGTGTCAGACACGGTGCCACGCACCCAGAGGTCTCTGTAGCCACTTCTCTTCCTATTCTATATTCTAACGGCTTCGACTCGGAAATCTGCACTCTCCAGCTTTGACTTTGTGTCCTGAGTTTCTAACCCGTATCTCTAACTGCTTTCTGGGCATCCTCATGTGGCCATCTCATAGGTAGCCTCAAAGTCAATCTGGTCAAATACGAATTTGTTATCTGTAAAATGTCCGGAATCTGCTCCTCTTTCAATGCCCCCCATAATCTTAGGGAATGGCCTCAGCAACCACCCAGAACTGAAGGTAAACACCTGGGAGTTTCCCTTGATGCCCCCTGTTCTTCCCCAGCATCAACCCAATGCAGCACCAAGTTCTGTTCATTCCATTATCTTAGGGTAGACACATTTGTCAAGTGCATTCATTTATCCTTCACTTTTGCAGCTACTCAATGCCTTTCTATGCCAGAACCCATGGAAATAAAAATAAACCAGTGCTTCTCAATCTGTCTTGGTGAGGGAACTTTTTCTCACCCCTAATCAGTCAGGATGGATTCTTTTCTAAAACACAGTGAAAACTAATTACTAGGAAAATAAAATGAAAAAAAGGACATACACAAGACAAGTCCCAGTTTTTCATCATTGGATTCAACACACAAAAATAACTGGCCACATAACTAGAAGAATTTTAAACATTTCGCTCAATTTTTGTCCGTATCTCGTTGCAGGACTGGTTAAGTCTGCAAACTGGTGTCATCCATGGCCTGCCTGCACTTTGAGGAGCACTGAGAGGCAAACACGGAATAGGGTGTGTATATGTAAGCCTCAGAGTGGGCGGGGAGAAGGCAGAAAAGGAAGATTCTTTTTTAATTTTTATTTATTTATTTATTTTTTTAATGTTTTATTTATTTATTTGACAGACAGAGATCACAAGTAGGCAGAGAGGCAGGCAGAGAGAGGAGGAAGCAGGCTCTCCGCTGAGCAGAGAGCCCGATGCGGGGCTCGATCCCATGACCCTGGGATCATGACCTGAGCAGAAAGCAGAGGCTTAAGAACTGAGCCACCCCAGTACCCCTAAAGATTTTATTTTTAAGTAATCTCTATACCCAACATGGAGCTTGAATTTAAAACCTGGAGATCAAGAGTCCCATGGTCTTCTGACTGAGCCCTCCAGGCACCCCTCAGGAGAATCAGGAAAATTAAATAACACATTCCAAAATCTCAGAACCAGAGCCATCACTAGGATTAAAACCCAGGCCCTGACTCCAGACTTCACGTCTTAACCAGATGATGCATTCAGAAAATTTTCCTGATTTTTATTTTGTTGAAAATGACTCGTTTTTATTTAAAGCACAAAAAATGAGATATAACATGTATACTTGTACATGGAGAAAAAGATTCCACCGAGTATACAAAATGTTGATCACTGCCATGTATATACATATACACACAATGGAATATTATTCAGCTGTAGTAAAAAAAGAAGGAAATCTTGCCATTTGTGACAACATAGATGGACCCTGAAGGCAGTTTGTATGTCAAATAAGTCAGGCAGAGAAAGACAAATATGGTATCAGTTATATCCTAAGCAAAAAGCAAAACAAGGCACTGAACTCATAGATAGAACAGACTGTGGTCGTCAGAAGTTTGGGGGAGGCCGGTGAGGAGGAGAGGGGTGGGCAAAGTGGGTGAAGATAGTCAAAGGTACACAATTCCAGCTATAAGATAAATAAGTCCTGGGATGTAATGTACAGCATGGTGACAGTAGTTAATAATACTGTATTGTATACCACAAAGTTGCTGAGAGAAGAAAAGGATTATAATGGTGGTGATGGATGTTAATTACACTTATTGTGGTAATCATTCCATGATATATACACATATCAAATCCTTATGTTGTACACCTGAAACTAATATAATGTTAAATGTCAATTAAATCTCAATACAAAAATAAAGAAAAAAACCATGAAAATCATGTACTAGCATATATTTACTACAGACCTTTTTGTAAAGATTTTATTTATTTATTTATTTGGGGGGTGTGGAGAGGAGGAGCAGAGAGAGAGGGACAAGCAAACTGAGCTGAGCACAGATCCGGGCACAGGGCCCCATCTCACGACCCCGAAATCATGACCCGAGCCGAAACCAAGAGTCAGATGTTTAACCGACTGAGCCACCTAGGTGCCCCTTTTGGAAGTTAATTCAGAGAGTGCTCAGTTGTGCTTGGAACTCACTTTAGGCATGGGTCATGTCTCTAACACGTGTGGTATTAGATATGCCTGTGTTCACACAGTAGCTTCAACAGCTTTACAGTGATTGATTATAAAGGCAAAGAAACAGAACTTGATTTACCTCCATTCTGTCCTTCAGCGCAGCCAGTTGGAGTTAGGTGTTAAAATTTAGAACAGTGAAACAATGCAAATGAGAGGCAAAATACTTCTGTTTAGTTAAGTGCGAATTTTTCTTTTAACTTTATTTATTTGAGGAGGGGAAATACAAGCAGGGGGGAACAGCATACAGAGAGGGAGAAGCAGACTCCCTGCTGAGCAGAGAGCCCATCTCATCTCAGGGCTCAATTCCAGGACCCTGGGACCATGACCTGAGCCGAAGGCAGACAGACGCCCAACTCACTGAGGCACCCAGGCGCCCCTGGTTAAAGACAAATTTTAATTCCCAGACGAAATGTTTGACTGAATTGAAATCACACTTTTAAAATGGAAATTTATTTTTAAAAAGTCTTAGCTGTTTTAAAATGAAAGATGAATCAGGAAAGTAAATGTTACATCAGTGGTACAATTTAGCAGTTTTGGTTTTATTAAAATCATTTGTTAGTTACTGAATGATCACTTACATAAGGTCTCAGATTGTAGTGAGAGGATCAAAGTTCAAACAGGTTGATGTGAAAATGACTGATGTAAACAGTTTTACTTTTTTCATTTTTTTGGTACTGTAATACTAATTGTATGTACTTGCTTTACTGGTAAGAATATGCATACAAGGTTTGTAAAAGAAAATTTTCACTCCTATATTTCTTTTCTGCACATTCTTTTCATTTCTTGATCACTTGAAAATATGAAATTTGAAAAAAAAATAGTAAAATAAATTAATTTTAAAATAGTTAATTAATGGGGTACCTGGGTGGCTCAGTGGGTTAAGCCTCTGCCTTCGGCTCAGGTCATGATCCCAGGGTCCTGGGATCGAGCCCTGCATCGGGCTCTCTGCTTGGTGGGGAGCCTGCCCCCCCCCCCCCCCCCCCCCCCCCCCCCCCCCCC
>NW_019154093.1:14272124-14311131 GCF_002288905.1 Enhydra lutris kenyoni
CAGTGGGTTTAAGCCTCTGCCTTCAGCTCAGGTCATGATCCCAGGGTTCTGGGATCAAGCCCCGCATCGGGCTCTCTGCTTGGTGGGGAGCCTGCTCCCCGCCCCCCCGCCCCGCCCGTCTCTCTCTGCCTGCATCTCTGCCTACTTGTGATCTCTGCCTGTCAAATAAATAAATAAAATCTTAAAAAAATCTTTAAAAAGATAAAATAAAATATTTAATTAAATTAACTAAATAACAACTAATCAAATAATTTAAATTAATGAGAACTAATTATTAATGTTATTATTCATGAATAATAAATGGTTTAAATTAATAGTAATTAATTAATTTAATTTAAAAATAAAATAATTTTATCCTATAGAGGATAAGCAGTTAATAATCTGCTCCATGTATCAAATACGATTCATTCTGCAGGCACAGTCGAGATGCCATTAGTTTATGGAAACTGGGAGAGGCATCACCTGGGAGTCGGAGATGGTCCCAAAGGCAATGACACCCGAGCTGAGACCCAAGCAGGTGTTAGTGATAGAGGCACAGCCACTATTTCCCAAGGGCCTGCTCTCAGCCCCACCACGTACTAGTGGCTGGAAACACAAAGATACTCAAGACTCTTGTTACCCCACGTGTTACAAAAGAACAAAAGTCCCCCCTCTCACCAAAGTCCCGCTTGTCCATTTGTACTCTGTCTGGGTCCTGTCTTTACTTGAATTATCAACGTCGCTCCTATAATTAAACTACCTCCTTCAATATCAGTTTCTCTTTATTGGTGGATCCCTGTTCAGCCTCCTTGAATCCTCCTAACTACCACCTAATTTCTCTGCCCCCATTTATAGCAAAACCTCTCTCTCTCTCTCTCTCTCTCTCTCTCTCTCTCTCTATATATATATATATATATATATATATATATATATGTAAGTAAACTCTCTGGCCAATGTGGGGCTTGAACTCACAACTTCAAGACCAGTAGTCCCAGGATCCATCTGCTTTTGTCAGTCACCCATGACTTCCATCTTGTCAAGTCCTGGTTCTTATCTCAGCAACCTTTGATGTGGTGGCACAGTCCCTCTTTTGAATGCACACTTCTCTTGGCTTCCCGAAATATAATCTCCTGACTCCCCTACTTCTCCGTCTGTTACTTCTCAGTCTCCTTGGATGAACTTTCTGTTCTGCTGAAACTTACATGTAGGAGATGCTCAGATTCTGTCCCCAGTCCCTTTCTCTAACCAGCTCCTAGGTGATACCACTTACTCCAATGGTCTTATGAACACCGTCTCTGTGCTGTCAATGCCCAAATTTACATTTAAAACCCCAACCTCTCTCTGAGCACATTTAGTGGACCATCCAAAGTCAATATGCCTGAAATTGAGTTGTTTCAGCGGCCTCCAAATCTGCTCTTCTTCTCTTTCCATATTCCCAAACAGTGCAGTCACCACTCAGTTGCTCAAGCCAGTAATCTAGGGGTCATCTTTGATTCCTCATTTCCTCTCAGCCCTTTACCATTCCAATCCATTACCAAGTCCTTGACCTTTTCATTCTAAAATATCCTCTAATTGCTATCACCAGCGCCCACCAAATACTGACAGCTCCTTCTTGGAGAGCTCCTTTAGCTTGCTTGCTTTCTTTCTTCCTTTCTTTCTGTCTTTCTTTCTTTCTTTTTTTTTTTTTTTAAGATTTTATTTATTTATTTGACAGAGATCACAAGCAGGCAGAGAGGCAGGCAGAGGGGGCGGGGGGAAGCAGGCTCCCTGCTGAGCAGAGAGCCCGATGCGGGCTCGATCCCAGGACCCTGAGACCATGACCTGAGCCGAAGGCAGAGGCTTAACCCACTGAGCCACCCAGCCGCCCTCCTTTAGCTTTCTAACTGGTGTCCCTGCTTTGATCTCATATCCTATAATCCATAAACCTTAAAGAACCCCAATGATTATTTAAAAAACTTAGATCCTATTAATTTCCTGTTTAAAATCCTTCAGTGGCTTCCCATCACACTTTGAATGAAGTTCAAACTGCTGTCCATGGTCTCCAAGACCATCACCTATCATATCATTCCACTTTCCTCCACACTCACACAGTGGCTGTCCCACGGTCCCCCTGTGTTTCCTCCCGCAAGCCAAGCTCTCTTCTGCCTCAGATCTCTCCAGTCTTCCTATGGGGAGGTCCCTTTCAGGCACTCAGTGCTCAGCTCACTTTCTCCTATTTCATTTTCTCTGTGGCACTCGCCACCAAAGAATATCATATTAACTATTGACTTTATTATATTCACTTGTCCGCCCATTTCACATGAAAATTCCTTGAGAGTTAAGACCCTTGGTTCTGTCTTGTTTGCCATTATATCCCTAGTTCCGAAAAACAGTGCGACGCACAGGAGGTACTCAGTAAGTATTCTGGAATAAAGACACCGGCTAGGAAGGTCCCAGAATTTGGTTTATACACACAAGGGAGAGAGGTACCTGGTTTATAGCAGAGAAGATCCAGGCCTCTGGGAGCTTATGACAAGAACCCTGACCTGGTGGGGTGCTGGTTATGGTTCTCCTGTCTCCCGTACCCCTGTCTGTAGCTGCCTCCTGCCTCCTGCCCTGGTTTTTCCACTCTGAGGTCTCCAAGGCCTCTGAAACCTCAATGTTCTTACCCCCGCTCGGACCAAAAGGACCAAAAAGAGATGCTCAGACTGAAGGGCGAATGGGGTAAATCTGGTAGGGGTAGACTTTAGACACAAGGTGTGGTGACGGTTCGAGGTCCCCTGTTAGTGACCAGGCCGTGTCTGGGCAGGACCTGGGTGCCCCCTGCAGCGGGGCGGGGCGGCTGCTGATGGGTGGGTCTGTGGGTGCGGCCCTGGGCTCCGCCCCCCTGGCTGGTAGGAAGTAGAAGCTGAGCTAGGCAATTGTGATTGTGGCGTGGTGGTGGCGGGGCACTTGACCTGCGACGCCGAGCCGGAGCGTCTCAGCTGTGATCTGGTGTGGGCCTGGACCCGCACACGGTCCTGATGTGCAGCCCATCCCAGGCGGAGGTGGAGCGGGGGGCGGAGATGCTGAGACAGTGGCAGCCGGCTCAGCATCAGCTCGTACAGGTGAGTCCAGACGTCAGCCCCAGGGCCGGGCGTCGGGGGCGGGGGTGGAGGGAAGCAGAAATCTGAGGTATCAGAAGTGTGAGGGTAAGGGTGGGAAGGGGAGGGATGGGAGATCACGGACATAAATGATGTGTCGTTTATGCAATTAATATTCACCCAGCGTTAGCACCTATGCTGGGCTCCGGGGGTAAAGAGGGCCTGGGCGACGCCCTGTCGTACTTGACAGAAAGCCCTGGATACCTGAATGTCCAGGAAAGAAGACAGAGTTAGAAAGTCAGTAGGAAGCAAGCAGGGAGGAAAAAAATTAGTAAGTAGCAGGCCTTTGCCAAGACCTTGGGGTGAGCTTACTGTAGGATACTATGCTGTTATATTAATAAGTAGCTGAATGACTGGACACGTACAAATTACTATGAGGGAGAAGAACGGGGGCCACGGGAACAAATAGCAGAGGTCTTTGAGTTGATTTAGGAGGTTGGGAAGACTGCTGAGGATTTGGTCTGGACCTGGGGAACTGGCTGGGTGAAGGGTTTGCAGGGCCTGAGACCAGAGACAGGAAGGGAATCAGCCTTGGGAGGAAGTGAGAGATGGACTGAGAACTAAGGCCCAGAGAGTGATGGGAGAGTGGCCCAAGGGGAGGGAGGCGGGGATTCCCAGCCTTATGGGAGGTCCTGCAGGGCCAGAGCCCATAGCAGGCCTTGAGGAATTTAAATGTGATCAGTTGTGATTAGATTTGCGTTTTGTAAAGAGTACCCTGATAGGTGGGCAGAATTCCAGGTGATTGCTGGAAAGCTGCTGTGATGATCCAAGTGAGAACCAAAGTGGCAGCCTCATTAGGAAGGTGAGGGTGAACATAGAGAAAACCAAATAGATCTTGGACATGTTTTGGAGGTGGACACGGCAAAAACTGGTCATTAACTTGCATCTAGGCGGTGAAGGAGCCATCCGGGACACCTTACCAGATTTCTGGCCTGCACGGCTGGGCAAGAATAGTAACCTTTTGCGAGAGAGCAAAGGATGAGAAGAAACAGGCTTCTTTTTTACTCTTGGGTGGGGGGAGGGGACGAGTGAGGATGAGCTCGAGTTTTAGAACCAGTCCATTGACGGATGAGCCTTTGGGCTATCCACGTGGACTGAGCAGTAGGCAGCTGGAAGATTCCGGAGATCTCTGCCCTGGAGCTACTGGTTTAGATTAAGTGGAATATAAACCTAAATGGATCATTAGCATGAGAAAGATTGCCTGGAAAGTAGGCAGTACGGGAAACCTGTAGAGGTGGTTGAGGAGGAAGGAGAAAAACCAAGAAAGTGTGACAAAATGTGTTCCCAAGGCCACAGGAGGAAGACGTTTGAAGCAGAGTCAGTAGTCAGTAGTCTCAGGAGCTCCAGAGAGGTCAAGCAAGAAGGGGTCTGACAAGTGTTTGGATTTAGTGACACGAAGGTCATTGATGACCTTCATGAAAGCTGTTTTCTGTAGAGAAATGGGGGCCAAATCGAATTTGGGGGAATAACTAGGCAAGGTAGTGGTGAAGGTGTATATTTTAAGCATTTCCAAAGAAGTCTGCCTGTGAAGGATCATGAAAATAAAAGAGGGCCGTCACTGAGAGGGAGGAAAAGGGGGGCTGAGCGCCCCAGAAATACCCATCTGATAGACATTATCTGGAGCCTGTTATGTGCTTACTTTATGCGAGCTGCGTATAGTGGTGAATGAGACAGGTTCTCCCCGGCCCTTCTAGGGTGAAAGCAAATTATTTTCTTCCATGGTCAGAACATTTTCAAACCTACCAGAATTCTAGTTTCTTAATATCATCTTAAATGTAATTTGTTTTCAGATTTCCCTAGTTGTGCCTAAAATGTGCTTTACAATACTATGTCCAAACCAGGATCCAGTTTAAAACCACACTCCACATCTGGTTGTTCAGTCTCTTGAGTTTCTTTGAAATTAGAGTAGTTTTCTTTTTTCCTGACTTTGCATTTTTCATGATCCTGACTTTGGTCTTGTGGACTATTCTTCTTCTGGATTTATCACCTTGCATTCTCCAGGTATAATTTAGCTTGATCCTCCCTCTGGCTCTTGGATCCACTTTTAAACTGAACTTAGACCTTAAGCTTCATTGGATTCCTGGTTGTTGTTAAGAAGGTCTTATGGGTATGGTAGGCTCCGTCTTCATCAGAGATGAATCTGGATCCCCACGTTTGGGTCACACTAGGCTTGGCCCTTGAATTAAGTTAGTGAAAAGCCTGATTGATCTCTTGATTCAAACTTAACTTTTAGCCTTGTGGTCAGAAAGTAATCTGTGTAACATTATCTTGGATAGATCCAAATGCGCAGTTCCCCACCAATCAGTCACCTATTGGTGTCAACCAAATGTTAATTTTTCCTTAATCGAAAGTTTTATTAAGGGTTGTAAAATAATGATTTTCCAATTCTACCACTCCTTTTACATTTATTAGTCTGTGTTCTTCTGTAAAGTAGGATTTTTCTTAAACCATTGGACTCTTCTGGTGATTTTGAAATAAGTTTCCTACCAGAAAGAGATTAAAAAAAACGCTTAATTTTTACTTCAATTCACAATGTTCAAAGCTTCTGTTAAAACGAGTAGTCATTATTCTTTTCGATTCTCAAATTGTGACAAGTTTGGCCAGTGGGACCTTTTTTAGACATTTAAAGTGTGGTAAAATCTACATAACAAAAATATCATTATAACCATGTTTAAGTGTATAATTAGTGGTATTAGTCATACCACATTTCTGTGCGATCATCCCCACTATTAATCTCCACAACTTTTTTCATCTTCCATAATTGAAACTCTTTTATTTTTATTTTTTAAATTCAAATTTAATTAACATATGATGTATTATTTGTTTCAGGGGCTGTAATTCATCAGTCTTCTATAATACCCAGTGCTCATTACAACACGTACTGTCCCCAGTGTCCATCACCCGGTTCCCCCATCCCTCCATGTAGCAACCCTCAGTTTGTTTCCTTTAAGAGTCTCCCTGGGTGGCTCAGTGGGTTGAGGCCTCTGCCTTCAGCTTGGGTCTTGGGTCCAGGGTTCCAAGGTCCCAGGGTCCAGGTCCAGGGTCCTGGGATCGAGCCCTACAGTTGGGCTCTCTGCTCGGTGGGGGGCCTGCTTCCCCCTCTCTCTCTGCCTACTTGTGATCTCTCTCTGTCAAATAGATTAATAAAATCATTAAAAAAAAAAAAAAGGAGTCTCCTGCAGTTTTTCCCTCCCTTCTACTATGTTCCTCTGCCTTCCAAACTGAAACTCTTTAACCAATAAAAAGTAACTTCTCAGTTCCACCCTGCCCATCTCCCTGGCAGGAAATCACCATTCTACTTTGTCTCTTTGAATTTGACTTTCTTAAATATCTCATATGAATGGAAACATACATTTTTTTGGCCTTTTGTGACCAACTTATTTGACTTAGCTTAATGTCTTCCAGGCTCACTCATGTTGAAGTATGTATCAGAATTTCCTCTCTCTCTCTCTCTTTTTTTTTTTTTTTAAGGCTGAATAATATTCCATTGTAGGTATATGCCCCAGTTTGTTCATCCATTCATCTGCTGATAGATACTTTGGGTTGCTTCTACATTTTGGCTCCGATGAATTCTGCTGCCATGTATATGGGCATACAAATACCTGTTTCAGTCCCTGCTTTCAATTCTTGTAGGGAGATACCAGAAGTGGAATTGTTACATCATAAAGTAATTTTATTTTTAATTTGTTGAAGGGCTGTCATACTCTTTTCCATAGTGGCTGCACCATTTTTCATTGCTGCCATCAGTGCACGAGGGTTCTAATTTTTCCATGTCTTGCCATCACTTTGGGTTGTTTTTTTGTTTTTGGTAACAATCATTTTAAACGGGTGTGAAGTGGTATCACATTGTGGCTTTGGTTTGCATTTCCCTAATAGTTAGTTATGTTGAGCATCTTTCATTTGCTTATTGGACATTTCTATATCCTTGGAGAAAAGTCTAGTTAAGTCCCTTGCCCATTATTGAATTGGGTTGTTTGTTTTGGGTTAAGTTCTAGGAGCTCCCTATATCTTCCAGATATTAGTCTCCGTTAGATATGTGATTTGCAAACGTATTCTCCCCTTCTGCGGGTTGCCCTTATAACTCTGCTGGTGGTGTCTTTTGACGCACAAAAGATTTTAATTTGATGAAATTCAGCTTCTCTTTTCTTCTTCTGTTGCCATGCCTTTAGTGTCATATCCGAGAAATCATTGCCAAATCCAACGTCATGAAGCTTTCCCCCTATGTTTCCTTCTAAGAGTTATAGTTTAGCTCTTGTGTGGAGGTCTTTGATCCATTTTGAATCAATTTTCATATGTGGTATTAAGTAAAGGCCTTTCATTCTTTGGCATGTGGATATCCCGCTTTGCCAGCACCATTTATTGAAAAGGCTGTCCTTTCCCCCGTTGAACGATCTTGGCACCCTTGTTGAAAATCATTTGACCATATGTATGGGGGTTTATTTCTGGGCTCTATTCCTTTTGTTGATGAATAGGTCTATCCTCAATGCCAATATTACATTGTTTTGATGACTTAGCTTTGTAGTAAGTTTTGAAATCAGGAAGTATGAATTTTCCAATTTTGTTCTTTTTCAAGATTGTTTTTGGCTATTTGGGGTCCCTTGCAATTCCATATGAATGTTAGGGGGTAGATGATTCTTGCAAAAAAGGTATTTTGTAAGAGGTCGTATGGAATCTGTAGGTGGTTTTGCGTAGCATTGACATCATAACTATTAAAGTCTTCCAGTCCATGAACACTAAGATGTCTCTCCGTTTATTTTGTCTTTAATTTCTTTCAGTAATATTTTGTAGTTTTCAGTGATTAACTTAACCTCCTTGGTTATTTCTAAATATTTAATTCTTTTTTTTTTGATGCTATTATCCATTAAATTTATTTTGTAATTCCCTTTACAGATAGTTTATCATCAGTGTATAGAAACAACTGATTTTTGTGTATTGAATTTGAATCTTTTTTTATTTTTTAATTGATTTTTTTTAAAAGATTTTATTTATTTATTTGTCAGAGAGAGAGAGAGGGAGAGAGAGCAAGCACAGGCACACAGAATGGCAGGCAGAGGCAGAGGGAGAAGCAGGCTCCCTGATGAGCAAGGAGCCCGATGTGGGACTCGATCCCAGGACGCTGGGATCATGACCTGAGCCGAAGGCAGCCGCTTAACCAACTGAGCCACCCAGGCGTCCCATTTTTTAATTGATTTTTATTTTTATTTTTTTTAAGATTTTATTTACTTACTTATTTGTCAGAGAGAGAGCAAGACAGAGAGAGAGAGCACAGCAGGCAGAGTGCAGCAAGGCAGAAGCGGAGAGAGAAGCAGGCTCCCCGCCGAGCAAAGAGCCCGATGCAGGACTCGATCCCAGGACCCTGGAATCATGGCCTGAGCCGAAGGCAGTTGTTTAACCGACTGAGCCACCCAGACATCCCCCAATTTTTTTTTTTTTTTTTTAAAGTTTACTTAGTTAACTTACAGTACAATATTGGTTTCAGGAGAAGAATTCAGGGACACCTGGGTGTCTCAGTCGGTTAAACATCTGCCTTCAGCTCAGGTCATGATGCCAAGGTCCTGGAATCGGGTCCATGGTCATGCTCCTTGCTCAGTGGGGAGCCTACTTCTCCCTCTGCCTGCTCCTCCCCTTGCTTGTGTGCTCTTGCTCTCCCTATGACACATAAATAAAATCTTAAAAAAAAAAAGTAGAATTCAGTGATTCACTGGTATAACACCCAGGGCTCATCGCAAGTGCCCTCCTTAAGACCACCCATCTAGCCCATCCCCACCACCTCCCTGCCCTCAAACCTCAGTTTGTTCTGTATCATTAAGAATCTTTTATGGTCTGTTTCCCTCTCTCCTTTTTTCCCTGCTTCCCATTTGTTCACTGTTTTCTTTTTTTGTTGTTGTTCTTTAAAGATTGATTTTTGAGAGAGAGAGAGAGAGAGAGAGAGAGAGAGAACGAGCACTGGCAGGGGAGGAGTAGAGGGAGAGGGAGAAGTAGCCTCCCGACTGAGAAGGGAGCCTGATGTGGGGCTCCATCCCAGGACCCTGAGATCATGACCTGAACCAAAGCAGACACTTAACCAACTGAGCCACCCAGATGCCCTATTTTCTTTCTTAAATTCCATACATGAATGAGATCATATGGTAATTTGTCTTTCTTTGACTAATTTCATTTAGCGTAATACACTCTAGGTCCATCCACATCATTGCAAATGGCAGGATTTTTTTCTTTTCTTTTCCTTTTTCTTTCTTTAAGAGAGGAAGAGGGAGGTGGGGAAAAAGGCAGAGGGAGAGGGAGAGAGAGAATCTTAAGCAAGTTCCACACCCAGTGCAGAGACCCATATGGAGCCTGATCTCATGACCCTGAAGTCATGACCTGAGCTGAAGTTAAGAGTCAATCACTTAACTGACTGAGCCACACAGGTACCCCCAAGATTTCATTCTTTTTGATGGCTGAGTAATATTTCACTGTGTGATTGAGATAGATATATATCCCCCAATTTTGGCTGTTGTTGATAATGCTGGTATAAACATGGGGGTGCATGTACCCCTTTGAATCTGTATTTTGTGTACTTTGGGTGAATACCTAGTAGTGCAATTGCTGGGTCATAGGGTAGCTCTGTTTTTAACTTTTTGAGGAACCTCCATACTGTTCTCCAGAGTGGCTGTACCAGTTTGCATTCCCACAACAGTGCAAGAGGGTTTCCCTTTCTCTGCATCCTCGCCAACACCTGTTGTTTCTTCTGTTGTTAATTTTAGACATTCTGACAGGTGTGAGATGGTATCTCATCATGGTTTTGGTTTGTATTTCCCTGATGCTGAGTGATGGTGAGCATCTTTTAATGAGTCTGTTAGCCATCAGGATGTCTTCTTTGGAAAAGTATCTACTCATGCCTTGAATTTGAATCTTACTACTTATGGGGTGCCTGGGTGGTTCAGTTGGTTAAGTGTCTGACTCTTGGTTTCAGCTCGGTCATGATCCTCAGGGTCATGGGATGGAATCCTGAGTTGGGCTCCACACTCGGTGCAGTCTGCTTGAGATTATTTCCCTCTTCCTCTACCCCTCTCTGACACTCACATGTGTGTACTCACGCTCTCAAATAAACAAATAAATAACCTTTTATAAAATGACTCTTACTACTGCTGAATTTGTTAGTTCTAACAGGTGTATGTATAATCCTTAGGTTTTCCACATATATGATCATATCATCTGGGAACAGACAGTTTACTTCTTTTCCAATACAGATGCCTTTTGTTTTTATCTGATTGCTCTGGTTAGAACTTCCAATACAATGTGGAATAAAAATGGTCAAAGTGGGCATCCTTGTCTTATTGATCTTAAAGAGCCTTCAGTCTTTCATCATGAATATGCTATAAGCTAAGAGTTTTTCATAAATGCCTTTTATCAAATTGGAAGTTTCTTTCTATTCTTCGCTTTTTGAGAGTTTTCCTTAATCATGAAAGGGTATTGGATTGTTTCAAATGCTTTTTCTGCTTTCTCCCCCCTTTATTTTTTTTTTTTTTAAAGATTTTATTTATTTATTTGTCAGAGAGAGAGAGGGAGAGAGAGCAAGCACAGGCAGACAGAATGGCAGGCAGAGGCAGAGGGAGAAGCAGGCTCCCTGATGAGCAAGGAGCCGGATGTGGGACTCGATCCCAGGACGCTGGGATCATGACCTGAGCCGAAGGCAGCTGCTTAACCAACTGAGCCACCCAGGCGTCCCTCCCCCCTTTATTTTACTTTAATTTTCAGATGCTGAATCAGCCTTGTCTTCCTGGAATAAATTCCACTTGGTTATGTTGTATAATCTGATTAATACACTGGTGGATTTGGTTTGCTGAATTTTTTTTAAAGATTTTATTTATTTATTTGAGAGGGAGAGTGAGAGAGCATGAGAGGGGAGAAGATCAGAGGGAGAAGCAGACTCCCCATGGAGCTGGGAGCCCAATGCGGGACGCGATCCCGGGACTCCAGGATCGTGACCTGCACCAAAGGCAGTCACCCAACCAACTGAGCCACCCAGGCACCCCACTGAATTTTTTTTAAAATATTTATTTATTTATTTGACAGACAGAGATCACAAGGAGGCAGAGAGGCAGGCAGAGAGAGAGGAGGAAGCAGGCTCCCCGCCGAGCAGAGAGCCCAGTGCGGGGCTTGATCCCAGGACCCCGGGATCATGACCTGAGCCGAAGGCAGAGGCTTTAACCCACTGAGCCACCCAGGTGCCCCTGAATTTTTTTTTTTTTTTTAAAGATTTATTTATTTATTTATTTGACAGAGAGAGAGATCACAAGCAGGCAGAGAGGCAGGCAGAGAGAGAGGAGGAAGCAGGCTCCCCGCTGAGCAGAGAGCCTGATGCGGGGCTCAATCCCAGGACCCTGAGATCATGACCTGAGCCGAAGGCAGCGGCTTAACCCACTGAGCCACCCAGGCGCCCCTGAATTTTTTTTTTTTAAGGATTTTTTTGGTATCTGTATTCACGAAAGATGTTGGTCTGTTGTTTAGTTTACTTGTGATGTCTTTGTGTGGCTTTGGTATCAAGGCAGTGCCAGAATGAGGTAGCAAGTATTCCCTCTTCTTCAGTTTTTTGAAAGAATTTGAGAAGCATTGATATCCATCCTTCCTTAAATATTTAGAATTCACCATAAGCCATCAAGTTCAGGGTTTTTCTTTGTCCTAGAGGGTTTTGATTACTGATTCAGTCTCTTTACTAGTTATGGGTCTGTATGGATTTTCTACTTCTTCATGATTCAGTGTTGGTAGATTTTGGTCTTTTTAGGTATTTAGGTTATCCAAACTGTTGGAATGAAATTGTTCCTAGTACTCTCATAATCTTTTTTGTTTCTGTGAAATGGGTAGTAATGTCCTCACTTTCACATTTTTCTTGGCCAGTCTAGCTAAAGGTTTGGCAATTTGTTAATCTCTCCAAAGAACCAGTTCTTGGTTTCATTGATATTTTTTCTAATATTTCATCTCTTCTGCTAGCTTTGGGGTTAGTTTGTTCTTCTTTATTTTTAAGTTCCTTAAGGTGTAAAGCTAGATTGTTGATTTGAGCTTTTTTTTTATTATTATTATAAGCATTTACAGCTACAAATTCCCTCTTGGGAGGGAAAATGTATAGAATATTTCCTATTTAAATTCATCATTATTTTTACGTAATTTATTCTGATTTTAAATTAATTAACTAATTAATTATGAAAGATTTTATCTATTTATTTGACAGAGAGAGAAACAGTGAGAGAGGGAACACAAGTGGGGTTAGAGGGTGAGGGAGAAGCAGGCTTCCTGATGAACAGGGAGCACGTGGGGCTCAATCCCAGGACCCTGGGATCATGACCTGAGCCGAAGGCAAAAACTTAGCAACTGAGCCCCCGAGGTGCCTCTACTCTGATTTTTAAAATAGCATTTTTCACTTGTTGAAAATCCTGATCTCTTACAATATTATTTTGAAACTATTTTAATGAAAAATAACAAACAAAAGTGAATATAAGTGTACAGCCTAATGGATGATTACACAGTGAAGATCTATGAAACATTGCCACCACTGCAGAAGCCCCCTCCATGCCCCTTATCATTGTCTCCCCTGCTCCCCTCTAATAGAACTTGTACCTTATTATCTGGACATAACTTCTTTGAATTCCGCTATTTCTGTTCTGTGATGTTTCTGTAATTGGTGTAAAAGCCGGAATTGCTTTCTTAAGTTTGCTTTCTTTTTGTGTGTGTGCGTGAATGTTGCTCATTTTTCCTTGATCTGTGGCAACATTTTTTCCGGTCAATTTCTTTAAGATTTTATTTATTTATTTGAGAGAGAGAAAGAAAGCGAGAGAAGCAAGTGCCTGAGCCTGAGCTGGGGTGGGGGTGTGTGTGCAGAGGGAGAAGGAGAAGCAGTGGGGGAGGGACAGAGGGAGAAGATGCTGGGATCCATCCAAGGACCCCCTGGGATCATGACCTGACCTGAAGGCAGATGCTTAACCAACTGAGCCACCCAGGAGCCCTGATTTATTTTGTTCGTTTGTTTTGGTTTTTTTGAGATTGCAATATTCAATTTCTCTTGGTGTTTTAGTATCTTCTGTGGATACTGTATTTTTTACTTAGGTTTTGGTTTTCATATTTGAATGGATTGGTCTTTTCTGGACTGTCGCAGTGGAGGAATAGATGGGAAACTATTCATTAAGATAGTTTCAAAATAATATTGTGAGAAATCAGGATTTTCAGCAAGAGCTCTCTCTAATGCTACAGTGATGGACAGCTTTAAAAAGTTTTCTTGGTTCTCGTCCTGTTTCAAGAGGTTTTACTGCCCATCTCTTCTTTATTTCCCTTTACACCAGTCAGTCTTCCAGGAATACCGCCTCTTGACTTCCAAGCTAATCTCCTACCCTTGTTAAAAATCGTCCTCTTTTCCTCACCTCCTCTAGTGTTTGATCTCAGACTTGTCCACTGCAGTTCCAACTCAGCTCAGACCCTCTTCTGTAAGTAAATATTTGCAGATGCTTTCTAAGTTTGACTAGAGCCATGACCCATCTGAACAGTTCTTCCCACTCTTGTGTCTTTCTGCACTCAGGCCAATTTTGTATGTTCTTTCACCCTTACACTTAAAGATATCTTTGAAGGTCTTCTCAGAGTTTTACTGAAGCTATAGGCTATGGAATATTTTATTTGCTCTCTTGGTTCTTTTTTTGACATGAACATGACAAGGAGGAAAAATGGCATGTGTCCCATCCAGGCTTCCACTGTGCTCCTATCACCTAGACTTGCTTCTTAGAAAGTCCACCCAGGAGAATGGCCTGGTGCTGGGATAATTCAGGCAAAAGATTTTGGAGGCTGGATAAAGGAGATGGGAAAGAGGGATGGAGTTGGGAAGGAGGGACATGTGGAATTGGAATTTGAACTAGGGGTGAATTTCACTTCTCTCTCTTCAAGGATACTGAGAAGTCAATGTCCATCTTGGACATGTCTCCATCTCCTAGACGCAGTGGAGTGCATACCTCTTGGAATGATGGCACATCAGGCATTCACTACTTCCTTCCGTGCACAGAACTGGAGAGGATCCCTTTGGCCTTAGCTGAGGCTCCCAGGCAGAATGCAAGTGAAATGGGGCCACAGTTCAGTATGCTGCTGCCTGAGCATGGTGTGAGCTACTGCTCCCAAGTGACTCGCACACCTTCCCAGATGATTTACTGTGAGGGAATGTCTCCCTCCCAGCCAGGCATGGTGATTTTCAAGGGTCCCCAGATGATGCCCTTAGGAGAGCCCAGTACTCCAGGGGTGGCCATGACCTTTGGTAGGAATCTAAGGATGCCCCGCAGTGGGCCGCCAGTCTCAGCTCCCAGTGGAATCTCAGTGACATCCCACATCAATGTTCCATCAATGCCTTATTCTGGCCCCCCCACAGTACCTTCTAACAGAGACTCTTTAACACCTAAAATGTTACTGGTCCCAACCATGCCTTCTACTGAGGCCCAGGCAATGCTTCCTTCTTTGACTCAGATGTTGCCCCCTAAAGAACCCCATGACTTTAGGAGGAGCCCAGCTGGGTCCCCATCATTTCTGGCTTTAGAATCCCAGGACTCTCTCAGCCAGCCAGGCTCCCAGGAAGACCCCTTACCCAAGCAGCCCATGCATGCCCCACTGAAAGCAGAGTGGAACTCCAGGTCCCAGGAAAGGGCTTTCAGGAGGAGATCCCCGGTTTCAAGGCCTTACTGCTGCCAATATGAAAGCTGTGGAAAAGCTTATACTAAGCGCTCCCACCTTGTGAGTCACCAACGCAAACACACAGGTGAATGAGGTGTCAGATAGGTGGGGTAGGGTTGGGTGGGGTAGAGGAATCTCTGGGCTTTAGATTTGTGCTAGACCACTGGTTTGTAATGGCTTGGGATTAGCTTGTTATCTTTCAAGCTTGGGGTCAAACTATATTGGCCCCACCAGTGTGCTTTCCCGCTATCTAGTGTGACCATGTCAGAATCATGGGACTGCTGGTTTTGTTGCCTCCTTGCTCCTTTCCCTTGGTTTTCTTGTGGTTTCTCAACCTTGACTGCTCTTCCTCAATAGAGTCAGACCCCTTTCTAAGCACCGGCTGGCATGTTCTTCTACTTAATTTCTTCTGTCCCTTGTCACCTCCCTACAGGTGAGAGGCCCTATAAATGCATGTGGGAAAGCTGTATGTGGTCTTTCTTCCGTTCTGATGAGCTTGGACGACATATGCGGATACACACCAGATACCGACCACATAGATGTGATCAATGCAGCCGACAATTCATGAGATCTGACCATCTCAGGCAACACCAAAGGATTCATCAACGGGTGCCAGGATCCCCAGATCCCCAGGCCAGCAATGGACAGATGGCTGGTCCTCCTGCTGCTGGTCTTTAGACCAATCTCCTCTCCTCATCTTGGTTTCTCTACCCAGATCTCTCCTGCCTCTGACCAGCTAGTCTTCAGTAGGTATAGGCTTAGATGAAGACAGAGAAAGATTATGAGGTGGTGTTAAAGCCTATATGAGCTCTGGACCCAGTCAGAGACTCCTCGGAACTGTCTTGCGTGCCCTCGCCTCTCTGGGGCCACCTACTTTTGCCAAGGTTCGCCCCATGGGAAAATGAAGGAAAGTAGAGATTGGGAGCTTTATCCAAAAGCTCGCTCTTTATCTTGTGTCACTGCCCAGCTTGAAACTCTTCAGCGACTTTCCTTCACCTGCTACATAAAATCCAACTTCCTTATCTTGGTCTTCTATAGTTTCCAGAACCAGACTATGTTTAAATCCTGAATTTACCACTTACTAGCCATGTGACCTGGGAAAAGGTGTTTGGTTACTATACCATGTTTCCTCATCTGGCACACAAGAAAAACAGTGTTGGACTGTTTTGGACTCGTCATAGGTACTGAATGAGATTCTCTCTGGCACTCACCAGCCACATGTCCAGAGATTGTCTTTCCTATAGCTTCAAGACTTGGATGGAATGCCGCACTGCAGGGCATGGGATCTGGTATCTCAGGTTGCTATTAGCAGCCCAGAAGTGTGGGGGAGTAAATGCTCCTGAGATAACAATTAATGGGAGATGGGAGAGATGGGAGAGACTCAGGCGGATCAAGTACCTTCTTCCCTCCCTTTCCTTGGTAGCTGCAAGGCACTGTTTCTCCAATGGGGAGATTGCCCAAGTAGCCATTGGGCACACCTGCTGTGTTTCTTCAAGGCCTGTCATGAAGCAGGACCCAACTGCTATCACTTTGCATTACTATCAGTTCTTCCCTGCCTTGCTTCCCTTTTCTCACTCAGTGTCCTGGGTTTGCACCTCTCAAATAAAACATTAGTACTTAAGTTCTTGTTTCAGGCTCTGTTTTCTAGGTGACTTGGGGTGGAGGACAGTAGACTGGGGCAGAGAAGGACAAAGCCTACTGTAACTTCCTCTTCTCCCCTAACCGGTACCTGGGCTACCAAATACCGGGTATTAAAGGCTCTGTCCTGCCCTTTTCCCTCCTGTTGGGTTGAGAGCATAATAGCTATCCTGAGTACTCAGGTGGTTTTGAGTCTCATTTCTGGACTTCTCGGCCAGCCATTCCACTGGCTGGCAAACTAATAGGAACTTGCCTAAACTCAGGTGGCAGAGCTGGAATTCCAACCAGAATTGGGATTGTTGCCAAACACTGCCAGGTGATAGCTGCAGAGATATGAATCAGGTCCTGTGGCCAAGGGATCATCTTGGTCTAGGGGCTGAGAAGTCCACCTAGGTGTGGTGGCCATGGAGAGGAGGAACACCTAAAGGGAAGGTCACCCTTGAGCTCAGTGAGTATATGTAATATCTAATAATCCCTTAAGTGTTGAAATAAACTGAGCAGGTGAATGAAGAGAAAAGAATTCCAGACAGATTGCTGGACCAACACAACTGCTCAGAGGAGAGTCAAACCAGCAAGCTTCTATTCATTCGACAAACATTCTTTGAGTCCACTACAGGAGCATCACAGCTGTGGGGACTCATGGTGGAGAGCACAGGGACAATGGAAGGGTGTGTCAGGGAAGAAAGACTTCTCAAAAGGAGGTGCCTGAGCCAGCCTTGAAGGACTCATGGGCCTTAGCCAGACCTCAATTTCCTGGATATCTCCCCTTGGTCATGTCCTGTGTTGGACACTAAGGACTCAGAGCATGACAGTACCTTGCTGTGGGCCATTAAGACCACAGTTAAACATTCTGAAAGCACTCAGTGTTGCCAAGAAGAGCCGCCAAATCTCTGGGGGGCTCAGATTTATTCTGGGCATTGTGGAAGTCCGACAGGTAGAGTGACACCTGTGACCCCCATCCCCACCCTTACCTCCTCCTGCATGGCCACCTTGGTCTGTTCCCTTGGTAGCCCCGGTGTACCTGCACCAGGCATTTGGTGCCTTCCACCCAAACTCTTGAGTGGGGGGAGTGGACATGATAAATAAGGGCAGGGATGCTTGATTGGGACCCAATGCGTGGCCTCAGGTCTCAAGAGCCCAAAGTCTCTCTCATTCCCACCTGGGCACCGGGTCCCTTCTGTGAAGCAGGACATCTCAAGCTCAGTGGGCCAGCATGGGTCTCCATTCCTTGCCCTACCTGGCTCACATACATCCCTGCTGGTAGGGTCAGAAGGCCAGATTGCTTGTTGGGACACAAGAGAGAGGTCTGTTGGTGACCCATCACTTTAACCAAGGAATGGAACTGGAAGGAGCCAGAGAGGGCAGTGGTGTGCCAGACACTATATAGAGTCGGGCAACAAGGGGCCCTGCCCTTGTGGAGGTCACAATCTAGTGGAGGAAGGACAACAGACATTTGGAATGCAGTGAGGACAAATATCAGGGACTTGCCTGTAAGAGGACAAGGGTTAGGAAGGCATTCCCTCGGGAAATAGGGTTTGAGCTCAGTGGTAAGGACTAACTAGGAGGCAGATAAGGAGGTGAGGAAGTTACTGGAAGGGAAAAAGTTTACAGGTTACCTTATCGCAGGCCTTGGCTAAGCCTTTCCCAGAATTATCTTGTTCAACACCAGGTAGTATGGGTGGGGTAAAGGCTTTGTGGGCTCTGGAGTGAGATTAGTAGATTTAGAATCCAGCCTCTGCCATTTTGTGGCCGTATGGCCTTGGGCGATTTCCTTATCTCTGCACCAGATAGCAAGTGGGGCAAGGCTGACACCTTCAAACTGATGAGAGAATTAGTCGTGATTAAAAATTGTTCTTCTGCTTAAGGGGAAGGGATCATTTCAGGTGAGAGTGGAAGAGAATGGAAGGTGGCTGGGACAGGGTGTGACCGTGTAGGTGGAGAGTAGTAGAAAGGTTTAAGAGATAAAATCAACCCCCGGGATAGCTGGATCTGGTTGGCCAGGGAGAGGTCACGGATAACTCCCAGGTTAATAGCTTGTGTTGGAAGTGACTGGAAGGAGAATGGATGAAGTTTATTTTTTTGTATTTTTATTATTGATGTCGATCATGTGCAAAAAAGTTAGCTTATATACAGTTTAAAGTAATAATGTATTTGCCCTTTAGGCCACTTTAAAAAAGAAGCACACACTAAAAACATTTGATGCCTTGGTGCTCCCCTCTGACCAGGGGCCTCATCCTCTACAGAGGTAACCACTATCCTGAATTTTGGTGAATTTGTGTTTGCTTTTCTTTGTTTTTACCACATGTATATATTCTTAAACCCTATAATGATTTGTTTTATGTGGTTTTGAACTTTGTTTATTCTGTCCGGGGTTCATTGAATGTCTTCCATCTAAAGGTTTATAGTCAATAAAATTCGGAATTTTTTGGCATGTTTTGTCAATTTTTTGTCCCCCTCCCCTTTTTCTCCTGACTCAGAATCTGCGCATATAATAGACTGTTTGCTGTTGTCCCACAGGCCATGGATGCTCTGTCCATTTTTTTCAGTCTTTTCTTTCTCATTTTAGATCTTTTCTTCTACAGTGTAATCTGCTCTGTTTTTCAGATACTGTACTTTTCATCTCTAAAAATTCCATCTGGATCTTTAAAAAATCTTCTATTTCTCTTCTTATCATGCCCATATTTTTCTCTCCCTCAAACATAAGAAGCATAGTTAAAAGAGCTGTTTTAATGTCCTCAGATGCTGGTTCCATCATGTTCATCATTTCTGAGTCTGTAATGGTTGGTTTTTCTCTTGATAATTGTCCTTATTTTCCTGCTTTGAATAGCTGATAATTTTTGTACTAGAGGCCAGACAATTGTGAATGAACATTGTTGGTTGCTGGATTTTGTTTTATTCCTTTACATATTGCTAGTTTTTAATTCTGGCATGCATTGCACTTTCTTGGAGTTAATTGGATCTCTTTGAGGCTTACTTTTCTTTCCCTTGGAGAATATTTATTTATTTAAAGATTTTATTTATTCATTTGTCAAAGAGAGCATGCAGGCAGGGAGAGCAGCAGGCAGAGGGAGAAGCAGGCTCCCTGCTGAGCAAGGAGACCGATGAGGGACTCGATTCCAGGACCTGAGCAGAAAGGCAGATGGTTAAACGACTGAGCCACCCAGGCATCTGGGGTATTTTTATTCATGTGAGATTTACACTTTCAGCTTTTTTAGAACAGTCTCAGAACTGCATTTTTTTCTAGGGCTAATTTAATCCCACTACTAAGGCAACATTCTGAGGATTCTTCCTGATCCGTATATTATGTTCTTGCATTCTGGTTGGTGAAAACAAACTATTTCCCATCCTGTGTGAGATCCAGGAATTGTTTGCCTACTTTTCAGTGTTTTTCTTCTTAGTCTCAAGTAATTTCTTCTCATGCTTGATCAGTACTTAGTCAAAGACGCAGAGGGACGCCTCTCTGGATCTTGAGCCACCCAAGTACCCCTCATCATTTTTTTTTTTAATAGAGTTAGAGGATGAATGGGTGGTGTGTAGGGGTGGAGGGAGAGACAGAGAAGATCCCAAGAAGGCTCCATGGTCAGTGCAGAGCCTGACATGGGGCTTGATCTCACCTCTCTGAGGTCATGACCTGAGCCAAACCAAGAGTCTAATGCTTAACTGACTGAGTCACCCAGGCACCCCTCATTCCTTTTTTTTTTTTAATTGAAGTATAATTGACATACAACGTGACATTAGTTTCAGCTGTACAACATTGTGATTTGACAAGTCTGTTGGCCATTTGTGTATCTTCTTTAGAAAAATGTCTATTGAGGTCCTCTGTCCATTTTTATTTTATTTTATTTTTTAAAGATTTTTTTAAGGATTTTATTTATTTATTTGACAGACAGAGATCACAAGTAGGCAGAGAGGCAGGCAGAGAGAGAGAGAGAGAGAGAGAGAGAGAGGAGGAAGCAGGCTCCCCGCTGAGGAGAGAGCCCGATGTGGGGCTCAATCCCAGGACCCTGGGATCATGACCTGAGCCGAAGGCAGAGGCTTCAACCCACTGAGCCACCCAGGTGCCCCCTCTGTCCATTTTTAAATCTGATTATTTGTTTTTCTGCTGTTGAGTTGTATACGTTCTTTATATATTTTGGATATTAACCCCTTATTAGATATATAATTTGCAAATATCTGGGAGAACAATGTTTTTTAAGTAGCACTGTAGTGAGAGATCCCAAGGTAGATGGGATGGGAGAATGAATCTTAGGGTAGGTGGATGGGTTGGGATGTCTTCACAGGGCAGAGATGTGGCAGGACGTGAAGTCAAGAAGAAGAAATAGTTTCTTGGAGGAGATGGAGGATGTTGGGGAGTTCCCAGATTATGGAACAGTTTCAGAGAGTACAGTGGGCTAGTTTGGGAGGGAACTTGGAGGGAAGGATGGGAAACAAAAAATAAAATGGGGGAAGGCTTTCCAAAGGTGTTTGGAACATTGTCCTTGAACAGTGTTAGAAGTTGCATTGTATGCATTCTCTTCCATTCATCAGAAAATTTACTGGGTGTCTACTGGGTGCCCAGGGGTCTCAGTGATGGGGATACTGTGGCCAGGTGGTCAGCTGGATCTTAGCTCTCCCTGGAGCTCTGAGCTAAATGCAGGAAAGGCTGACTCCCAAACAGATGATTACGGTTGCGTTTGGAAAGCCCATCTTGGTTGCCTTGGGTGAAGAATGGATGCATTATACTGGGCTGAGGAGCAGGCGACTGCATTTGGGGAAGATGAAGCGTGGTTTGCACAGACAAGCAGATTCACGAGAAGTGGTTGCATAATGTATGTGAGCTGAAAGGAATTTCTGACTTCCTGCTACAGGTCACCTCCCAGCCCTCAGCCGCAACTGCTGCTGGTTGATTGTGCTGGGAACTCATCCTGCCCTGGGTGCATTTGATGACGATCCTGCTTTTGTCAAACAGATTCCGGGGGCTGCCTGGCTTGAGGCTCTGGGGCTGTAGCTAATGCCCTCCCAAAGGCAACTTTCCTGGGTCCAGCCTGGGTCCAAAGGAGAACACTCTGTCCACTGTCTGTGCTGGTGTAGAATTCAGCCACCCTCCAAAGACTAGAGAGACATTTTTTTTTTCTTAAGATTTTTATTTATTTATTTGAGAGAGAGAGATCACAAGTAGGCAGAGAGGCAGGCAGAGAGAGAGGGGGAAGCAGGCCCGATGTGCAGAGAACCCGATGCGGGGCTCGATCCCAGGACCCCGAAATCACCACCTGCGCCGAAAGCAGAGGCTTAACCCACCGAGCCACCCAGGCGCCCCGAGAGACAGTTTTTTTTTTTTTTTTAAAGATTTTATTTATTTGATGGAGAGAGAGAGAGAGAGAGATCACAAGTAGGCAGAGAGAGAGGAAGGGAAGCAGGCTCCCCGCCCAGCAGAGAGCCCGATGTGGGGCTCGATCCCAGGACCCTGGGATCATGACCCGAGCCGAAGGCAGAGGCCCCAACCCACTGAGCCACCCGGTGCCCCCCGAGAGACAGTTTTTTTTTGTTGTTGTTTTGTTTTTTTTTTTTAAAGATTTTATTTATTTATTTGACAGAGATCACAAGTAGGCAGAGAGGCAGGCAGAGAGAGGAGGAAGCAGGCTCCTGGCCGAGCAGAGAGTCTGATGTGGGGCTCGATCCCAGGACCCTGGGATCACGATCTGAGCCAAAGGCAGAGGCTTTAACCCACTGAGCCACCCAGGCGCCCCGCGAGAGACAGTTTTTAAAGAGAATCCTAGGTTCTGGGGCAGTGGGGATGGAAGCCACCTGCAGAATGGAGCCCTGAGTGGGTACAGAAATGGTGTGAGGGGTCAGGTCGGGGAGGGAGAGGAGGGATGATCGGTGAACAGGCTTTGTGTGAGAAAACACTGGCACAGCTATTCTACTCTTAACATATGACGTAGCAAGAAGAGTGGCTTTTCCAATAAATAGTCTTCTTCTTTTGGTTTTCAGATGTTCATCCATTCACTCAATTCTCCCTTGCCTGACTCGCACCTCACACAATGAATCAGACTTTTACTTGTATTAAGTGTTGAGATAAAAGATAAGCAGGACCTCTGGCTTTCAGTCTTCTCTTCCCTTTCTGTCCTCCTTTTCCTTTGGCTGGCTCATGAAGAACATTTTAAATAGACAATATATACATGTAGTACAAAATTCAAAAGGCGGAACATAGTAGTCAGGGAAAAGTCCTCCTCCTGCTCCTGAGCCTCTCCTTGGAAGTGATGCTTCTTTGGTAATGTGCCAAAAAATATTATATATTACATTTATATATTTATATATATTATATATATATTATAGATATATAATACGAATATTATATATCTGTAATATATAAATGGCGGATTATTCACACGGCTGGGTGTCTTGCTGTCTTCGCTTATCAGTACGTCTTGGAGCCTGTTTGGTGGAAGCAAATAGAGAACGACTAGAATCTTTTCAATGGGTGCATAGAATTCCGTTGTGTGGATGGACCATATTCATTTCCTCCATCTTCTGTTGCAGGATGTTCGGCTCATTTGCCATGAAACAATGTTATAATCTTGAGAAAATTGTTTTATTTATTTGATAGAGAGTGTGAGAGAGAAAGAGAGAACACAAGCAGGGGGAGCAGCAGGCAGAAGGAGAAGCAGCTCCTTGCTGAGCAAGGAGCTTGATGTGGGACTCGATCCCAGGACCCCAGGATCATGACCTGAGCTGAAGGCAGACACTTAACCGACTGAGCCACCCAGTCGTCCCCACACTTGCCTTGTTTTTGGCAACCTTGACAGTTCTGAAGAGCACGAGCGAGATATTTTGTAGAATGTCCCTTGGTTGGGATTTATTTCTTGCAAATGGGCCACACATGTCCATGTGCATATGTATTTCTAGCCCAGTGGCCTCCGAACATTCAGAGGTTTCTTTATGGGAGCCTTGGTGGTCTGAATCAGTACTTTTCCACTTGAAGCCCTCCTCCCCATCCTCCCTCAGATTCCCTAGGTCCATAAAAAGGCAGGAGCCTTTCAGTTCAGGGCTCCTCGGCAGTGAGGGCATTCCCTTGTCTGTCTGTATCCAAGTGACTTTACTTGGGGGCTTTAGGGAGCCAGCACCTCTCCTCTTCACCTCTTGCTTGTACTGTCAAAGAAAGTAAATAAAGCCTTGACTTTTACCTTCCGTTTGGCTCATTGTCCTAATGAACCATCTCAGCACCTGGCAACTCAACAAACTGATGGAGCAAGACAGTGGGGGCCTGCTGAGCACAAAGCTGTTCTGGAAGACTAAAACCCCTGAGGGCCCCACAAGGCACCTCCACAGCCATACCAACAGGATGTGGCAGTGGGGGTGCTAGCGGATTATTTACAGATACTTTTCAGTTCAAAGGGGAATCATGGGTCCCTTTTAGCCCTCCACTCCTGGCTGGGCTTGCCCAGTGGGTCCAATGAGAAATCCAACTCTAGGAAACTCTAGGAACTCTAGGAAAGCTAGGGCATCTGTTCCCTAGCTACTACTGCTCATGGTCCTCCAGAAATGGGACCAAAAACTGTGAGAACACACACGCTGAATTGCACCTGATAACTATGAGCTCTTTTGCTGATGCCAAAGGACGTCCTGCGACGTAGCATGATAGGAGACTTGACTTCAGTGAAAGAGTGTAGAGGTCTTTGTCCTGTGGCCCAAATAGACGTAGAGACTTGGTGAATTTGCCTCTGCAATGAAATAGATCACCTTGTTGGACTAGCGATGGAGAGAGGCGCTCGTCGGGCGCACTGCTACAAATTCTCTTTTGGAAGTGCCCTGGCGGTGGACAAACATCCGAGACCACCTTCCTTAATGGGTGCTGTGTGGCTCCAACAGGTTTGTCCCACCTGTGACAAGTTCCGTGTTTGGTCCACACTTGTAAAAGCTCTAATGTTGCTGCAAACCAACCTTGTGATCCCTTGGTCTACGATGAGGGACGGAGAACAGCAGATGGTCAGATTGTTAGCCAGATTCAAATTTCCAAGTTTGTTCATGCTACTCCTGCCGGCCCTGGTCACCAGGCCTCATTAAACCTCTGCATGAGATCAGGTCAGTTCACCTGTGATACAATCCAAGTCTTCACTGACAAATTCTTGGACAGGGAAAAAGCAGCCACTGGCAAGAAAGCAAATTGACCAGGACAAAGAGTGGCATTAAGAGTAATAAACTAGCGCCCTCTCCTGGGAAGCCTGGGTAAAGCCTTTCCAGAAAGATTTCTGAATTTGGTTACTTTGTGACAGTCTCAAAGGAAGAAATTGGTAGGGCAAGGAAATCAGGGCTTGCAGGGTATCTGATTAGCAGGTTCCTCCCAGTGAGCGTGGACCTCTTGGCATTCAAAAATAAGACTTTGGGATGGGCCAAGACCCCTCTGTTCCCATGGGGTATCAGAGGCCCTATGCCAAGGTCAAGGTTCAACACCGTTGTGGGGGAGAGTTGCCCTTCTTGGGTCTCTGGCTGCTGGCGCACAGGTGACTGTGATCCCCGAAATCCTAGCTCCAGGATGAGGGGGAAATAGATAAAGCTCTACCACTGGGACCCTCCCCCATGCCTAGCTATGGGTGGGTCCTTTTGGGTCCCTACAAACTTCCTTTGCTATGGCTCCCACTAGTGAATGTATTATTGGTATAGAAGTATTGTCTATGTTTATAGATGACTTGCCTTTGCCCCAAATCCCTGATAAGAACTGCTGCATTTTAGTGGGACCTGTGGATGAACCTATCCTATTGCCTACCAGTGCCTAGTACTGCTGTCTATTCCAAACAATACTGACTGCTTGAGGGAGAAAAAGAAATAACCATCTACACTGCCCATCTCAAGGAAGCCAAAGTTCCATGAGATGATTTCTTCATTCAATAGACCAGTTTGGCCTGTGCACATGGCCTAGGGTATCTGGAGAGTCATGATTGGTTAGAGGAGGCTCAGGGCCATAGTTCTGAATTACCTGGTATCATGATTGTCACAGAGACTACTGCCCAAGCTGAAGAAATCTGCTATGTAGCAACTGCGATTAAAAATTTTTTTTTTCTAGGGGTGCCTGGGTGGCTCAGTGGGTTAAAGCCTCTGCTTTCGGCTTCCCAGGGTCTGGCCCTGGGATCGAGCCCCACATCGGGCTTTCTGCTCGGCGGGGAGCCTGCCTCCACCTCTCTCTCTGCCTGCCTCTTTGCCTACTTGTGATTTCTGTCTGTGAAGTAAATAAATCTTTTTAAAAAATGTTTTTTCTAGCAACCCCTCTCTAGCTAGATCATCAGGGTCAAATTCGTCTTTATGTGCAATGCATTGCAATACACCTTTCATGTCCTGTTACAAGGTTACCTAAATTTTCCAGCTCTTTGCCATCAGTGTGACCTGGAAAAAGTTCTGCTCCCAGAAGGAGCACTAGCCTTTGTTATATTGATAACATCCTCCTAGTGGGCCCACAAAAGGGCACCAGCCCATAAGAACGAGATGCTCTATTGACCACCAAGCAACACAAAAGTGGGTCGTTAACACAGACAGGGCACAATGACCTCGTGCCCAGTGAAACTTTAGGCATTATCTTGGAAAGGGGTGTGATGTCTCATTCCAGAGATGACTGCCCTTATAGACATTAGGGAGGCCTAGTGATTAGTGGGGTGCTCTGGCTATTGGCGTGCTCATATAACCAATGTAGGAATATTGGGGGCATCCATCTATTGGGTTACCAGAAAGACAGCTCCCTTAGAGTGGGGCTTTTAACAAAATACCTGGAGGCTCTCCAATGGGCCACCCTGGCTGACCTTCCCCTGGTTCCCACAGATCCACATTTACCTTTGAGTTACAAGTCTCAGCAAACTCTTGAGTTCACTAAGCACAGCTTATGACAGAACTGTGCCATGGGCTAGTTGCACCACCTGGTTTTTTAATCCATAAACCCCTGGAGTTGGCTGAAAGGTACACATTCTTTGAGAGGCAATTACTGGTCTCTTAGGGTCTTTCTGGTACCTCAAGTGCACCAACTTAATGTGGACACGACACATTGCCACTACTGGATTCTATAGGAGCAAAACACCTCCCTAAATGTAAACTCACTCCTGTCAGAGAAGGAGGCAACCAGAACATCTGGGAGAGCAGTGCAGGGTCTTCCATCAGAGCTGTTTTGGCTACAGTGGTGGTGGCCTCCTTCCCTCCATTCACTCCTGCCCTACAGAGGCTGTGTGGTTATTCTCATTGTCCTCCAATTAGAAAAGGTTGTACCAAAAAAAAAAAAAAAAAAAGAAAGAAAAGAAAAGAGAAGGTCATACACTTATCTGTCCTTGCTCTTCCATTGAGATTATTACTAATCCTATCCCAGCCTCAACACCTTGGCCCAAGTACTGTTGGCTAACCGCAGAGTCCTTGGCTTCCCGCTGGCCAGCCGAGGAGGGTCTGTGTAATGGCCAACAACTTGGATCAATGAATCTGGCAACAGAGAACGGTCCATTAGGTGGCTTAGTTAGAAGGGCTCCTGGCTCTCTAGGATAGATGCTAAAGAGCTGTGTATCTTTGCCTGGCTTAGCAGCTGTTAGGGCTCACGGCTATATTTATTCTACTTAGAGTGACTTTGACCATGGCCGTCAGACTGATTAACCAGACTTGTTGCAATGTCTGGCTCATCTGAGTCCCTCATGGAGCAGACTATTTTTCTCGCTCAGGCCCCGAAGGATCAAGGAGTGAAGTTGAGGAGTCCAGCTCCAGGCCAAAATCCTGTTTGTGATCTTTCAGGCCCAACCGTAGGTAATTAATTACAAGACCTTGCCTGCCAGTCCTCGCCTGGAAAAAGCTGCTCTCTCCACACCAGACTTGGTGCCCAGCAGGTGCACCACAATTTTCTGAACAGAGCTGTTGTCAAGAAGTCACTCCACAGGCCAGCCCTGCTCATATGCGTATCTGCATATCTGCATTCCCAGCCTGGGCACCTCCATTCAGAATCCTCTCTTCACTGGGGAACCTGCTGAGATGTTTTTTTTTCTCTGACTCAGTACTTTTCCAATCCTAGCACTTTCCCCTCTTCCTCCTTTTGTTATCCCTTCCATGAAAAGGTAGGAGAATCTTTTTACTTAGGGCAGTGCGAGACTTCCCCTGTCCTCACTGCATGCCCCTTAACCCTAGCCTGGTGCCCTTTCATGGGGAAAGATGCAACATTGAAGAGCTGGTGCCTCTTCTCTTTGCATCCTGCTTTCTCTATAGCCGGAAGCAAGACTTGATTGTTATTTTCAGTTTGGCTCATTGTCCTAACTGGCCGTCTTGACATCTGCCTGTGCACCATGGGGTGATGGGCTCCCACAGATGTTCACTGGTTTATACTTCTAACTTACATCGACTATTTCATATAATACCAAATACAACATTAAGATAGGGTTTTTTTTTTTTTAAAGATTTTATTTAGTTATTTGACAGACAGAGATCACAAGTAGGCAGAGAGGCAGGCAGAGAGAGAGAGGAAGGGAAGCAGGCTCTCCGCTAAGCAGAGAGCCCGATGCAGGGCTCGATCCCAGGACCCTGAGACCATGACCTGAGCCGAAGGCAGAGGTTCAACCCACTGAGCCACCCAGGCGCCCCAAGATAGGGTTTTTTAAATGCTGTCTGAATCCCTTAAAGACTCAGGGATCTAGTGTCTGGGGGTGAGGTGAAAGTGTGTAGGTCAAAAGCGCTTCAAATGCTTCAGAGCTGATTGAAGCCCTGGTGTTTTGTGGTCCACTCCCCTTTTAGGGCTCCAGGTGGAAAGAGCTTTTCAAAGTGCTCCCTTTGGAAATGAGGAGTGGGATAGATCACATCCTTGACTTTTCCCAGCCTTTTTTTGCCAGGAGGATATTATATAAGCTGGGGTTTGGACAAGAGTCAAGCCCAAAGAGGGCAGAATCTTTTGAGAGCTGGAAGAGGACCTAGTCAGCAAGGAAAGATGGCGGAGCTTCTCTGAAGCAGTTGTCAAATCATGCCCAGGCAAAGACCAACAGATTGCAGGTCACCCTGCCTGCAGAAGCAATGAGCAAAGGGCCCAGAGCCCAGTGGCAAGGATAGATCCTTCTCCTGGCAGCCGTCCCATGACGACCCCTGTGCCAATACGATCACTCTCTGTATCCTGACAGCATATGGAGAAGGTAGGGCGGGAAAGAGACACTTTGCCTGAGAGAAGAAACAGTCATGACAGGAAGTTCAACTTTTGAATAGATTTAGTACTCATCCAAATGAATTCCATTTAATTTTAGAGCATTTTACACAAGGTGTGACCAAGTGTCTCCCTCCTCTTAACTGCATAGAAAGGGACACCCAGAGAAACGTGAGCTTAGATACAGAATGCTACAGTCTTTGCACACTGGAACTATGTATAAATTTCAATCATCTACATATATACATCTTTACCGGTACACACAGAGGCAAAGGCACAGAGCAAGATCTAGAAGGATCAATAGCACAGGATCAAAAGTAACCCTTGGAGTGGGAAGTGAATGAAAAGTGCTTCTGAGCCTATTGAAATGCACACACGAATTCCTTGTATGTTTCTGAAAAAAATAAACAAAAACCTAAAAAACTTACAAATAATATCAAGCTCTTACTATATGCTGGCACAGTGCCAGGTACAGCGCAAACAAAGACATAGTAGAGAGAATCTTTCAGCTGAACTCATTTCTTCTTGTTCTGACGAGTTTGTAGTCATGGGCGAGTATTATCTATGGATTCTCTGATGCTGCTTCAGGTGATCAGATCGTGCAAAATTCCGGCTGCATTTAGTACACAGGTAGGGTCGCTCCCCGCTATGCCTCCTCTTGTGTCTGTTGAGCTCATCTGAACGGGGGAATTTCCACGTGCATCCCTTCACATTGCATTTGTATGGCTTCTCCCCTGGACCAGAAAAAGAGAGAAATTTGTCATGCTTCCGGGCAGCATGGGACAGGGAAGTGGGAAGACAAAAGAGAAGATAAAGGGCTTGACATGTTGGAGTGGGAGAGAGAGAGTGTGAGAGGAGAGGAAACCAGAGGTGGTAAGTGAAAGAGGAAAAAAAGGAAGGCAGAGTGAGCTGGAAGGACAAGAGAAAAATTGTGAAGGAGGGAAAGGAAGAGAAATAGGCAAAGCAAAGGTCAGCAGGAAAGTCAGTGAGGAAATAAGGTCAGGGGTACGTATCTGTTGGGCCTCAGGAGAGGTCCATGTAGTGTCAGTCCTAGTAGAGGTAGGGTCAAAAGCAACCACAGGAGGGCAAACAAAGCCTTCCACTTATTCCCACCATCCCAGCACAGGTAACAACGCAAAAGGCTGCAGCCAGATTGGCTCTGGCCCAAAACTATGTAGTCTGTTTCTGGGACTGCTTTATATACCCTTTCAAATAGGCCAACTTTTTCTAGTCTTCTGAGGTCCCAGACTTAGAGAGAGGTGACAACAATCTCAAATGATCCCAAAGTTTTATAAAGGCACCTCCCAGTCCCTTAGCCTTCACTCACCAGTGTGTTTGCGCTCATGGATGCGGAGGTGGGAAGGCTTAGTATATGATTTCCCACAGTCCTGGTATGTGCAAGTATAAGTCTTCAAAGTCCCAGGATTCTTCTGGAATTGATGACTCTGGGTCTTGATGTTGCTCTTCTGCTTTTCTAAGGATTGTCCTTGGATCAAATGGGAACTTGAAAGATACAGGAACCCCGGATATGGCAGTGATGGTGATTGATGTGGCATCATATGGCCTCCATAGAGAGTGTTGTCATCAGCAAAGGTTGTCATATGATCCTCCTTAAGGGTCATCATCTGATTTCCATAGGGGGTCTGGTCACCACTGTATATTGTCATTTGGCCCCCAGTGAAGGTCTGGCCACCAGTGAAGGTCATTGTATAGCCCCCTTTAAGAGTTGTCATCTGGCCTCCATAGAGGATCTGGTCCCCACCGAAGGCCATCTGTCCTTCATAAGGGGTCTGGTCATCACAAAGTGTCTTCATCTGGCCCCCACATGGGATCTGGTCCACACTGAAGGTAATCTGGCCTTCATAGAGGGTCTGGTCACCACTGAGGGTCTTTATCTGCTCTTCACACAGTGCTGTCCTTTGGTTCCAATTCAGGCTATGGTCACTACTGGAAGTCATTGTATGGCCCTCAGTGAAGGTCTGGTTACCACTAACAGTCATCACATGGCCCTCTTTAAGAGTTATCCCTGGTCTTTCATAGAGGATCTGGTCGTCACTGGTCATCATCTTCATCTGGCTACCTTCACTGGGGATTGCTATCTTGTTTGCAGTGATAGTTACCTTTTGGCATTCAGTGAATGTTTTTGGGTTGTCAGTAGTATCTATCATCCAAGAGGTTGTTGTGGGTTTCCTCTCATCAAAGAAGGCCACCTTTGGGTTCATGGAAAAAGTTTCACCTCGGTCTTCAGGGGGCATATCAAGGGCTTTAGCAGTGGGTATTATTGAGTTCTGAATAAGGTGTGTCCCAGGGATGTTAGAACATGCAGAAATCATCATTGTGGATGTCAAAGGAGTCATCGCCCTCTGGGTTGACTCTTGTTGGTTGTCCTCACCATGGGCAGTCGGAGGTATATCAAGCTGTGGTTCTGGTGCAGCTGAGGTTCTTGCCTTATATGTCTCAGAGACATCCTTCAGAAACTCTTCAATTTCCTCAACTGTTCTAAGTAAGGAGTCTGTGGAAGTCTCTTTGCTATTGCTGGATAACTGAACTGGATCTTCCGTTGTGGGATCCTGAAAAAAAGTTAGAAGTTCAAGGGTCTCACCCAGCTCAAATTCCAATTCCATAAACCCTTCCTCTCCATCTTTGCTGATCCTATCCTAGTCTACCCCACCATCATCTCTTGTCTAAAAGCCTGCAGTTGCCTCTCAGCTGGTCTTCCTGAGTCTGAAATAAGAAGGAACAAACACAACATAATGAAGGCCAGATATGACAAGGCCACAGCTAACATCACACTGAATGAAGAAAGGCTGAAAGTTTTTCCTCTAAGATCAAGAACAAGACAAGGGTGCTCATTCTCACACTCCTTTTCATCACGGTGCTGGAAGTCTTACCCAGAGCAATTAGGCAAGAAAAAGAAATAAATGGCACCCAAATCAGATAAGAAGAAGTAAAATTTTCCTTGTGTACAGATGATATGATCTTATATATAGACAACCCTACAGACTCCCCACAAAAAACTGTTAGAACTAATAAACAAATTCAGTCAAGTTGCAGGATGAAAAATCAATACACAAAAATCAGTTGTGTTTCTATTGCTATTCTTGTTGCTAGCAACAAACTATTGAAAAAAAAATTTTTAAATCCCATTTACAAAAACATGAAAAACAATAAAATTCTTGGGAATAAATTTAACGACGGTGAAAAACTTGTACTCTGAAAACTGTAAGACACTGAAGGAAGAAACAGAAGACCCAAACAGAAAGCTATCACCTATTCTTGGATTGAGAAGGTTATTGTTATAATGTCCATCCTATCCAAAATGATCTACAGATTCAAAGTAACCCCTAACAAAATCCCAAAGCAATTTTTCACAAAAATAGAAAAAAACAGTTCTAAAATTCAAATCAAACCACAAAAGATTTAAAATAACAAAAGTAATCTTGAGAGAGAAGAACATAGCTGGAGGGATCACCATTTCCGATTTCAAATTATGTTACAAAGCTTTAGTAATCAAAATATATATATAGCACCACCATAAAAACAGACACATAGGCCAACAAAACAAAGTTGAGTGCACAGAGATTAACCCACACATATAGGTCAACTAATCTTTGACAAGGGTGCCAAGAACACACAGGGGAAAATATAGTTTCTTCCATAATGGTGGGAAAAATGGATATGCACGTGCAAAAGAATGACAGTAGATTCCTTTCTTACAGCACTTGCAAAATTTACTTAAAATGGATTGAAGACTGGGGCACCTCAGTGGCTCAGTCAGTTAAGTGTCTGCCTTCCGCTCAGGTCATGATCGAGCCATGCACAGGGATCCCTGCTTAGCCTGGAGCCTGTTTCTCGCTCTGCCCCTCCCCCTGGCTTATGCTTGTGCTGGCTCTCTGTTTGAAATAAATACATAAAATCTATAAGCTTCTGTACAGCAGAAGGAAATTAGCAACAAAGTAAAAAGCAACCTGTGGACTGGGAGAAAAATACTTGCAAGCCATCTGTCTGATAAGGAGTTAATATCTAAATAATGAGAAAGTCATATAACTCGATAGCAAAAAACCAAACAATTCCACTGAAAAATGGACAAAACACCTGAAAAGACATTTCTCCAAAGAAGATATACAGATAGCTGATGGTATAGGAAAAGGTGTTGACCATCACTAATAATCAGGAAATGCAAATATAAACCACAACAAGCTAGCACCTCATTAATTGTAAAATAGCTATTATTGAAAAGACAGGAGATACCACAGTTGGGGGAGGATGTGGAGAAAAGGGAACCCTTGTGCACTGTTGTTGGAATTCACAAACTGGTACAGTCATTATGGAAAATGGTATGGAAGTTCCTCCAAAAATAAACAGTAGAACTACCATCCAGGTGTTCTTCTTCTGTATGTTTATCTGAGGGAAATACAACCAGGATCTCAGGGATAGCTGCACACCTCACTGCAGCATCATTCACAATGGCCGAGATACGGAAACAACCCAAGTGTCTGTTGACAGGGCGAATGGATAAATAAAGACAACATAGGGGGTGCCTGGGTGGCTCAGTGGGTTAAGACTCTGCCTTCAACTTTGGTCATGATCCCACGGTCCTAGGATCTGAGCTCTGCATGGGGCTTTCTGCTCGGCGGGAAGCCTGCTTCCCCCCCTCTCTCTGCCTGCCTCTCTGCCTACTTGTGATCTGTCAAATAAATAGATAAAATCTTTATTTATTTATTTATTTATTTGACAGACAGAGATCACAAGTAGGCAGAGGGGGGGGGGGGGGGGGGGGGGGGGGAGCAGGCCCCCGCTGAGCAGAGAGCCCAACTTGGGGCTTGATCCCAGGACCCTGGGATCATGACCTGAGCCGAAGGCAGAGGCTTTAACCCACTGAGCCACCCAGGTGCCCCTTAAATAAATTAAATCTTAAAAAAAAAAAATGGGGGGGGGTCTAATATATACAATGGAATATTATTCAGCCATTAAAAAGAAGGAAATTGTCTTTTGTGACAACATGGGTGAACCTGAAGGACATGATGCTATGTGATATAGGTCTGATGGAGAAAGACAAATACTGGATCACTTTGATGTGGAATATACAAAAGAAAAGTCTGAACTCAGAGAGTAGAGGAGAGGTTGGTCAAAGGGTACAGACTTGTAGTTAAAAGCTGAAGAAGTTCAAGATCTAATGTACAGCCTGGAGATGGCTGCTAATAATGCTGAAATTACTGAAATCTGCTAAGGCAGTAGGTCTTAAGGATTCTCACCTACACAAAAAGGTGACCACGTGAGGTGATAGATGTGTTAATCACCTTGATTGCAGTGGTCATTTCACAAAGTATACACACATCAAATCATCGTGTTGTACACTTTGAACAGATTCGAGTTTGCCAACTAACTTGCATAAAACTGGGGAAAATTTTAAAAAAGATTTTCCTTAAAGAAAAAAAAAAGGGGGGAAAGAAGGAAGGATGGCGGGAAGGGAGAGAAAGAAGGAATCATCCCCCCCCCCCCCGCATCCCCCCCATGGCTCTGTCTCCAGATGCTAGCTAATTTTTAACCGAACCCACCCCAGGCCTCTCTGCCTCATCGGCCTTGCGTTCTGCCCATCCTTCCATCCCTTGCACGATGTGTGCAGTCGCCCAGGGCCAGGGCGGTAGTCTGGGGACCTCCAGCGCACCAGGCAGGGAGCGGACGTGCCCCAAGACTTCAGAGCCAGTAACCAGCAGGCCCAACCCAGACCATGTCTCCTCGGCAGGCCGCGTCCGTCTGTCTGGAGGAGGACGGCACCCCCTCGGGCAGGGCAGGCACGCAGGGGTGAAGGTGGAGGGCTCAGGAAACATATTCCCCAAGAAATGAACCATTTCGAATGTTTCGACCCCCTCCTCCCCATGAGGGGCCAGGACCCCCGACAGTCCACCTGAAGACCGTCGGACCTCCTGCTCGCTTTTTTTGCCCCAGGACTTTTGTCCCTGCGCGGGAAGGGCCAGACTCACCATAACTGGCTCCAGAGCGCGAGCAGAGACGATGCGGTCGTGAGCCAGGGCGAAGCCGCTCTGGGAGGCCAGGCGCAGGGCCTGGCTTCATATAGCGCCCGGCCGGATGCGCGCGGCTCACAGATTCGCGCCTTCCGTCGGCCACGCCCTTCGGGGCGGAGCCCCGGGCACCCATCCCGCCACCTGTGCAGCCGCGACAGGACAGCCGCTGATCGCGTTACCTGCGAGGCGCCTCTGGAGGTCGTCGAAATCGTTTCCTGACTGTTCTCACTGGGCGAGGGAGTGA
Source organism: Enhydra lutris kenyoni (assembly GCF_002288905.1). NCBI lineage: Eukaryota > Metazoa > Chordata > Mammalia > Carnivora > Mustelidae > Enhydra > Enhydra lutris. The sequence goes on from NW_019154093.1 coordinate 14,306,925, forward strand.
TGCGCACGCATTAGCCCATTCGTCCCCACGACGCTGCCGTGAGGTGGATTTTGTCATTGGCATTTTACTATGTGAAAAGTGAAGCTCAGAGAGGTTAAGTCATTCGCTGGGATTAAAAAGAAAATCGACCGCGGAGATCAGAACTAGATTTAAACTCAAATGGCTTTGCGAGTGTAGTCTGTCCCGAAACAGACGAGGCTTCAACCCTAAATCCAATCAGCCACTGAGTTCTGAGTCCACCTCTTTGGGGCAAATTTAATCAAATTAATGGACAGAGGAAAGCTCTAGATTCGGTCAGGTCACCTAGAAATGATAATGGTAATTCTTGATGCCCTTCTCCCTTCCCCCACTCCTCAGGTCCCGAGACTGTTTCACCCCCGTAAAGGCACTCACGCCTGGGGTTGCAGGAGTGACTTCGACCTCCTCTGGACTCTGCTCCAGGTCTCCGTTGGGTCCCCACCACCGATGGCCCAGCCGTCACCAACTAGCCTTGGGGCTTTAGCGATTCCCAGAAAGTCCCGCCCGAGGGCCACCCCCTCTCCAGCCTCGGGTCTCTAAAATTTTTAACGCAAGTCACCTACGCCCCTTTGCCTGGGGCCTGAGATGGGTTGAGAGGTGAGGGGAGACGGGCCACAGGGACTCCCAGACCCTGGCTCCGGCTCTCAGCGGCTGGAAGGCTTTATAATCCATATTGGTTTCTCGCTCCCACCGTTCCATCTCCCGGCAAGTACTCACCTGCTTTCTCCCTACTAATGTTTTTATGTGCTTTTAAATTCATTTAAATGGGGGCGCCTGGGTGGCTCAGGCGGTTAAGCGTCTGCCTTCGGCTCAGGTCATGATCGCCGGGTCCTGGGACCCAGCCCCGGTTCCGCATCGCGTGCCCTGCCCAGCGGGGAGCCGGCTTCTCCCTCTCCCTCTGCTTCTCCCGCTGGTTGTGCTTTCTTTCTATCCAATAAATAAATAAAATGTTAAAAAAAAAATAAATTCATGTAAGTGTCATTATCCACCGTTTATTTCGAAATTTACCTCTTTTCACTGGATGTTATGTCTTGACAACCATTCATGTGGCTAGGGAATCAGCCTTTTTTTTTTTTTTTTAAGATTTTATTTATTTATTTGACAGACAGAGATCACAAGTAGGCAGAGAGGCAGGCAGAGAGAGAGGAAGGGAAGCAGGCTCCCTGCTGAGCAGAGAGCCCGATGGGGGACTCGATCCCAGGACTCTGGGATCATGACCTGAGCCGAAGGCAGCGGCTTAACCCACCGAGCCACCCAGGCGCCTGGGAATCAGCCTTTTAACTGCTGCTTTTGTCCCTTGTATGAACAGAGAAATGAGGAGGGGCCGCTGAGATGTCTCAGGGTCCCCAGGAGAGACCGGCTTTTCTGATTTTTTTTTTTTTAAGATTTTATTTATTTATTTGTCAGAGAGAGAGGAGCGAAAAGCGAGCACAGGCAGGCAGAGTGGCAGGCAGAGGCAGAGGGAGAAGCAGGCTCCCTGCCAAGCAAGGAGCCCGATGTGGGACTCGATCCCAGGACACTGGGATCATGACCTGAGCTGAAGGCAGCTGCTTAACCAACTGAGCCACCCAGGCGTCCCCCCCCCTTTTTTTTTAAAGATTTTATTTATTTACTTGACAGAGACCGAGAGATCACAAGTAGTCAGAGACGCAGGCAGAGAGAGAGGAGGAAGCAGGCTCCCTGCTGAGCAGAGAGCCGGATGCGGGGCCCAATCCCAGGACCCTGAGATCATGACCTGAGCCGAAGGCAGAGGCTTTAACCCACTGAGCCATCCAGGTGCCCCCCCGCCCCCCGGCTTTTCTGATTTTGAAGCAAGGCAAGTAGGGAAGCTTTTAGCGCCACCACACCACCAGGGTAAAGGAAAGTCGGTTCCTCTGCAGATTACTGTTGAAGAAGTTGGGAAATGACCTTTAAATAAGGAAGGTCAGTCGTCTTTCGCAGATGCATGCAAAGTCAAGGGCCCAAGCCCCTCAACAACAGTGCTGCTGATTGAATTTGTATCTATCTATTAAAGAAGTACGGTAAATAGTTTGAAGAAATTAGTCTTTCGTACTCGGGATCTTAATCTCTTAAACCTCTGAGGGAAAAAAAAAAAAGGATGGGGCAAGTGAAAAAAATAAATTGGACTAGAATGTGTTCTGAAACTTTGGTTAAAAGGTAAACATCACACTCTAATAAAAATTTAGAACTTCAGGGCGCCTGGGTGGCTCAGTTGGTTGAGCAACTGCCTTCGGCTCAGGTCATGATCCTGGAGTCCTGGGATGGACACCTGCTCAGCAGGGGGTTGGCTTCTCCCTCCAACCCTCCAGCCCCCCATGCTGTCTCTCTCAAATAAATAAATAAAATCTTTTTTTTAAATTTAGAACTTCGTGTAAATAACTATGTAAACAACTAGGTTATTGAAAGAATTTTATTTTGTTTAAAGATTTTATTTGACAGAGGGAGAGTGTGCATGTGCACCAGCAGGGGGAGCTGCAGGGGGAGGGGAGAAGGGGAGAGAGAGAGAAGCAGGCTCCCTGTGGACCACAGAGACGCTGTGGGGCTCCGTCCCAGGATGCCGGGGTCATGACCTCAGTAGAAGGAAGCTGCTTAACCAATTGAACCACCCAGGCACCCCTGGTATTTAGAAACATTAAAAAAAAAATTAAAAAAAAAAAGATTTCACCTATTTATTTGACAGAGAGAGCCAAAGCGAGAGAGGGAATACAAGCTTGGGGAGTGGGAGAGGGAGAAGCAGGCCTGTTGCTGAGCAGGGAGCCTGAAGCGGGGCTCCATCCGAGAACCTTGGGATCATGACCTGAGCCGAAGGCAGACACTTAATGACTGAGCCACCCAGGCGCCCCTGGAAGCATTTTAAATAGTATTCATCTAATTCCTTTGTCTGAAGAGTGTGTTTGATGAAAGAAAAGCCTTTGATTGGTGGCATCCATGTCACTGCTGGGATGGAGATCAGAATGAAGACGTGCAAGTTGACAGCAAGTCAACAATTACTAGTCATAAAAAAGGTTTTAAGGAACTCTTTTGTATCAAGACTTTTTTATTAAGTAGGCTCTGAACCCAGTGTGAGGCTTGAACTCACAACCCTGAGATCAAGAGTCACATGCTCTACCGACTGAGCTAGCCAGGTGCCTCTGTACTAAGACTTTTAACTGATATTCAGAAAGTAAATGAAATCAAGGAAATTGAAATTTCATCAATATTAATTAATGCACTTAAGGTAAACCCTTTGATAAATTGTTTGGGGAGTCTGGGTATTTTTTTTTAATTTTTTTTCTCACTATCTAGGAGACTTTTTTTTTTTTAAAGATTTTATTTATTTATCTGACAGAGAGATCACAAGTAGGCAGAGAGGCAGGCAGAGAGAGAGAGGAGGAAGCAGGCTCCTTGTTAAGCAGAGAACCTGATGCGGGACTCCATCCCGGGACCCTGAGATCATGACCTGATCTGAAGGTAGAGGCTTAACCCACTGAGCCACCCAGGCACCCTGGGTATTTTTTTTTTTTTAAGATTTTATTTATTTATTTGAGAGAGAGCACAAGCAGGGGGCAGGGGCAGAGGAAGAAGCAGGCTCCCCACTGAGCAGGGAGCATGACTCATCAGGACTTGGTCCTGGGACTCCAGGATCATGACCTGAGCCAAAGGTAGTTAGTTGCTCAATGGACTGAGTCACCCAGACACCTAAATCTGGGGTTTAAATGATGACTGTATGACTTCTAGATTTTACTTATGTGATAAATAAACATGCAAACAGTTTAATTTATCTAAGTCTCTGGATTTGATTTCAATAAAAAGGCTAGATTAAAAGAATCACCTAAATTCCTTAAAATTGCCTTATGAGGCATATAGTATATTATTATTTACACCAATATGTAAGAATTCTAAATGTAAACCCAGGTGTACAATTAAGTTGAATTATAATTTAAATATATAGTACCTTTAGATGGAAGCAACCTAAGTGTTCATCAATAGATGGATAAAGATGATGTGGCATACACCTACAATGGAATATTATTCAGCCATTATTGTAGAACTGTATTTCTCCCTTCAGTTTTTCAGTTTTTGCTTTATATATCTTGACTTAGTATTACATACATAAATGTTTGTAACTGTTCCATTTTCTTCATGTATTAAACATTTTAGGAATGCATAACATCCTTCTTTGTCTCTTAACCATGGAGCTAACTCAGGC
>NW_019154093.1:14311531-14315203 GCF_002288905.1 Enhydra lutris kenyoni
AGAGATCACAAGTAGGCAGAGAGGCAGGCAGAGAGAGAGGAGGAAGCAGGCTCCCCGCTGAACAGAGAACCTGATGCAGGGCTCAATCCCAGGACCCTGAGATCCTGACCTGAGCAGAAGGCAGAGGCTTAACCCACTGAGCCACCCAGGTGCCCCAGATGTGGTGCTTTTAAAATACAATAAAATACATACATTTGGATCCTATTTAATGTCAAACCATTTTTTAAAATTAGAATTTAAAAATTAGTTCCACTCCCCTGCTTTTCTTGCTCAGAAACTCCAATTATACATCTGTTGCTCCTCCTTGCCTATATTCTGTATTGATCTCTTTCTGATCTTTTTACTTATTATGTTTGGACTTTCAAACATTTTAAATTTAACTTTCTGATGTTAAAAAAAAACTTTTTATTTTTGAATCATTTTCTTGGCTCTTTTCATGTATATTCTCTATATCCTTTACTGTATTTGCAGCTAATTTATTCTCCTTTGGACATCCTGTAATTTAATCTTCATTTCTGAGATAATTTTACCTTTTTCAGTCTCTTTCCTGAGCTAATCAAGTCCATTTTACATCATCCTCTGGTTTGGTCCATTTTGTATTTTTTTGCATTTCTGTTTCTTGTGACCCATGCCCCACCCTACCCCCAGCCATATCTACAATTGCTTTTTAAAGTATTCTAAATTCAGGTTGGATCATTGTTTTACAATTTTCCTCTGCTATATGATAGAAATGTTTCTGAGTGTTTTCATCTGAAAATGCATAATTGATTTTCATTTTTAACACTTACTGTATCTTTATATGTATGCTTGATTTTAATTTTTTTTTGTTAGTATTTGGAATGTGTTGGGTTTTTCTGGACCATTTATTTGTGTTAGGGCCGATTTAATGTTGAAACCTGTTTAACTATTAGGGCCTGCTTAGCTAGAGCGACTCCATATTGCCTAGGTGGCCATATTGTTGTTTACATCCATGGACTTCATTCCAGGAATAAATGCCCCAGTAGTTCCTAGTATCAGTTCCGGGTATTGATTCCGGGAGCAAACGCCTTAACAATAGAAGCCACCTACATTGAGGTCTGCGGTTATGCCCTATAAAACCAGCCTGTGAGATCAGGATGGGGTGGCTCTCTTTGGAGGCGGCCCTGGCCGGTCAGTCTGACTTCTAATACTTGGCATAGAATAAAGCTTTGCATAACTTTCACTTTGTCTCAGTCTCGTTCCTTTGATAACGGACCCCAACAATTTGAAGGAGGAATTTCTGGAGGATAAAGAAGGAAGGTTTAAGTATTTTTACTGATGTTCATCTCAAGAGTTCCCTCTTCCATTGCCATAGTATAAGGCTGAATACCTTTAGGCTGTTACCCTTTACTGTAGGGTAACTTTATTTCTGGTCAAATTTTCTCTGATCCTTAGATCTCATCTATTTAAGAAGAATCCTTATTCTGAGCTACTTCTTTCCTTTTCTTCATCATCTACTGAGGCCTTCTGGGGCCACTGCTAACTTTCAGGGTGCCTCTTTTTTTCTCCCTTAAAAGTAGTACCTTCCAAAGATCGCAGGCACTTCCCAAGCCACTTCCCATGACTTCTCTCAGACCTGCTCTCAGTAGTTCCCTTCAGGGTGGGTTCCTCTCCTTTGAGGAGTGAATCTTGTTGATGTTACCTATGTTCTGCCACTGGTCGGACCACCTAGATTCTTTACTCTTGCATAGCCACATCTATGTGGGCTCCAGCAACAATTCTGCTAGTCTCTGGCATTTATTTCCTTCTCGTTCTCTTAAATTGGAATGTGTAGTCTTTCCTGTTTGTGAGTTATACTCTGAGGATAAGTTCTGGGTATTTTTATTTGCTCTCAATTTTCTATTTGATGTTTAAATATCTTATTTATTTATTTGACTGACTGACACAGAGAGAGAGAGAGAGAGAGAGAGCGAGCAGGGGGACTGGCAGGCAGAGGGAGAGGGAGATGCAGGCTTCCTGCTGAGCAAGGAGCCCAATGCGGGGCTCAATCCCAGGACCCTGGGATCATGACCTGAGCTGAAGGCAGACGCTTAACTGACTGAGCCAGCCAGGTGCCGCACAACATCCTTTCTTGATTAAAATTCTTCACAGTGCAGGGATAGAGGGTACATACATCAATATCATAAAAGCTGTCTATGAAAAACCCATAGTGAATATCATTCTCAATGGGGAAAAACTGAGAGCTTTTCCCCTAAGATCAGGAACATAGCAGGGATGTCCACTATCACCACTGCTGTTCAATGTAGTACTAGAAGTCCTAGCCCCAGCAATCAGACAACAAAAAGAAATAAGTCATCCGAATCAGCAAAGAAGTCAAACTCTCACTCTTTGCAGATGATATGATACTTTAATGTCAAAAACCAAAAAGACTCCACCCCAAAATTGCTAGAACTCATATAGGAATTCAGTAAAGTGGCAGGATATAAAATCAATGCACAGAAATGAAATAAGTTGCATTTCTATACACCAATGAGACAGAAGAAAGAGAAATTAAGGAATCGATCCCATTTACAATTGCACCCAAAACCATAAGATACCTAGGAATAAGTCTAACCAAAGAGGCAAAGGATCTGTAAAGAAATTGAGGAAGACACAAAGAAATGATGGATTGGAAGAACAAATATTGTTAAAATGTCTATGCTAACCAGAGCAATCTACACACCCAAGGCAATCCCTATCAAAATACCATCAACTTTTTTCATAGAAGTGGAACAAATAATCCTAAAATTTGTATGGAACCAGAAAAGACCCCAAGTGGCCAAAGGAATGTTGAAAAAGAAAACTAAAGCTGGTGGCATCTCAATTCCAGACTTCAAGCTCTGTTACAAAGCTGCAATCATCAAGACAGTATGGTACTGGCACAAAAACAGACACATAGATCAATGGAACAGAATAGAGAGCCCAGAAATGGACCCACAACTCTACAATCAATTTATTTGCAGGAAAGACTATCCAATGGAAAAAAGACAGTCTCCTCAACAAATGGTGTTGGGAAAACTGGACAGCCACATGCAGAAGAATGAAACTGGACCATTTCCTTACACCATGCACAAAAATAGACTCAAAATGGATGAAAGACCTAAATGTGAAGCAGGAATCCATCAAAATCCTAGAGGAGAACACAGGCAGCAAATGTCCCTTGTGACTTTGTCTACAGCAACTTCTTGCTAGACATGTTTCCAAAGGCAAGGGAAACAAAAGCAAAAATGAACTACTGGAACTTCGTCAAGGTAAAAAGCTTTTGCACAGCAAAGGAAACAATCAACAAAACCAAAAGACAACTGACAGAATGGGAGAAAATAATTACAACTGTCTTATCAGATAAAGGGATAGTATCCAATATCTATACAGAAGTTATCAAACTCAACACCAAAAGAACAAATGACCCAATCAAGAAATGGGTAGAAGACATGAACAGACATTTCTGCAAAGAAGACATCCAGATGGCCAACAGACACATGAAAAAGTGCTCAACATCACTCGGCATCAGGGAAATACAAATCAAAACTACAATGAGATACCAGCTCACACCAGTCAGAATGGCTAAAATTAACAAGTCAGGAAATGACAGGTGTTGGCAAGGATGAGGAGAAAGGAGAACCCTCCTACACTGTTGGTGGGAATGCAAGCTGGTGCAGCCACTCTGGAAAACAT
>NW_019154093.1:14315303-14321622 GCF_002288905.1 Enhydra lutris kenyoni
CACTCGGCATCAGGGAAATACAAATCAAAACTACAATGAGATACCAGCTCACACCAGTCAGAATGGCTAAAATTAACAAGTCAGGAAATGACAGGTGTTGGCAAGGATGAGGAGAAAGGAGAACCCTCCTACACTGTTGGTGGGAATGCAAGCTGGTGCAGCCACTCTGGAAAACAATATAGAGTTTCCTCAAAAAGTTGAAAATAGAACTACCCTATGACCCAGCAATGGCATTACAGGGTATTTACCCTGAAGATATAAATGTAGTGATCCAAAGGGGCACCTGCATCCCTATGTTTATAGCAGTAATGTCTACAATAGTCAAACTATGGAAAGAGCCCATATGTCCATCAACAGATAAATGGATAAAGAAGATGTGGTTATGGAATGGAATGTTATGCAGCCATCAGAAAAAAAGAAAAAAGAAATCTTGCCATTTGCAACAACGTGGATAGAACTAGAGGTTATTGTGCTAAGCAAAATAAGTCAGTCAGAGAAAGACAATTATCATATGATGTCACTGATATGTGGAATTTAAGAAACAAGGCAGAGGATCATAGGGGAAGAGAGGAACAAGTGAAATAAGAAGAAACCAGAAAGGGAGACCAACCATAAGAGACACTTAATCTCAGGAAACAAACTGAGGACTGCTGGAGGGGAGTGGGGTTGGGGGTGAGGTGGTTGGATGATGGACACTGGGGATGGTATGCTTTGTGGTGAGCACTGTGAATTGCGTAAGACTGATGAATCACAGACCTGTACCCCTGAAACAAATAATGTTATATGTTAATAATAAAAAATTAAAAAGGAAAAAAGAAATATGTTGCCTTTCTTCATCAGTATGAAACTACCTATTCTGGTGGAAAATTCATGGGTAGGGGCGCCTGGGTGGCTCAGTGGGTTAAAGCCTCTGCCTTCGGTTCGGGTCGTGATCCCAGGGTCCTGGGATTGAGCCCCGCATCGGGCTCTCTGCTCGGCAGGGGAGCCTGCTTCCTCCTCTCTCTCTCTGCCTGCCTCTCTGCCTACTTGTGATCTCTGTCTGTCAAATAAATAAATAAACAAACAAAATCTTAAAAAAAAAAAAAGAAAATTCATGGGTAAAGTATATAATATAGGTTTTTTTTTTTTTTAGTTTCAGGATGGAATGTGTAATCATATTTCTTCTTTTTTTCCTTTTTTAAAATCATATTTCTATTCTGAGTATATTTTTTATTTTATTTTTTTAAAGATTTTTTAATTTATTATTTGATAGAGAGCGAATGAGAGAGCAGAGCAGGGACCCTGATGCTGGATGACAAAGGCAGTCATTTAACCAACTGAGCCACCCAGGAGCCCCATGAACGTATCTTTTAAAATCATGGATGAGGGGCGCCTGGGTGGCTCAGTGGGTTAAAGCCTCTGCTTTCGGCTCAGGTCATGAGCTCAGGGTCCTGGGATTGAGCCCCGCATCGGGCTCTCTGCTCAGCGGAGAGCCTGCTTCCCTCTCTCTCTCTTCCTGCCTCTCTGCCTACTTGCAATCTCTGTCTGTCAAATAAATAAAAAAAATAAAAATAAAAATAAAATCATGGATGAGGGGTGCCTGGGTGGTTCAGTGGGTTAAGCCTGCCTTCAGCTCAGGTCATGATCTCAGGGTCCTGGGATGGAGCCCAACATCGGGCTCTCTGCTTAGCAGGGAGCCTGCTTCCTCCTCTCTGTCTCTGCCTGCCTCTCTGCATACTTGTGATCTCTATCTGTCAGATAAATAAATAAAATCTTAAAAAAAATAAAATAAAATCATGTATGAGGGGTGCCTGGGTGGCTCAGTCAGTTAAACATCTGACTCTTGATTTTGGCTCACATCATGATCACAGGGTTGTAGGATTGAGCCCCACACTGGGCTCCAGGCTCAGTGCAGAGTCTGCTTGTCCCTCCCCCTCTGCTCCCCCACTTCTGACACTCTCACGGTCTCTCTCAAATAAATAAATAAATTAAATCTTTTTTAAAAATTGTGGATGAATTGGGTCTGCTTATTTAAAAGGTCATTTCCACATGTCAGAAGCCCTAGGTCACCATGGTCTTCGTGTCTTCCACACACTAGGTGTCTCCAAAGTCAAGGAACTGTTGCCAGGTTCCATTTCTGATAAGTTTTGACAAGTCTGTCTTCAGAAAATTTCAATGCTATGGGAATTTCTAATTAAATTGTGACTACCTCTCCCAATGCAAATGTTACCTCAGGATCACTCTGCTTTTATTTAAATCCTTCCTTTACTGTCATCCCATTCAGTCATAATTCCCTTTAAAAATCTCCCTCAGGAGACCTGGTGGAGAATTTCTAAAGGACAAACCACAATCCCAGGGCAGGAGGCTTCTGTGCTAGTAGCTCTGACTAAATCTCCAGTGTCTACTTCTAAAAACCCTGTTTCAGTGATCTTTAAACAACAAGAATTCTTCCTTCTGTGGCTCTTTCCTTCTGGTCTTGACAGAGGTTGAATTATTTGTTGTGTTTCACCAGCAAAAAGAGGTTTTGGGTAGGATTCTTCCAGAAGTCCTCTCTGAGGCTAGGGCCCATATGAAGTGGCTTATTAAGGAAAGTTCTCAGGAGAACCAGTGAGGGAATGGTGAACCAGATTCCTAAAGGGGCAGGAACCAGGCAAGAGTGAGGTTGCTTGTGATGTCTCCGATACACCTGGTCCTGCTGGGAGCTCTAGGGCAATAATTAGGCTTCAGAGTTTGGTCTGTCCTAAAGATGGGCTTTTTTTTTTAAGATTTTGTTTATTTGGGATAGAAAGAGCACATGAACACAAGAGAGGGTTGGGGGTTGGGGGATGGGGATGGAGGGGTAGGGGCAGAGGGAGAGGGAGAAGCAGGCTCTCGGTGGAGCAGGAAGCCTGATGTGGGGCTCAATACCAAGACCCTGGGATCATGACCTGAGCTGAAGGCAGACACTTAACCGACTGAGCCACCCAGGCACCCCAAGACATAGGCTTTTGTACTCCTAGCCAATGACTGGTTAAGGGCAGGCTGGGGTGGGAGGTCGAGTGGTCTTTTAAGACTCCAGGCACTTCCACCCCTCTGCATGGTGGGCCGGGTGGAATGGCATATGGGGGTGGGGGAGGGGGAGGGGCAGCAGGAGTCCAGTGCCCAAGGGCAATCCTGAGAATGCTGCAAGTAAGTGTTAGCTTTTAGTAGCGAAGTCTGCAGGAGATGGAGGAACGGGGCACAGAGCTGATAAAGCAGAACTGAGAGCATGGGCCAGGGGAGCCCTGTAGGAACCAATTCCTGTAGATGAATCTATTCTCAAAGCACCTGTTATGGGCTGAATTGTGTCCCTCTCAGGTTCATATGCTGAATTCCTGACCCCCAGTACCTCAGAATATGACTGTATTTGGAGACTAGTCTTTGAAGAGGTAATTGAGTTAAAATGAGGACATTAGGATGAGCCCTAATCCAATCTGACTGGTACCTTTATAAGGAGGAGATTTTGACACACACAGATAGGCAGAGAAGATCCTGGAAGACCCAGGGAGAAGACAGACATCTACACGCCCAGGAGAGGGGTTTCAGAAGAAACCAGTCCTGACAACACCTTGAAATCAGATTTCCAACTTCTAGAACTGTGAGAAAACAGACCTGTGTTGTTTAAGGCACCCAGTCTGCTACGGCAGCCCTAGCAAACCAAAGCATCCCTGGCATCTGGAAGCAGGAGGCGTCCCTTCTGTAATTATACCACTTTTAAAGCAATAAATTAAAAAATAAAAATAAATTCAAACAAGAGTGTTTCTGTACCTGGATACCTTCTAGGAAGACCACAAAATTAGTAAAAATACTTATATTTTGTTTTTTGTTTTTTTAAGATTTTATTTATTTATTTGACAGATGGAGATCACAAGTAGGCAGAGAAGCAGGCAGAGAGAGGAGGAAGCAGGGGCTCAATCCCAGGACCCTGGGATCATGACCTGAGCCGAAGGCAGAAGCTTTAACCCACTGAGCCACCCAGGCGCCCCCCAAATACTTATATTTTGATTCAATATTTCTACTCGGTGAATGAAACAATTTTGCCTTCATTTCCATTTGCCCCTCATTCGGCCACATGTTTGGTCCAACATACCAGCTACTGCTAAGTATTCCATAACTGCAGACTTAGATTCTACCTTCGTGTTCCAGTCTACGTATAAAACATTCCAAGGCCTATCTGTTTCACCAAATGATTTTAAAAGTTTTAAATAATATTATGTTTCCTGGTTGCTTAGCCTCATTCAACATAATGGTGATCGATTGCTCTTCCTTCCTTCAGTAGATGCCCTCAAACAGAATAACCATCTTTCCACAGTTCTGGTGCCCGGGGTCCACTACCTGGAACATAATATCTCAGTATGGAACAGCATCTCTACCACACCCAACAAACAGTTATTTTCGAGAAATCCAGACACACTACAATTTCACAGATGTACTCTTTGTTGGAAATGTTCTCTTTTCCTCTCATAAATAAAAATAAGAAAAAGCTATGACTAATGGGAGTTCCATATTCAAAAATTTTTTTGCATTGAAGTGAACATTTTTTTTTTAAAGATTTTATTTATTTATTTGACAGAGATCACAAGTAGGCAGAGAGGCAGGCGGGGGATGGGGGGCGGGAGCAGGCTCCCCACTGAGCAGAGAGCCCGATGCAGGGCTCGATCCCAGGACTCTGGGATCATGACCTGAGCTGAAGGCAGAGGCTTTAACCCACGGAGACACCCAGGCACCCCTGAAGTGAACATTTTTTGTAAGGATGGATACTAGAACTGCACACAGCACTTAACAAGCCTTGGTGGGTGGTGCTTCCAGAGATGTGGTGAGCTGGGGAAACAAATCAAAATCAGAACAAGTGTCTATGCCACTGGGGTCAAATCACTACCACTTTATGATGTGAACAAACTGCCCCAGGGTGCCTAGCTGTCGCCAAGTGCATGTGGCTAAAGGTTAGTCACCTTGCTGGCGCATTGGGCAACAACAATGGCAGCAAGCCCGCTCAACCTTGGTAAGGGGAAGTCCATGTCATCGAGCCCATTTTATTTATGAATCCATTGAGCAAGTTCTGGGGTGACCGGGAGAGGAGGCTGACCAACCCCCAGAGAACAGGTCCTCTTGTCTTCCAGAGTGTGGAAAGTCTCCTCCATTTTGAAGATTCATAAGATGCATAAATATGTTTATAGTCTGGACCCATTTTCAGAGGATCTTGAATCCATCTACATACCTCTTCTCCCATCTTCCTTGTCATCCATTTTCTTTTCTTGCCCCTTCCAAGTTCCTGACCCTATAGCTAACAATTTGCCACCCTTTTTGTATCACTGTAGGACCTTATCTCAGGTCAGCTTCCCTAATAGGGAAAGTGGACAAAAAGATGTGTTTCCTGGGGCGCCTGGGTGGCTCAGTGGGTTAAAGCCTCCGCCTTCGGCTCAGGTCATGATCCCAGGGTCCTGGGATCGAGCTCTGCATCGGGCTCTCTGCTCTTCAGGGAACCTGCTTCCCCACCTCCCCTCTCTCTGCTTGCCTCTCTGCCTACTTGTGATCTGTCTGTCAAACAAATAAATAAATAAATCTTAAAAAAAAAAAAAAGGATGTGTTACCTGAAATTCTACCCAGAGTTTTCTTCTCTACAGTCCTTCAAGGACACTTTGAATATAATATAATGGCACATATAGCACAATAGTATACGTTTGGCCACTGCCAGTGTCCTGTGCTAAGTAGTCTATAAAGGCTAAAAGCTTTCTTTCTTAGCTCGCTGATCACAGAAAGCTCTCTGTGAGGTCCTAGGTATAGGCTGAGCATGGATGACATATGACAGGAGTCATACTGGGGACAGAAACAGCTCATGCAACCTACATGTATGTTCAGACTTGGGCCTGATCCTGTAAGGACCATTTTTAATTAATGGATGATGTGCCCTCTAGTTTATGGTTTGGGACTAGTCTGGGCTGTATAGTCACCAAATATTTCATGGTTAAGTGTTTTTATACTGTCCTGGCCTCCAGTAGCAAGCCAGGTGCTAGTTCTCAAAAGAGCTATTTGCTGGAGATGCTTTCCAAATGATACTTGATGAGAGCAAAGCTAGCTTCACCTGGCAATTTCAAATGATTGTTCTCCTGGCCTTAATGCATATGTTTCTAGCACACCAGTGCATCTCAAACTAAAGGCCACTGGCCCCCATCTTTACTTTGCTCTAACTGGTCAAATAAGAGATTACCTCATGCCTCAATTTTTCCCCTACCTGCTCCCCTATCCACTGATGATAAAAAAGAAGAAGAAGAAGGAGAAGGAGAAGGAGAAGGAGAAGGAGAAGGAGAAGGAGAAGGAGAAG